>NW_026442138.1:6162500-6778750 GCF_026898425.1 Galleria mellonella
ACCCATAAGGTACAGTACTCATCACTGATTGGAATTTTTAAAATACTTTCTGGACCAACACAATAAGTAGAGGGAGACTTTGTACAAAAAGCGGATTGCTTCCTCTGTCTCATTCGTGTTTCTACCGTGAAGTAGTTGTGTTTGTATGGCTGTGTTTCGGTTTGAAGGGTGGGATATGGCGTGAATTTAGAGGGTACAGAGGAATAACATCTGAGTCCTCAGGAATGGCAACGCATGGGGGGTATCATGGGCGAAACAGTATACTCTGTTATGTCCATGGTACTTCTCATGTCTATAGGCGACGGTTACCACTTTCCATCAGGTGCGCCGTCAGCTTGTTTGCCATTCTAAGTTGTATAAAAAAAAAGTATGGATTACTTACGTGATAATTGTGTTATCAGCCTTCTCAATCACGTCGTCCTCTTGTTTTGGACATACGTATTGAGGTGCTAGGATGCGAAATGCTTTCATTTCGGGTATCTGTAATGAAACTGATAATTTAACCCCGCCCCGGCCTTTAAACACGCCTATAACTTAAAATCCATAAAAATTTAAACTAGAGTCTTTTGGAAGTATTTAAAAAAATATAGGTATTTTAATTGTAGATTTTAAATCATATAATTAAACTCTCACCAACTGGAATAAGAATGTTAAAGTTATAAGCCATTTTAAAACAAGTTTAGTTTTAAAAAGCATTATAAAATTTTTATGGAAACATTAGAGGTTTTAAGGCAGTCAGTGGTAAAAATAGACTGAACTGATACCTGATATGAGTTACTATTGTCACCATGCCATAGAATGGCATTTAATATTGCGTGATAGTACAACATGCAATAACTGTAATGGATCGATACAGGGAACAAAGTTTTTGTACACATATGATTTTTTGTTTATTGAGAACTTGAAAGGAAAAAGAAGAACCTGGTGGTAAATGGAAATCGTTCCCTTTAAACAGCAAAATTAAAAGAATCAATGTATGGGAATCAATGTATTGTGGTCCCGGCATAGAATAGGCCACCTCTTCCTTTTCCGTGGGTGTCGTAGGAGGCGATTAAGGAAGCTTAATGGTCGAGAGATGGGCATCAGTGTTCCTCTTTAAACATCTCCAAAGCCTAACTGCGGTTGCCAACCCGCCTGCCAAGCGTGGCAACTACTGGAAAAACCCCCCTTATAGGGAAGGCCTATGTTCAGCAGTGGACAATTAACGGCTGAAAAGATGATGAATGAATGATGTATTCTATAGCGTTAGAAGTATTTTTCACGCATTACGACTTGCACTGTTTTTACATGATATGCCAACATTGAGTAATGAAATTACCGATGTAGTAGGAAGTAGCTTTCACTTCCCTGCCTTGAATTATATTTCAATAGAATTTCCAATAAGATGAAAATGGAATGGTAATCCCTTTCGAGCTATAGACATATGCGGGATTGAATGATCAATCCATACTTGAGGTGGTTCATGTAACACACAGTGACAAATTCACTAGGAATATAGTTAATCCAACTTATCATCTATTCGCAGTTATCGTGGGTTATCAACTGTGGGGTCTGGCGGTTAAATTATAGGGTACGAAGTATAATCAGTTTGTTCATCATTCGAAATCATCATCTAATTCATCATTTCACTCTGAGAACTTTCATCGCGAAATAGAAGCGCTGAGATTTAAATTCCGCAAATAAAATAGCTCGATTGTCTATTTAATTTAAAAGAACAAGGCTTATTATTGAGCTCGGTTTTATTAAAAAAAAAAAAAAAAAACAGCTAAATAGGTACTAATTTGTTTGAATACAGTAGTATCTAATTTGATGAAAAATTTGAAATAAAAGACGTAAGGTAACGCAGTAATTGTCGTTTCTTCGAAATAATTTAATTAGATATCTACCTACAAAATGTTTGCAACAAATGATGTAAGATGGCGTAGTCAGTCCCGTTTTACCTGATTCAATGTAACAAAAATACGAATTGATATTTTTAATATGTTCCACTGGGATAATTATCAAAATAATTATATTTTTTCGTTAAAATTAAGTACTTAGAAATAAATAAAATGTGTATCTACCTACTACTTATTCACAAATAACATGAACTACGTCAACTACATGAAGTTGCTTCATATACAAAACAACTAGCTTCATATCTATCGTTACTTTTACTTTGTTCCTGTCTATAGTAGCAATACGAAGCTCCGCAAAATAATACCTAATTAAGTAAAATATAGTGGAAAAGTAAAGAAAATTACTTTAAAAGTAAAATAATTTATTTAATGCGTGAATTTGAATAAGTTTGATTATCATACAATATTCATTTTATAAATTATGAAGACTTTTAGAGAGTTGAAATGGAGCTATATAAAATTATCTACCTACCATACATTTATCGAAATATTAAAATTAGCAAATTCAGTGCAAAACGCCGATTTTGTAAGCTAATTAAATGAATACTAATAGTTCGTTTCAACTTTATAAAAAGGTGAGTCTTATATTTCGTAACAATCAAATAATACCCAACAATTGTCAAATTATAATTATTGAACCGAGAGAGATTTTATACAAAAGTTCCTTGCTTGGGTGAGGGTACCCAACTGTTTCACTTGTTTCTGCTCTGAAATAATTGTGCTTGTATAGTTTTGTTTTGGTTTGAAAGAGGTTTTGTTCAGAAATGGCAGCGCGTGAAGATTACCATGAATGTCACAGAGTGTTCTATGATGTCCATGTCTGTAAGTGACTGATCAGATTCCACCTGGTGGGCTTTCAACTTATTTGCTAATTAAAATAGCATAAAAATTAATTTGAGCAATGCAAAGATACTTTTCTCCTAAGCCGTTGAGTTTGATCGATTTATATTGATTTTTTTTATGGGTGATAATGGAATGGTAACCTCACCCGCGCTATCGGTTTACACCGGCAGGACAGCAGTAAAGGATGATAGGTGAGGATGAAACAGGTCAGTCCATCATGACGAATTCAACAAGAATTGTTCACGATGGTTTCCAGGGGGAATCACGTGAAGGTCGACCTAATAGGGCATATAGCTAGCAATAGGGCTGTCAGACTTCATTGTTAACAATCTCTTTATCCCCGATTTATTTTGATTGAGTGATAATAGCTTTAAATTTTATTTCATTTGTGATGACGTGAGGGTACCTTATAAATTCACGTGCACTTAAAAGCAGATAATTGTAAATTTAGATAACAAAGTCTTCATATTGCAAATATCTTTATGAATTTTACCGGGCTATTTTTATTACACGCGAACCAATGGAAATTAGGAAACATTCGAAGTTTCAATAAGCAATATGGATATAGGCTTTTAACAACATGAAAACTAGTGATTTATACAGTTTAGTCATGCGATAATTTGTTTAAACCCAGTGTCGACACCGTGAGACCAGTGAATAGAGTGGATATAGACAAGAATGGTGATAATGTGAACTGCGAAGGCTGCCAGAAGAAGACGCCGTTCATTTCATTCATGCCATGATCACAACGTGGTGCAACCCACATTGTAATGTCGGCAATAAAAATCAGGTATGTAGGTACTATTTATCTGTAATCGCGTCGCGTTAAGTCCCGATCGTGAATTTAAAATATCGGTTGTATCGATCACTATGAGATTGGCTATACACGTACTATATAGTGTAGTGATAGAATAATATAGTTAATAATAATATTTTATTGACACCAATTTAAGTAGTTACAGTTATTCTTCTTATAAACTATTACATTTTTGTTAAATACGCATCATACATGTGATTTACCAGTAGCATCTATATTAGGCCGAGCCTGTATCATAGATACTACCTTCTTCCAGCGACAAATAGGTAAAAATTAAAATGTTGCAATTGCGTGGGTAGATTTACATTTCAATTTGTACAAAACATGAATGAACTGCATTGGTATCAATCCATTCGCAGCTCGTAAACAGGTACAGTTGATCTCGATCACGCCGACAAAGTCGCGGGTAGGAGCTAGTAAATGTATAAAAGTAATGCTTGTAGCTGATCTTAAGCTACAAGCTGATCTCAAATAAATAAATAATTTACAGATCTACATCGACGGTGGTTCTGAGTGTATGCAAATCCAACCTGCCCGCATCAGTATCTCATTTAAAGAAAAGAGAGAATCCGAATAATATTAAATTGAGGGTAAGTTTACTGCAAATAAAAACTGATCGCCTATTAACGGTCATTTTACCATCTTATTACTGTCTCACTCCCATACCATACATACATATGGTCGCGACGGTTAACGATTTTTATTAAATGCTGAATATTTCAATCACAAATGATACTGGTTAGTTATCTGTCCCCATTTATAGTTATTCATATTTATTGTCAAAATTAATTCGACTGCATGTTGCTAGATGGCGCTGAAAATTATTAGAACGCGCTATAAATAAATTGTGCGTTTCTAACGTTTTTAACATTAAGTTTATTTTTAAAATATATTTTTTTAGTATCTTTTTAAAATAGTTTTTTTTTTGTTCAGTGGTATCTGTTTATTGCTAAAGGGAGACTTTGTAGAAAACTTGGGTACCTCTGTCCCATTCGTATTTCTACCGTGAAACAGTTTTGTGTGTATGTCTGTGTTTCGGTTTGAAGAATAGGATATGGCAGTAAATTTACAGGGTACAGAGACTTAACACGTTAGTCTTCAGGAATGACAACGCATGGGGGTATCATGGGCGAAACGGTATATTCTGTTATAGCTATGATACAAGTACTGTTCATGTCTATAGATAGACGACGGTTACCACTTTTCATCAGGTGGGCCGTTAACTTGTTTGCCATTCTAAGTTGCATAGAAAAAAATATATCTTTCGGCAGTGATTTTAGATACGATGCTTTTGAATTTAATAAAAGATTAATTTATCAGAAGTAGAGTTTGTACAAAATTCCTTTACATGCATGTAGGTACTTCGGTTTTAAAGATGGATGGGATATGGTAGTTAAATTGTAGGGTACGTGGGTACAATCTTAGGAGTCTTAGTTCTCAGAAATAGCAGCACAATAGGAATACCATGGGGATAATAGTATTTTGTAATATCCATGATGCTATTATATCTATTGGCCACTATAATTACATTTTAACTACTCGCCATTAGGTGGGTCGTTAGCTTGTTTGCCATTCATAGTGTCATAAACAAATTCAGTAAAAGAATATACCATTTGTATAGTTAAATGCTATTATATTAATTCAGTAAAATGCGAAACAATAGTATAGAAATTAAGTGTAATCCTATTCTATTTTAATATAAAAAATGCGAAAGTTTTTAACAATGGATGTTTATTACTCTGTGTATTTGAATAAAATATAGTACACAGATAAGTTATATCCTATAGTAGCACGTATGATACTTATAGGTATATCTACTGGTACACGCGGATAGAGTTGAAGGATATAGCTAGATATTTCATAAAAGTAAACTAAATGAACTATTCGTTATAAGTATAAAATTGAGTATGTCATTATGAATAAACAAACATGTTAGTTTATTATTAATATTTTAGAAATATTTTGTACCAGAGGGAGACTTTGTACAAAAGTCGATTGCTTGGGTACCTCTGTCCCATTCGTGTTTCAACCGTGAACCAGTTTTGTTTGCATGGCTGTGTTTCGGTTTGAAGGGTGGGATATGGCGTGAATTTACTGGATACAGAGGAATAACACCCAATTCCTCAGGAATGGCAACGCATGGGGGGTATCATGGGCAAAACAGTATACTCTGTTATGTCCATGGTACTGCTCATGTCTATAGGCGACGATTATCACTTTCCATCAGGTGGGCCATCAGCTTGTTTGCCATTCTAAGTTGTATAAAAAAACCTAATAATATACATATAAGTATTTATTTAATATTATGATGATTTATTAGTTATTATGATTTTTTAATATGCTTGGCTTAATTACCATTAACTGTATAGTTGTATGTTTGACTTATTGATTTAAATTTTTAATAAAAGATTTTCTAATAAAATCATCATCAATAATGATGCGATTGTAACAAACTGAATTTATCAATTATCACTATTATTATTATTTTGTAAGAATTATGAGACCTACCAATGCATGTGAGAAGTTCCTCTTCAGTAAATGTACTAAAATCTCTCTCGTCTTAAGACACTCTGGGGTTATTTTGCAGATGCATTAGTTTAGTTTTCTTTAATGTATGTATGTTTGGTTATGTATATATATATATATATATATATATATATATATATATATATATATATATATATATATATATATATAATATACAATACAATACAATTTGAAAATATTAAGTGTAAAATTTATGTACCTCCCTATTTAGAATACTGGAAGTGCTATGCGTAGTCAGAGATATACCTAATGATTATTTTTTATTAGCTATTATTTTTCTCTTTTCACCAATTCACAAGTTCTACCAGACATTCAAAAGTTTACTGTACAATAAAGTGTTACAAACAAACAAAAATAACTTGAATGCATTTTTGTTAAAATTTCTCATTTTATGGATACAATACGATTTTTAAATTTCTGTACCTATTGTATTGTATTAACAATATTTTTCTTTAATAAAGATTCATTTGTCGGTAGGTGTGTATGATGAGGGAATGTAATCAGGACCGCCGCTGGCAAGTTATACATCCTCTATCTCAAAAGTGTTGGATCATTTTACTGGAACGGTAACGCTGCCTGTGCTGATCGTATATGCTGGACGAACACTAGTAATGGATGAATGGTAAGGATTTCGCCAAAGATTAATACAGGTGATCGTACATAAACGGAAGAAGTCAAAAATTAAGACGCAGAAGTAAATGAAGAAGGAGAAGCAAAATGATGACGAATAATGAAAAAGCTCAGTAAATCCTTAAAGTAGTTTAGTAGGCCGGATAGGGCTGTCCAAATTAGATGGGATTTAGTTTGGCAGCGCTGTTATAATGAATGTTATGTTGAACAGATAAAGCCAATAAAAGTAACTAAATTAATTTTGGGGGGCCACAATGTATTTGTAAGAACAAAATGCAGCTATAATATCATTATTTTGTTATTGTATTACTTTTTATTAATTTATTTTTTACAAATAGACGACAAAGTTTATCATTAATATTGGTAGTAGCTAGAAAATATTTGGCGGGCCGTATCAACTGAAGCCGCGAGTCACATGTGGTTTGGACAGCTCTGGGTTATAACATGAAGTCTGCCTTTTGTATTAAGTACGTCTTATTGTTATTTTTAGTCTTGCTAATATTATAAATATGATAGTTTATTTGTTATCTCTTGGTGTCTTAGTGACTGAACTAATCGTCATATATTTGGTACACACTTTTTTTTTATAATAGGGTAATAATGAATGATAACCCTACTAGCGCTATCGATGTATACTTGCGGTGTATCAACGGCGATGATAAATGAAAATAAAGCCAGTTAATGTATCATGGTGAATTTACTGGGATTTAATCACGTTGGATCCCAGAAGAGTGTGAGACCGTGTAGGGGTCGAACGGACAGGAAGTAGTTAACAATGACAACCAACTTCCCCCATTATTAGAAATCTCTACGCTCTACGTAGTATTTGAAATGAAAAAGAACAACGAATACTTTTTATTCCAGTAAAAGTTGCCGGGATTAAGATTCTGTACCATTTTTCATTTTTTTTTATGTTATCTATACCATTTACTTGCAAATATCTTTTTATAATATATTAATTCTATTTAGTAGGCGCTTACTCATTTCGTGTATGCATGTCGTTATGAGGTACGTAGGTACCCTACCTATACCTATATCTAATGTTTCTTTAATTTTTCTCAAAACATATTTATTACGTGGAAGTTTTAAAAATAACTTTGAATTTTTATATAATAGCATCTCGGCCGTGTCCCGGCGTTGATTCCGGCATAGAATAGGCCACCCCTTTTTTCTTACGGATGTCGTAAAAGACGACTAACACAAACAAAACAAAAACATATCTAAAGCATGATTGCCGTATGTGTATATGTGTGTGTGTGTGCGCATTTGTATTCAGCTATTATTAAATATAATTATTTTAGTGTTAATGTCATAAGCCAATTTTTTACAGTCGTTTTAACTTTTTTGGTAGAGAGTGCATTTATATTTGTATGAAATTTACAAATTTTATTATTTATTATTTAGCTGTAAATATGCGGCTTGATGTTTAGGAAGAGCAGTGTTTATAACTGGTATAGGAAAACGGAATAAGCGGCGCCTTACGAGACGACTGAAATCAGGAGAGTTACTAATTTCTTTATGCATGCTGTTGCTTTTAAAATGTAGATCTGACGAACCCTCTTTGGAAACAACTTCCAGCAACAGTATTTCCGGATATGGGCGGCGTTAGTCACTTACCATCAGGTGAGCCGCATGCTCGTTACTAGCTAACCCTGAGCACCTTGCTTTGCATATATAGTTTGTCAGTGGAAAAACTTAAGAAGAGAACATCGTCTTCGACAGTCGTCTATTAGAGCGTCCTGGTTGTTACTTTATTAACTGAAATCATTCATAATTTTAATTATTAAAATGACTACATTTAAATCTTAAAATGCGTTTAATAGAAAATTGATACGTACTTAGGCTTTTTGATTTAAGGTCTTCATAATCTGAGTCCATATCCATTATTCCTATGGTGTTCCCGATGATGAAGATTCCTGAGAAAATATATAATATAAATATAAAAAAAACAGAAAACATTATGATATGAACAAAAATGTACATCGGAACGTCGGACGGCGGAAGCGCATCAGAAAAGCTAAGTAGAGAAAATATTGTCTCGAGTGTCGTCTTATAGAGGGCTCTCGTCCTTTATCAAATGCACTACGTCGCCCAATGTTTCCCTCTTAAAATCGCTTGTATAAATAAATAAATTATAATTAACATAAATTATTTATAATTTTAATTATTAAAATGACTCCACTAAAAACTTCAAATACGTATTTAATAAAAAGTCGATACGTTCTTAGGCTTTTTGATCGTAGATCTTCGTCGTTCGATCTTATGTCCATAATGCCCATGTCAGAGTCCATCAGAAGCGTCACAGCATTCTCAGTCGACTTACCCTGACGAAATCCGAACTGGTTATCATTCAAAATTTTATTTTCCTCTAGAAACTTAACTAACCGTCTGTATATGATACGCTCTAGAAGTTTAGAAAATGCTGGCAAGAGTAATATTGGACGATAATTGCTGGGATCATCTTTAGTACTACCTTTATGCACAGGAACTACCACCGCTGTTTTCATATCTGAGGGAAAGATCCTGACAAAATGCTTCGATTAAATATTGACGCTAGCGGGCTCGCAATGAGATGGCCAATATTTTTTAATATATTATTGTTGAGGCCATCAAAACCAGAAGCATTACCAAAATCCAGAGTGCTTATATCATTTAAGATTTCTTGAGCGTCAGTGGGATATATGAAAAACGAATTTTTTGGAGCACAAGTGTACTTTATTTTTTTGATTAGCGATTCTTGCGTTTCACTTAACTTACATATATTTACAATAAAATATATTTACAATGTAAACAATATAGGTAACGTAGAACAAAAACGAGTATTTGAATAAAATTGTTAGGTCGATACATTGTCGATACTGGACATTCTCTCCGGTTCCCTTTCCTTTCCCCTTACTAAAGAGTAAGGGGAACATAAATTATTTATAATTTTAGTTATTAAAATGACACCATAAAAACTTCAAATATATATTTTAAAAAAGTTGATACGTACTTAGGCTTTTTTGATCGTAGATCTTCGTCGTCCGATCTTTTGTCCATAACTCCCATGTCAGAGTCCTGAGAAATAAAAAAAAAAAACAATATAAATAACAAAAAAAAAAAAACAAAAAATATTATAAAAATATATTTACAATGTAAACAATATAGGTAATGTAGAATAAAACGAGTATTTGAATAAAAGTGTTAGGTCGATACATTGTCGATACTGGACATTCTCTCCGGTACCCTTTCCTTTCCCCTTACATTTTCCTTTATTCTTCGGCTGAAGATTCGCTTATGAAGAATTTATATTAGTTAATTTTTAGCTATATCGAGCATGGTAGGTGTAGTTAATTAATTTATATAAAAACAATATTGACTTACATTAAAAGTTTCCCCGATTTTGTGTTTAATGCAAACACCACGGTCCTTGAATTCCGTCTCCAATTTTGTTAGTAAAATAAAAAAAAATATAAGTAAACAACATTAACGTTTAAAAATTATGTTAATTATATTTATATAAAATACATACTTTGGAACTCAAGACTGTTATTTGTGTCAGTCAGCTGGCTAATTGTTTTCTTGGGACCTTTAGACGTCCTCCGTATTTGACTAACGGCCTCAACCAAGAGGTCTGCTCTAGAAACCTGCAAAACAAAGAACATAACTGATAATATGTAATAGATGGTGTACTGTTAATATTGTATGTATATATGTATGAACAAAAGGATACCAACATTGGGGTCGCACTCTAACGCCTCAGCCGGCTTAACCCTGGACTTTATCGAAGTAGCTCGTCGTTCTCACTTCAATAAAAGCGTTACGAGAATGGCATTCGTCCTGAAGACGATATAAAAAGTAAATAAAATTAGTATAAAATATTATAAAAATTATATCTCGCATCTGTTAATTTATTAAACTGATCCCACCTGTGTCAGCGGAATTCTATTTTTCCCCTCAGATCTGTCATTGCATCTGTTGTTTCTAAAAAATAAATAAATAGGTATACTTACACGTAATTCTAAGAAAATAAAATATTAAATTATATTGTACTTAGGAAAACTTACGTTTTGTGACATCTTACATTCCCCTTGTAAGGAGTTGGGGAAACGGGTCCCGGGCTGCAGGCCTCTGTCCGGTGGCGTCGCGTCCGCTGCACATTAAAAAGGTGCGGGTTATTAGGGTGAATTTTTGCTGTCCGATGGCTTCACGTAATGTGTGTTGACATAAGTCATCCGGCTTGTTCTGCCCTGTCAACGCCTGCTAGGTTAGTTAATTAAACTGGTCTTACCTTTGTCAGTGGAATTCTGTTTTTCCTAGCCGGTCTACCACGTATTCTCTCTGTAGTTTACATCTGTTGTTGAAGAAAAAGGTATATTTACATGTAATTCTAAGAAAGTGAAACTAAAGAAAACTTACTAAAATAATAAATAAATTCATAATTCATAAAATAATTGTTTCTTTGTATAAATACATACATTTTCAACTATTGGATAGTTAAAATTAACATCTTCCAAATTATGGAAAAGAATTGAAACAGCCATAGATACTTAACCTAGTTGTACTTAACTTATGAGTCAGACTGATATCATTATTTACACAGAGTACCCGAAACAAAATAATGTATTCTGTTATAATTAGCATTAAATAAAATATTTTCATCATATCAACTTTCCAATGATTTAATTCGAATTATTGACAATAGAACCAAATGACATTTCAATAGTGAAAATCCAAAATATAATTCATTTGGAAACGCACCTTTAGTCTCGGAGCTAGCTCGGACACCGGAAATCGGAGCGTCGTACGACGAAAGCGCATCGAAAAACCTAAGTAGACAGAAAATTGGCTCGAGTGTCATCTAATAGAGGGCCATAGCCCTTTATTAAAGATAACGTCGCCCAAATATTCTCTCTGCTAATCGCCTGTAACAACAAAAATTATTTATAATTTTAGTTATTAAAATGACACCATAAAAACTTCAAATATATATTTTAAAAAAGTTGATACGTACTTAGGCTTTTTTGATCGTAGATCTTCGTCGTCCGATCTTTTGTCCATAACTCCCATGTCAGAGTCCTGAGAAATAAAAAAAAAAAACAATATAAATAACAAAAAAAAAAAACAAAAAATATAAAAATATGTTTACAATGTAAACAATATAGGTAACGTAGAACAAAACGAGAATTTGAATAAAAGTATTAGGTCGATACTGGACATTCTCTCCCGTTCCCTTCCCTTTCCCCTTACCCTTTCATTTATTCTTCGGCTGAAGACTCGCTTATGAAGAATTTATATCGAGAGAGAATTTATATGAAGAATTTATAGCTATGTCGAGCATGGTTTTTTTTTTCTAATTGTAAGTGTTGTTGGCCGCAGATGGCCTTTACAACTTTACCGAACGCGTGTGTGCAGGGGCGAATGCGGATGGCACTCCAAGCCCGCGAGAGGGGAGCGACAGAGGTGTCGACTCTTTCTAATGGACTGCGGCGTGCGCCTGAGGGCGCCTAAGTGGCTCGAACCTCGGCTCGGGCCGCCACACTTCGACCCCCGTCGAGGGACGGTGGATCGGTGGAGCGAACGGGGGAACGAGGAGACACCGCGGACGGCGCACTTTCGGGCGTAAAACGAATGTTCCGCGAACGCGAATCGGGTGTGATGAGCCTTCGCCCCTGCCGGCGGGGACGGTGTGTGCGGTGTGTTGGTGTGACGATTGCGGGCCCTAGGGACGAGAGTTCCGCGGTAGTTGGGGAGGACGCATTTGCCTTTGTTATGGAATCGTCGGGGTCTGAGAGTGCGTGCCTCGGGCGACGACGTCTGAATGTGACGTTCTCTCTTGGGGTGTACGAGCCCGCCTTGACTATCAGCGGATTCGGGTGGGATTCGGTCGCAGCGAAGTAGCGTCGAGACGCTTCCTTCATGTACTGCTTGATGGAGGGGATCTTAAGATCGCGGTGAAGGTCCGCGTTGCGTACGAACCACGGAGTCGTTGAAATATTGGTTTTGTCACTAATAAGAGAACCATGGTATTAGAGACGCGATCAATAAAATAAGCAAAACCCATCTGGTATGGAGTTTGGTCAAAATTTCTAATATTCAACAAGGAAGCCTTACTAACTGGGCTCTAAATACAGTCGCTAAGTCCGCTGGTACCCTTAGCTCTGTTTCAGGGTCATCAGCTACTGTAAGGTGGTGGGGGGAGGGATTGTTAGTAATAGGGAGGTTAGTTCTCATTGCTATCAATATACCTATCAGGTCGACCTCCACGCGGTTCCCCTTAGAAACTATCGTGACTAATTTATCATTGAATTCGACATAATGGGCTAACTGACCTGCCTTTCATCCTCACTGGTGCCCCGCCAGTGTTTACCGATAGCGCAGGCGTGGTTACCATTTCATTATTATACATAAAAAAAGCTATCGTAAAATAACGGGTATAGGATAATGGAGCGAGTGCACACGGCTCTCCGGACACGCGCAAGGACTTGTAGAGTGGCCTTTTGCCGTCTCCTTTTCGCGGATGCGATATTTTAGATTATGACCACCATAAAGCAGTTCTAACCTCAGATATGTTTACTGGCTGAGACAGAAAGTAGTCTATTTCCTTCTTTCCATGTAGCACATGTATACTAAATTTCACAATAATGAAGCAATTAAAGCACTTGGAGATAACACACTTTCATATTTATAAGCACATCTACTGTAATAATAAATGAAATAATATTTAATAAATGGATTTTTAAATCTAGTTTTATTTTTTTTGAGGGCGAAGTAATAAACTGACTTGTGACCATTTTGTATTGTTATGGCACACGCACAAAAGGAAAAATTGTACTTGGCTTTATGTATTTTTTAAAATAATTTCTCTTATCTCCCATTTTATGTATATCTGTATCTGTTATAATTTGTGTGCTGTATGTAATGCAAATAAATTATCTATCTAACTAATGACTGGAAACTTTTGAAGTTGATAATTGCTCTATGAAATCTAGATAAATGTAGAGAAATCTCTAAGTTGATAGTTTATTTACTAAAGTTGGGTAATAGTTATGACTAAGTTCACTACATATTTAAATCAAAGTTGACAAATACATTAGACTATCTCATTAAGGAATCTCATTAATATGCTGATTCCTGAGCGTATTATTTTTATGTGCACATAATTATATTTCAATGACGAATAAAACTAAAATCCAATTTAGGTACTTACGACTAATATGACTTCAATAAAACTACGGTAACAAAATTATTACACTTATTTTAATGACTTTGAAGTAACACAGCTTACACAACATACAACATTGGTAAAATATAGATAAGAATTATTTTTTATGCAACTTAAAATGGCAAATAAGTTGACAGCCCACCTGATGAAAAGTGGTAACCGTCGCCTATAAACATGAGCAGTACCATGGACATAACAGGGTATATTGGTCCAGGTTGTCTGTAAGAGATTGCTTTTCAGCGATAAGGCCGCCTTTTGTATATGCACATTCTGTGTAAATACTCCTTGTATACATCTCTACTGTGCGCAATAAAGAGTTTATTATTATTATTATATTGTTTCGCCCATGATATCCCCCAGGCGTTGCCATTCCAGAGGACTCAGGTGTTATTGCTCTGTACTTCGTGAATTCACTGCCATATCCCACTCTTCAAACCGAAACACAGACATGCAAACTCAACTAGTTCACCGTAGAAACACGAATGGGACAGGATCCCAAGCAAACGACTTTTGTACAATGTCTCCCTCTGGTAAAGATAATAATTTATTTGAATATAACTTTATTGTTAATATACAATATAGGTATACACACAACATAGAATCCTTTAAAAAGCCTATAAAAGGATTCTAAGGTAGGTGGGATAGAGTAAGTAGGTACCTATTCAAGTAATTGTATCCCACAGATAGATAGGTACTCTTCATTGTTTCCTCCAAAAGATTACAGTAGTAAATTTATTAGGTATAGGTACAAACCATCACAAGAAATGTTTACAAATTAGCTAGGGCATTTCGTGTTTTAAGCGCATTTATTTCATTAGGTACAATATATTGTAAATACGTATTTAGTATACTAAATACGTTTTTTTTCTAATACATTATTATTTTAGTATTAGTTATGTTAGTTTTTAGGGCATTTTAGTTAAGGCGTTTATTTCATTACAATATACTAAATACGTATATTTTCAACGAGTCTATATATATATATATATATATATATATATATATATATATATATATATATATATATATATATATATATATTTCTAATTAAAGCAACATTAAATAAATCTCATTATTGTAGGCACTTTACTAATCATGAATTAAAAAGTGATAGTGCCCAATAGTACCCACGGAAGAGATTCCGTCCAAGTACTATTCGCATGACACATGATGGAAGTCTTAAGCTGCCTGTGGAATCTTTCAACAAGGCCGTTAGACGCTGGATGGTAGGCTGTAGTTCGTTTGTGTTCGAACCTTGTAATCTGAGATAATTGTTCGAACAGCGCCGATTCAAATTGGCGGCCACGGTCCGTAACAATTTGTTCAGGACAGCCAAATCTAGCAATCCAGCCTGAAAGTAAAGCCTTGGCGACAGTTTCAGCTGAAATATCGGTTATCGGTATTGCTTCAGGCCACCTTGTAAAACGGTCGATGGCAGTGAGACAATACCGATAACCCTGAGACAGAGGCATGGGACCGACAAGGTCAATATGTACTACCTTAAATCGTGCTCGAGGTAAGTTATAAGTGCCCAACGGAGCAGACACGTGACGACTTACTTTAGATCGCTGACAAGCCAGACAAGACTTAGCCCACACTCTGCAGTCCTTTCTGATGCCGGGCCATACAAAGCGTTGAGCTACCATTTTAGCAGACGCGTTAGACCCGGGGTGGCTCAGAGAATGAAGGCTGTCAAAAACTTCCTTTCTGAGGGTTTTGGGAACAAATGGTCTAGGAGTTGTTGTACTGATATCACAGTACAATGAGATACAACTCCCAGGTAATTCTCGTTTCTCTAGACGTAAAGAATTTGGTTCGTCTAGATAATGAGTTAATTCAGGATCAGTTTCCTGTGCTTCAGCTATGGCTTTCAAATTAACTGGTATTTGCAATTCATCAACACGTGATAATGTATCAGCCACAACATTATTTTTACCTGAAATATGACGAATGTCAGTAGTAAACTGAGAAATGTAATCTAAATGTCTATACTGCCTAGGCGAACAGTTGGCTTTCCGTTCATGGAAAGCGAAACTGATCGTTTTATGGTCAGTATAGACTGTAAAATGTATAGCCTCAAGCATATGACGAAAGTATTTTATTGCATCATAAATTGCCAATAGCTCTCGGTCATATGGTGAGTACTTTTGTTGAGAAGGGCTGAGTTTCTGGGAAAAGAATGCTAAAGGTTCCCATGCACTATTCTTAAATTGCTGAAGTACTGCACCAATAGCTGTATCAGAGGCGTCTGTGACTAAAGCTAGCTTACATTCACAATCTGGATGAGCTAACAGTGCAGCGTTCGAGAGACTTTCTTTACAGGCTTCAAAGGCTTTCAATGTGTCTCCAGTTAAATTAATAGGACTAGAGCCTTTAACTGAACCTGCCAAAAGAGAATTAAGTGGAGCCTGGATTTGGGTAGCATGAGGCAGAAAACGCCTATAAAAATTTATCATGCCCAAAAACCTTCTAAGCTGCCTTACATCTTTTGGTGGAGGAAAGTCCTTGATCGCCTGCACTTTAGTATCCAGGGACCTAGTACCTTTTTCGGAAATTCGATAGCCTAAAAAGGTTACTTCCGATACGCCAAAGACCGATTTTGCAGTATTAATTACAATGTTGTATTCTTTCATCCTGGAAAAGACAATACGTAAATGCTGCTCGTGTTCAGCTTCAGATTTCGAGAAAATGAGAAAATCGTCCAAATAACAGTAACAGAAATCCAATCCCCTAGTCACCTCATCAACAAATCTTTGAAAAGTTTGACCTGCATTTCTTAAACCAAAGGTCATATACGGAAATTCGTATAGACCAAATGGGGTTGTAATGACAGTCTTCGGTATGTCCTGAACGCTCACGGGTATCTGATTATAGGCTTTAACAAGATCAATAGTAGAAAACACTTTACATCCAGAAATGGAATGAGTAAAATCATGAATATGTCTAATCGGATACTTATCAGGAATCGTCCGTGCATTGAGCATACGGTAATCTCCGCAAGGACGCCAACCGTTATCTTTTTTCGGAGCTAAATGTAATGGCGATGCCCACGGACTCTCTGAAGGCCTAGCTGTGCCATTAGCTAACATGGACTCAAACTGTTGTTTGGCAATTTTCAACTTGTCCGGAGCAAGACGCCGGGGATTGCAATGTACGGGTGGGCCAGGTGTTGTGCGTATGTGATGAACTGTGTTGTGTGAAATAGTCCTATGTACCCCTGCTGGTCGTGTAATTTCAGGAAAATCAATTAAAATATTATGAAATTTAGAATTTCCTATCAAAACTTTTACAGACTGTATTGTGTTGGATGGGTGTGAAAGTGAAGCTGTAGCGGTGAGTGTAGTAGTATTGTCTACTAAACGTTGATTGTGACAGTCAACCATTAAATTGTAAAAGGATAAAAAATCTACACCTATAATACACTTTGTTACATCAGCGACTACAAAACGCCATGGAAACTGTCTACGTAGTCCTAAGTCTAGGTTTAAATGTGCGTAACCGTAGGTATCGATGACGCTACCATTAGCAGCACGCAGTTGATAATTGGTCTTGGGCCGACGTTGTCGTAGTAGTGATCGTGGAAAGACGCAGAGATCGCTTCCGGTGTCGACGAGAAACTGAGTCTTTGTATTCCGATCCATAACGAAAAGGCGACTACAGGAGGTTGGGCAATCGCTGGTCGCCGCTATCGATTGCCTTGTTAGTTTTCCTGATTGTAATCGCATGGCTTGATACAATTGTTAGCTTTACTACCAAACTTATGGTGATACCAACAAACGGGAAATTTCTTATAATTAGAATGAGACCTTGATGCTGATCGGCTACGTTGAGGCTTCCTAGATCTGGAGCGCTGGTGACGATTTAGTTGCATGGTAAGTGACTTTACTTGCCTGCGCAGCTCCGCTATTTCATTCGCCATATGATTGCTAGAACTAGGTCCTGCAGCTGCATCATCACGAGCTGTCGCTTCAACTTGAGGTGAACGAGATGCGAGATCCATAATTCTATCTGCTAGATCCGCTAACACATCTAAATCTGTGTTAGGTTGTGCCACAAGGATGGTCTGAATATGAGCAGGAAGACGGCTGGTCCAAATTGTTTGAAGAAATTCATCTGGTACCTTTGGTCCGGCTAAGCTCTGCAAATGCCTTAAAAATTGCGAAGGCTTGCGGTCGCCTAGCTCCTCATGCATTAGCAGTTGTTTCACCTTCTTCTCTTTGGATGCACTAAGGCGCTTAATTAACTCCAATTTCAGCTTTTCATACTTTCCCTCTGCTGGCGGACTGATAATAATGTCTTTAACTTCTTTAGAAAACTGATGGTCGAGTTTTCCGATTACATAATTAAATTTTGTTAGATCGCTGGTAATTTTTGAAATAGCAAATTGGCTCTCGACTTGAGCAAACCATATCTCTGGCTCTTCTGGCCAAAATGGTGGAACTTTAATTGCGACTTTAAATACCTCTGATGACGTGTCGTCTCGTACTGTGGAAACGGTGCCGCTCTCCGTCATTTTTTCTTCCAAAAATCGATGAATGAAAATGTTCAAAAGGGAGTCACCAGTGTAGAGATGTAGAGATGTGGGCTTGATGATATTTATATATATAAATTCAGAAGGGGTGAAAGAAAGAAAGATTTAGTACGAGATTGTATAATTAATAATATTTACAGTAAATAATTCCAGATATAATAAGTCGCGATACAAAATATAGTTCGGTAAAATTGCTAAGACAAGGAGATTGTCAAGAACGTCACTATTTCTTTTTCTGTAACTATGTAGGTTTGAAAGAGGTTGGTAGCCTACAAACTCTTATCACAGTAATTTGCTAATCGTCCAATTAACAATAAATTAACTGCAACAATACATTGTTATTGAACTCATTATGGGCAAAATATGCTATTAGTAAATTATTCACCATTTAAATTAATGTTTTTCTTTTGTTAAAATGGAATATTATCGTTAAGTACTTTCCAGAATTGTGAACAATTGTTAATAGGAGGCGTTACAACAAACGTCATTAGGGCTGTTCCTAATTAAGAGATAGTAGGGATGAATAACAATGCGCAGGGGCAGCTATATAAGCTTAGGGTCTGCGAGTATTTGCCAATACACAAGTTAACTTTCAACGATACGTTCGCGCAAAGCAAAGACACTCAAGACGCAAGATGTCACCAAACGTAAGTTTCTTTAGTACAATATGATTTAATATATCACTTTCTTAGAATTACATGTTGACATTCCTATTTATTTATTGTCTAGAAACAACAGATGCAGACCACAGAAAGAAAACGTGGTAGACCGGCCGGGAAGAATAGAATTCCGCTGACACAGGTAAGACCAGTTTAATATTTAACAGATGTGAGATATTATTTTTATAATATTTAATGTTAATTTTATTTACTTTTTATATCGTCTACAGGATGAACGCCGATTTCGCAACGCTTTTTTGGAGCGAGAACGGCGAGCTTCTACGGCAAAGGCCATGGTCGAGCTGGCTGAGGCGTTGGAGTGCGACCCCAATGTTGGTATCCTTTTGTTTATATATACATACAATATTAACAGTATACCATCTATTAGATATTATCAGTTATGTTATTTGTTTTGCAGATTTCTAGAGCGGACCTTTTGGCTGAGGCCATTAGCTACATACAGAGGATGTCGAAAGGTCCGATGGAAACAATCAGCCAGCTGACTGACACAAATAGCAGTCTTGAGTTCCAAAGTATGTGTTTTATATAAATATAATTAATATAATTTTTAAATGTTAATGTTGTTTACTTATAGATTTTTTTTTATTTTAGTAACTAAATTGAAGACGGAACTCAAGGATCGTGGTGTATGCCGTAAAGGCAATGTCGCGGAGAGTTCTAATGTAAGTCAATATTGTTTTGATATAAATTCATTAACTACACCTACCATGCTCGATATAGCTAAAAATTAACTAATATAAATTCTTTATAGGCGAGTCTTCGGCCGAAGAAGAAAGGAAAGGGGAAAGGAGAAAGGAACCGGAGAGAATGTCCAGTATGTATCAACCTAACACTTTTTTATTCAAATGCTCGTATCGTTCTACATTACCTATATTGTTTATATTTTAAACATATGTCTATAATATTTTCTGTTTTTTTTTTTTTATTTATATTGTTTTTTTTTTCTCAGGACTCTGACTTCGGAGTTATGGACATAGGATCGGACGACGAAGATCTCCGATCGAAAAGCCTGAGTACGTATCGACTTTTGTTTTAATATGTATTTGAAGTTTTTAGTGGTTTCATTTTAATAATTAAAATTATAAATAATTTATGTTGTTACAGGTGATTTGCAGAGAGAATATTTGGGCGACGTTGTGTCTTTAATAAAGGACTAAAGTCCTTTATTAGACGACACTCGAGCCAATATTCTCTCGACTTGGGTTTTTCGATGCGCTTTCGTCGTCCGACGCTCCGATTTCCGGTGTCCGACCTAACTCCAAGACTAAAGGTGCGATTCCAAATTAATTCTATTGTGGATTTTCACTGTTGAAGTGTCATTTGATTCTATTGTCAATAATTCGAATTCAAACATTGAAAAGGTAATATAACGAAAATATTTTGTTTAATGCTAATTATAACACAATACCTTATTTTGTTTCAGGTACTCTGACCTGACCCTGACCCATTAGTTAAGTACAACTAGATTAGGTATCTATGGCTGTTTCAATTTACATAATTTGAATGGTGTTAATTTTAACTATTCAATAGTTGAAAATGTATGTATTTATAGATACAAAGAAACAATTATTTTATGATTTATGAATTTATTTATTATTTCACAATTGTCAATTAAACCATCAACTATTATATTAGAGAATACTATTATTATTATTAATACTTATTTATTATAACTTATTTATATTAAAGTAAAAATAAATGTACAAAATGAATTATGTCCTTATGTACCTGATTAATACAATAAAGGTCTCTTATATAAAATAGGTTTTTTATTTTCAACCGATTTCAAAACACCAGCATTCTAAATTTTCTATATATATTCTGTTGATTGAGCATTTTATAATATGTTGTAGTTGTAGGCGATGCCAAAACATATACAAACTTTGCCACATTAGAATTTTAAATGTATTAATGAAAGTTCTAGTAAATTATCTTTGGTATATAGGTAGGTATAAGTAGATGTTGTTATGATTAAACTAATTTAGAAAATCATTAAATCATTACATTCAGAATTGTAATCGAGCAATAATAAATAATATGTACCTACTAAGAATGGCAATCGAGCTGACAGACCATCTGATGGAAAACCGCCCACGGACCTCACAGGATACTCTGTCACATCCGTAGTACTCTTCATGTATTACCATAGTTGAAGAGTATGGTATCATGTCTCCGTACCCTTTAATTTCACCCCAATATCTTACACTTCAAACCGAAAGATAGCCATGCTAGGTCGGCAACATCATAACAGAAACATGGGTGGGACAGAGGGTACCTACTCTATATATTCAAAATAACATTGCACCCACATCAAAAAAAGATGAAGCAAAAAATAAACTGATATTAGACTTTTAATTTAAGGAAAAAATTTAAATTTAAATCGGAGTCAATTGTTGTGTTATATGGTTGTTGATAGATTAGTATAATTTGTCAGTTGCTTACAGACGTTTAAGGATTGGTTGGTGATCCAAACCCTTAAAAGTATTTAAAATACAGATCTAGTATTGGTTTATTTGCTCTTCATTAGCTCATCATTTAATACAATATAACGTCTAACGGACTTTACGTGCCCATATTATTCCAAGTATTATCCTCTAACTGTAAAAATAGTGAGGAACATTGAGGGCTTGTATCTTCTTTATATCAGCTTATCTATTATTATCAGCTCAGACACATGGCATGATGATTACCAGATGCAAGTTTTGAAAAAATGGGAAACAGCATTTCATCATCAGATCCTGGCTTTGTAACAATGGAACTCATTCAGGAGTATTCTCTTTCTAATGAAAAAATATTTTTTGAAATCGGTACATAATTGACGGAGAAACGAAAACAGTCTAACATATAAACGCCTCCTTTTTTAAAGTCGGTCAACAATTGAAAAGCATTACTCATTGTGTTTTATACTGGAATACAATTATTTGAAGATGCACTTAATAACATAGTTTTCATCGTGGTGTTAGTAGACACTTACTATATGGGATGTACTTCTTATCTCGTTCAGTAAACATATAGGTACCAGCACCGCGAACGAAGTGGCGGGAAAAAGCTACTACGAGTACCTACATATATTCCAAGGTAATATCTGTATAAGAAGGTAGGAGTAATAAGACTGAATGTGCTTATCGCAGATAAGCACATTCAGTCTTATTGATCTTGTCGATCTATCTTTAAATAGCTATTTTTTCTTGAATACGTTGCTTTGTTACAGTTCTGTATGTTTCAAGTAACATACAAAACTTTAACAAAACAAACCTACTATCTTAGGAATTAACAAAAAAAATTTTCACAAATATTTTACGGCTCTATTTTTAGAGATCTATAAAGATAGGAAAGCAATTATGGTAAATATTACAATATTACCAATTGAAAGAACGTTTCATTATTATTACTTTTTGCATACATACTTTACAATTTTACACGCAGAACAATAAACAATATAAATAACAATAAAGGGTCACTATTGGTCGCTCGGGTATGAATTATGTCGATATTTTTTGTACAGTTGAAAAACAATGAGGATCTTGGAATATTTATACCTTTCAAGCACCTACCGAGTTAAACCGACATAGAATCGGTGTTCGTATAATGTTTTGTTTTTCATTTATTTATCCATAATAACATATTAATAAAATAGAGAAAGGATGTTATATAAAAGTTACTATTTGTGCCAAGCGCTAGAAACACTTATTGTTGGAATTCAACCGAATTGATCTCGAATGTTGGATTAATTTTTATTTATATAGATAATTTAAGAATCTATAATAATAAATATATATCTATTAAAAAATCCATGACAAGATAATATCGAGTGGAATTTCTACTATGTCCTTATTAGTGGATAAAGAATCACCAACCTCACTTTTACTATCATTTTCTAAATAAACTCAAACCACATATAACCCATCTAAGTAATCTGCACTTAGGTACCTATACAATTTTTTGAATCATTAATAGAATACTGCAGTCGCTTTTAGAGTATGAGTTTGTAATGAAAACCGACACAAGTTTGTAATTAGGATAAAAGTAAAGGAAATCGAATCAATTTGGAGCAATATACCTACTTGCCTAATTGACATTAGATAAAAATTAAAATGGCTAATGGCATTTGAATTTATATTAAAACCTAGATTAGATATCCAAGATAGATTATGCGTAATAACACGTATGTTTTGCTTGTTTGGATTTTTGCTTATTTTCTTCTAAAACGACATAACGAATTTTAATATCGGTTTTACTGACTTTTACATTTTTTTCTTAATAGAAAGTTACTACGTATAATACATCCTAATTGTGTGTGTGTGAAGTGAGGACCCAGGGCGGACCGTTTAGGTATATTTGCTAGCTGTGTACGTGACATCGCGGGATCTGCACATACTGTTTAATGGAGATTAAAAACACCTTATGTTATTTTCCATCGCCATTATTGCCTATGTGTGTATGCGCATAATCTTGCGACTATTGATTAAGCAGTTAAAGTGCCATGATAACAAACAAATAACTTCTTATTTATATTTTATTTATAATAATGAGGTACTTACCTAAAGATGTTGCTAATAGAGACTAAAGTCTCAACTAAAGTAAAGTCAGTTCGGGGGAAAGGGATTTTAAGTAATGGGGAGATTAGTCCCCATTACTATCAATATACCCTATTAGGTCGACCTCCACACGGTTCCCTCTGAAAACCATCGTGACTAATTTATCGTTGAATTCGTCACGATGGGCTAATTGACCTGCTTTTTCATCCTCACCAAACATTCCTCACTGTTACCCCACCAGTGTAGAGCGATAGCACAGGCGGGGTTACCATTCCATACCCATTAATATAAATGTTTGTATTATGCGGTAATCGAACTCGAACATTTATTTTATTTATTTAAGTACAACCAACAAAGCATACCTACATTTATATCTACTTAAAATAGATGATAATATACATTATAAAACGCTGCTTTAATTAAACATTGAATGATAAGGCGGTGTGTTAAGCTATTGCACCATGGAAAATATATAGCGAATATGAAGCTTTGTTAAAAAAATTATTTACCTACACAGGCACAATGAATTGCCCAGACGTCTCGTGACCTTGTAAACCGCGATCCCCACTACGGCCTGTGAGTGGCGCTTAGTGCGATGTTGGGCGTCTAGCCGCTCGCTCATTGGTCGATTATGTTCTTTTTATCTGTCATTTACATCATACACACTTTATCATATATTACTTCGTCTTTTATATATATATATATATATATATATATATATATATATATATATGTAATGTATGTCGAAACATACCGAATTTATAATACGATAGAGTCACCCATTGTTTTATCAGTGTGATCCATTCTTGTATTTTCTTTTATTTTTACTAAGTCTAGGTACTACTGTAAATTTCTGGGAAGGACTGTAGGTGCATATTAATAATACCGATAGCGCAGGCGGGGTTACCATTCCATTTTCACCCATTAAAAAAAAACTTTACGGACACTCATTATTATATATGGTTTCTTTCATACATGTGCTTATATTACTTGCATACACCCACTCTAACTTGCCTACCTTGCTTTGGAATGATATTTTTTGTTTGTATAAATAAAATCCTTTATTGGCTGTATTTATAAGAGACTTAGCATGTAAGTTATTTTTTGAACTGTGGATTTTTGTATAAAAAAATAACATTGTCACCCAGCGTAATTTAAGTTTATCTAGTTCATGTTATGTCCAGGCACTGCTCATGTCTATAGGCAACGGTTAGCACTTTCTATTAGGGGGGCCGTCAGCTTATTTGCCATTCTAATTTGCATAAAAAAGTTCCATGAAAATTTGTTTGAAAATTTTCATAATACCTATTGTACACCGCTCTACCCGATGATATTGATGCTCTTTTCCAATTTGGATTTACTGGAAGAGAATTCTTTTAGAGCCTTTGTATATTTGATTATCGCTGTCATATATTTATGTACAATTAGTGTGTACGATATAGCATTAAAAAAAATTAAAAAAAGTTCTTCACCGGTGAGTCTTGGACCAAAAAATAAAGGAAAGGGAAAAAGGACGGGGAAACGGAAAGGGAACCGGAGAGAATGTTCAGTATGTATCAACATAACACTTTTATTCAAATGCTCGTATTGTTCTACATTACCTACCTATATTGTTTACATTTTAAACATATTTTTATAATATTTTCTGTTTTGTTTTTTTTTTTATTTTATTTATATTTTATTTTTTCTCAGGACTCTCACATAGGAATTATGGACATAGGATCGGACGACGAAGATCTACAAACAAAAAGCCTAAGTACCTATCAACTTTTTTTAAATATGTAGATATTTAAAATTTGTAGTGGTATAATTTTAATAATTCAACATAATTTACAAATTATTTATGTTGTTACAGGCGATTTGCACAGGGAAATATTGGGCGATGTAGTGTCTTCAATAAACAACTAAATTTTATTAAACTTATTATAGGTAGGTACAAACTATGACAATAAATGTTCACAAATTAGGGCATTTTAGTATTTATTTCATTACCATATACTAAATACGTATATTTTCAACGCGTCATATATATATATATATATATATATATATATATATATATATATATATATATATATATATATATATATATATATATGACGCGTTCTAATCTATTCTAATTAAATTAGTAAATTAGTCACCATTTAAACTAATGTTTTTCTTTTGTTAAAATGGAATATTATCGTTAAGTACTTTCCAGAATTGTGAACAATTGTTAATAGGAGGCGTCACAACAACCGTCATTAGGGCTGTTCCTGTTTCAAAGATGGTAGGGATGAATAACAATGCGCAGGGGCAGCTATATAAGCTTAGGGTCTGCGAGTATTTGCCAATACACAAGTTAACTTTCAACGATACGTTCGCGCAAAGCAAAGACACTCAAGACGCAAGATGTCACCAAACGTAAGTTTCTTTAGTACAATATAATTTAATATATCACTTTCTTAGAATTACATGTTGACATTCCTATTTATTTATTGTTTAGAAACAACAGATGCAGACCACAGAAAGAAAACGTGGTAGACCGGCCGGGAAGAATAGAATTCCGCTGACACATGTAAGACCAGTTTAATTAATTAACAGATGTAAGATATTATTTTTATAATATTTTATACTAATTTTATTTACTTATTACATCGTCTACAGAATGAACGGCGTTCTCGTAACGCTTTTTTGGAGCGAGAACGGCGAGCTTCTACGGCAAAGGCCATAGTCGAGCTGGCTGAGGCGATGGAGTGCGACCCCAATGTTGGTATCCTTTTGTTTATATATACATACAATATTAACAGTACACCATCTATAAGATATCATCGAATATGTCATTTGTTTTGCAGATTTCTAGAGCGGACCTTTTGGCTAAGGCCATTAAATACATACGGAGGATGTCGAAAGGTCCGATGGAAACAATCAGCCAGCTGACTGGTATAAATAAGAATCTTGAGTTCCAAAGTATGTATTTTATATAAATATAATTAACATAATTTTTAAATGTTAATGTTGTTTACTTATAGATTTTTTTTTATTTTAGTATCTAAATTGAAGACGGAACTCAAGGATCGTGGTGTATGCCGTAAAAAGCAAAGTCGCGGAAAGTTCTAATGTAAGTCAATATTGTTTTGATATAAATTCATTAACTACACCTACCATGCTCGATATAGCTAAAAATTAACTAATATAAATTCTTCATAGGCGAGTCTTCGGCCGAAGAAGAAAAGAAAGGGGAAGGGGAAAGGAGAATAGAACCGGAGAGAATGTTCAGTATGTATCAACCTAACTCTTTTATTCAAATGCTCGTATTGTTTTACATTACCTATATTATTTATATTTTAAATATATGTTTATAATATTTCCTGTTTTATTTTTTCTCAGGACTCTGACTTCGGAGTTATGGACATAGGATCGGACGACGAAGATCTCCGATCGAAAAGCCTGAGTACGTATCGACTTTTGTTTTAATATGTATTTGAAGTTTTTAGTGGTTTCATTTTAATAATTAAAATTATAAATAATTTATGTTGTTACAGGTGATTTGCAGAGAGAATATTTGGGCGACGTTGTGTCTTTAATAAAGGACTAAAGTCCTTTATTAGACGACACTCGAGCCAATATTCTCTCGACTTGGGTTTTTCGATGCGCTTTCGTCGTCCGACGCTCCGATTTCCGGTGTCCGACCTAACTCCAAGACTAAAGGTGCGATTCCAAATTAATTCTATTGTGGATTTTCACTGTTGAAGTGTCATTTGATTCTATTGTCAATAATTCGAATTCAAACATTGAAAAGGTAATATAACGAAAATATTTTGTTTAATGCTAATTATAACACAATACCTTATTTTGTTTCAGGTACTCTGACCTGACCCTGACCCATTAGTTAAGTACAACTAGATTAGGTATCTATGGCTGTTTCAATTTATATAATTTGAAGGGAACTATTCAATAGTTGAAAATGTATGTATTTATACAAAGAAACAATTATTTTATGATTTATGAATTTATTTATTATTTCACAATTGTCAATTAAACCATCAACTATTATATTAGAGAATACTATTATTATTATTAATACTTATTTATTATAACTTATTTGTATTAAAGTAAAAATAAATGTACAAAATGAATTATGTCTTTATGTACCTGATTAATACAATAAAGGTCTCTTATATAAAATAGTTGTTTTATTTTCAACCGATTTCAAAACACCAGCATTCTAAATTTTCTATATATATTCTGTTAATTAAGCATTTTATAATATGTTGTAGTTGTAGGCGATGCCAAAACATATACAGACTTTGCCACATTAGAACTTTAAATGTATTAATGAGATTTCTAGTAAATTATCTTTGGTATATAGGTAGGTATAAGTAGATGTTGTTATGATTAAACTAATTTAGAAAATCATTAAATCATTACATTCAGAATTGTAATCGAGCAATAATAAATAATATGTACCTACTAAGAATGGCAATCGAGCTGACAGACCATCTGATATAAAACCGCCCACGGACCTCACAGGATACTCTGTCACATCCGTAGTACTCTTCATGTATTACCATAGTTGAGGAGTACGGTATCATGTCTCCGTCCCCTTTAATTTCACCCCAATATCTTACACTTCAAACCGAAACATAGCCATGCTAGGTCGGCAACATCATAACAGAAACATGGGTGGGACAGAGGGTACCTACTCTATATATTCAAAATAACATTGCACCCACATCAAAAAAAGATGAAGCAAAAAATAAACTGATATTAGACTTTTAATTTAAGGAAAAAAATTAAATTTAAATCGGAGTCAATTGTTGCGTTATATGGTTGTTGATAGATTAGTATAATTGGTCAGTTGCTTACAGACGTTTAAGGATTGGTTGGTGATCCAAACCCTTAAAAGTATTTAAAATACAAATCTAGTATTAGTTTATTTGTTATTCATTAGCTCATCATTTAATACAATATAACGTCTAACGGACTTTACGTGCCCATATTATTCCAAGTATTATCCTCTAACTGTAAAAATAGTGAGGAACATTGAGGGCTTGTATCTTCTTTATATCAGCTTATCTATTATTATCAGCTCAGACACATGGCATGATGATTACCAGATGCAAGTTTTGAAAAAATGCGAAAAATCATCATCATCAGATCCTGACTTTGTAACAACGGAACTCATTCAGGGGTACATTGTTTCGATTAAAAAAAGATTTTTTTGAATTCATATAATGAAATAGATGGATAGTATTAAGAATTGTTATTTTTCTTTGACATTGTTAAAATATAGACAAGAATTTATTTGAATATTACTTTATTGTTAACATACAATGTAGGTACAGCTTTGAATCTTTTTATAGGTAGCTGGAATAGAGTAAGTACCTATTCAAGTAATTGTATTCCATAGACATACTCTTTATTGTTTCCGCCAAAAGATTTTTTTTCCAATGTCCGCCAAAAGATTACGGTAGTAAACTTATTATAGGTACAAACCTTTACAAGAAATGTTCACAAATTGGTTAGGGCATTTTTGTGTTTTAAGAGGGTTTATTTCGTTACAATAAACTAAATACGTATTTTTTTTTCTAATAATATAATTTTTAAATAAATCTCATTATTCTAGACATATTATAGGTATATTACAAATGATCACAAAAAATGTTTACTAGGTAATCAAGTAAGTAAAAATAGTAATTATATTCCAGGATAAAACGCAATGAGTAATGCTTTTCAATTGCTGACCGGAAAATGGAGGCGTTTACATATTCGTCCGTTTTTGTTTCTCCGTTAAGTGTACCAATTTAAAAAACAAAATTTTTTTTAGTCGATACAATACCCTACCCTCTGTCCCACCCATGTTTCTGTTATGATGTTGCCGACCTAGCATGGCTATGTTTCGGTTTGAAGTGTAAGATATTGGGGTGAAATTAAAGGGGACGGAGACATGATACCGTACTCCTCAACTATGGTAATACATGAAGAGTACTACGGATGTGACAGAGTATCCTGTGAGGTCCGTGGGCGGTTTTATATCAGATGGTCTGTCAGCTCGATTGCCATTCTTAGTAGGTACATATTATTTATTATTGCTCGATTACAATTCTGAATGTAATGATTTAATGATTTTCTAAATTAGTTTAATCATAACAACATCTACTTATACCTACCTATATACCAAAGATAATTTACTAGAAATCTCATTAATACATTTAAAGTTCTAATGTGGCAAAGTCTGTATATGTTTTGGCATCGCCTACAACTACAACATATTATAAAATGCTTAATTAACAGAATATATATAGAAAATTTAGAATGCTGGTGTTTTGAAATCGGTTGAAAATAAAACAACTATTTTATATAAGAGACCTTTATTGTATTAATCAGGTACATAAAGACATAATTCATTTTGTACATTTATTTTTACTTTAATACAAATAAGTTATAATAAATAAGTATTAATAATAATAATAGTATTCTCTAATATAATAGTTGATGGTTTAATTGACAATTGTGAAATAATAAATAAATTCATAAATCATAAAATAATTGTTTCTTTGTATAAATACATACATTTTCAACTATTGAATAGTTCCCTTCAAATTATATAAATTGAAACAGCCATAGATACCTAATCTAGTTGTACTTAACTAATGGGTCAGGGTCAGGTCAGAGTACCTGAAACAAAATAAGGTATTGTGTTATAATTAGCATTAAACAAAATATTTTCGTTATATTACCTTTTCAATGTTTGAATTCGAATTATTGACAATAGAATCAAATGACACTTCAACAGTGAAAATCCACAATAGAATTAATTTGGAATCGCACCTTTAGTCTTGGAGTTAGGTCGGACACCGGAAATCGGAGCGTCGGACGACGAAAGCGCATCGAAAAACCCAAGTCGAGAGAATATTGGCTCGAGTGTCGTCTAATAAAGGACTTTAGTCCTTTATTAAAGACACAACGTCGCCCAAATATTCTCTCTGCAAATCACCTGTAACAACATAAATTATTTATAATTTTAATTATTAAAATGAAACCACTAAAAACTTCAAATACATATTAAAACAAAAGTCGATACGTACTCAGGCTTTTCGATCGGAGATCTTCGTCGTCCGATCCTATGTCCATAACTCCGAAGTCAGAGTCCTGAGAAAAAATAAAACAGGAAATATTATAAACATATATTTAAAATATAAATAATATAGGTAATGTAAAACAATACGAGCATTTGAATAAAAGAGTTAGGTTGATACATACTGAACATTCTCTCCGGTTCTATTCTCCTTTCCCCTTCCCCTTTCTTTTCTTCTTCGGCCGAAGACTCGCCTATGAAGAATTTATATTAGTTAATTTTTAGCTATATCGAGCATGGTAGGTGTAGTTAATGAATTTATATCAAAACAATATTGACTTACATTAGAACTCTCCGCGACTTTGCTTTTTACGGCATACACCACGATCCTTGAGTTCCGTCTTCAATTTAGTTACTAAAATAAAAAAAAAATCTATAAGTAAACAACATTAACATTTAAAAATTATGTTAATTATATTTATATAAAATACATACTTTGGAACTCAAGACTGCTATTTATATCAGTCAGCTGGCTGATTGTTTCCATCGGACCTTTCGACATCCTCCGTATGTATTTAATGGCCTTAGCCAAAAGGTCCGCTCTAGAAATCTGCAAAACAAATGACATAATTGATAATATCTTATAGATGGTGTACTGTTAATATTGTATGTATATATAAAAAAAAGGATACCAACATTGGGGTCGCACTCCAATGCCTTAGCCAGCTCGACCATGGCCTTTGCCGTAGAAGCTCGCCGTTCTCGCTCCAAAAAAGCGTTGCGAAATCGGCGTTCATCCTGTAGACGATATAAAAAGTAAATAAAATTAACATTAAATATTATAAAAATAATATCTCACATCTGTTAAATATTAAACTGGTCTTACCTGTGTCAGCGGAATTCTATTCTTCCCGGCCGGTCTACCACGTTTTCTTTCTGTGGTCTGCATCTGTTGTTTCTAAACAATAAATAAATAGGAATGTCAACATGTAATTCTAAGAAAGTGATATATTAAATTATATTGTACTAAAGAAACTTACGTTTGGTGACATCTTGCGTCTTGAGTGTCTTTGCTGCGCGAACGTATCGTTGAAAGTTAACTTGTGTATTGGCAAATACTCGCAGACCCTAAGCTTATATAGCTGCCCCTGCGCATTGTTATTCATCCCTACCATCTCTGAAATAGGAACAGCCCTAATGACGGTTGTTGTGACGCCTCCTATTAACAATTGTTCACAATTCTGGAAAGTACTTAACGATAATATTCCATTTTAACAAAAGAAAAACATTAGTTTAAATGGTGACTAATTTACTAATGTAATTAGAATATATATATATATATATATATATATATATATATATATATATATATATATATATATATATATATATATATATATAGATAGATAGATATATATATATATATATATATATAGATAGATATATATATATATATGACGCATTGAAAATATACGTATTTAGTATATGGTAATGAAATAAATACTAAAATGCCCTAATTTGTGAACATTTATTGTCATAGTTTGTACCTACCTATAATAAGTTTAATAAAATTTAGTTGTTTATTGAAGACACTACATCGCCCAATATTTCCCTGTGCAAATCGCCTGTAACAACATAAATAATTTGTAATTTATGTTGAATTATTAAAATTATACCACTACAAATTTTAAATATCTACATATTTAAAAAAAGTTGATAGGTACTTAGGCTTTTTGTTTGTAGATCTTCGTCGTCCGATCCTATATCCATAATTCCTATGTGAGAGTCCTGAGAAAAAATAAAATATAAATAAAATAAAAAAAAAACAAAACAGAAAATATTATAAAAATATGTTTAAAATGTAAACAATATAGGTAGGTAATGTAGAACAATACGAGCATTTGAATAAAAGTGTTATGTTGATACATACTGAACATTCTCTCCGGTTCCCTTTCCGTTTCCCCGTCCTTTTTCCCTTTCCTTTATTTTTTGGTCCAAGACTCACCGGTGAAGAACTTTTTTTAATTTTTTTTAATGCTATATCGTACACACTAATTGTACATAAATATATGACAGCGATAATCAAATATACAAAGGCTCTAAAAGAATTCTCTTCCAGTAAATCCAAATTGGAAAAGAGCATCAATATCATCGGGTAGAGCGGTGTACAATAGGTATTATGAAAATTTTCAAACAAATTTTCATGGAACTTTTTTATGCAAATTAGAATGGCAAATAAGCTGACGGCCCCCCTAATAGAAAGTGCTAACCGTTGCCTATAGACATGAGCAGTGCCTGGACATAACATGAACTAGATAAACTTAAATTACGCTGGGTGACAATGTTATTTTTTTATACAAAAATCCACAGTTCAAAAAATAACTTACATGCTAAGTCTCTTATAAATACAGCCAATAAAGGATTTTATTTATACAAACAAAAAATATCATTCCAAAGCAAGGTAGGCAAGTTAGAGTGGGTGTATGCAAGTAATATAAGCACATGTATGAAAGAAACCATATATAATAATGAGTGTCCGTAAAGTTTTTTTTTTAATGGGTGAAAATGGAATGGTAACCCCGCCTGCGCTATCGGTATACGTTGGCGAGGCACCAGTGAAGGGTGATAGGTGAGGGTGAAAGCAGGTCAGTTAGCCCAACGTGAAGAATTCCGTGAGAATTAACCACCGAGGTCGACCTGATAGGTAATATTGCCAGCAATGGAACTTCTAGATCCCATTACTAACAATCCCTTTCCCCCTGTCCATAAAGTTAGGTTAGATTAGGTTTTTACCTGTAATTTAGAAAATAATTACAAGAAATCGCTTTCTTTTTTTTATACCACTGAAGTGGCAATCAAGCATACGGCCCGGTTGGTAAGTGGTTACCGTAGCCTATGAACGCTTGCAATACCAGGGGTATTACGCGCGCGTGGGGAAAAAGGGATTGTTAGTAATGGGGTCAAATAGCCCCATTACTAGCAATATACCCTGTCAGGTCGACCACCACGTGGTTTCCCTTGGAAACCATCGTGGATAATTGTGATTAAATTCGTCAGGATAGATTTAACTGACCAGCTTTCATCCTCATCAGTCATCAGTCACTGGTGCCCCGCCAGTGTATACCAATAGCGCAGACGGGGTTACCATACCATTATCACCCATTAAAAAAAGTAGTCATAGTAAAGAGGATATGAATGTTACTGTTTGGAAAGGACTGTAGGTGCATTATTAATATGCACCTACAGTCCTTCCCAGAAATTTACAGTAGTACCTAGACTTAGTAAAAATAAAAGAAAATACAAGAATGGATCACACTGATAAAACAATGGGTGACTCTATCGTATTATAAATTCGGTATGTTTCGACATACATTACATATATATATATATATATATATATATATATATATATAAATGACGAAGTAATATATGATAAAGTGTGTATGATGTAAATGACAGATAAAAAGAACATAATCGACCAATGAGCGAGCGGCTAGACGCCCAACATCGCACTAAGCGCCACTCACAGGCCGTAGTGGGGATCGCGGTTTACAAGGTCACGAGACGTCTTATTATCATCTATTTTAAGTATATATAAATGTAGGTATGCTTTGTTGGTTGTACTTAAATAAATAAAATAAATGTTCGAGTTCGATTACCGCATAATACAAACATTTATATTAATGGGTATGGAATGGTAACCCCGCCTGTGCTATCGCTCTACACTGGTGGGGTAACAGTGAGGAATGTTTGGTGAGGATGAAAAAGCAGGTCAATTAGCCCATCGTGACGAATTCAACGATAAATTAGTCACGATGGTTTTCAGAGGGAACCGTGTGGAGGTCGACCTAATAGGGTATATTGATAGTAATGGGGACTAATCTCCCCATTACTTAAAATCCCTTTCCCCCGAACTGACTTTACTTTAGTTGAGACTTTAGTCTCTATTAGCAACATCTTTAGGTAAGTACCTCATTATTATAAATAAAATATAAATAAGAAGTTATTTGTTTGTTATCATGGCACTTTAACTGCTTAATCAATAGTCGCAAGATTATGCGCATACACACATAGGCAATAATGGCGATGGAAAATAACATAAGGTGTTTTTAATCTCCATTAAACAGTATGTGCAGATCCCGCGATGTCACGTACACAGCTAGCAAATATACCTAAACGGTCCGCCCTGGGTCCTCACTTCACAAACACACAATTAGGATGTTATTATACGTAGTAACTTTCTATTAAGAAAAAATGTAAAAGTCAGTAAAACCGATATTAAAATTCGTTATGTCGTTTTAGAAGAAAATAAGCAAAAATCCAAACAAACAAAACATGCGTGTTATAACGCATAATCTATCTTGGATATCTAATCTAGGTTTTAATATAAATTCAAATGCCATTTGCTATTTAAATTTTTATCTAATGTCAATTAGGCAAGTAGGTATATTGCTCTAAATTGATTCGATTTCCTTCACTTTTATCCCAATTACAAACTTGTGTCGGTTTTCATTACAAACTCATACTCTAAAAGCGACTGCAGTATTCTATTAATGATTCGAAAAATTGTATAGGTGGGTAATTCTCATGAAATCCCGAAATTAACTATTAATAAATTAATGAAAATTGTTTGAATTAATTGATCTTCATTTTCTCTTAAATTTATATTATTCATGTAATTAGGAGTGAAAAATATCGTGGTCCCCAGAATAAATGAGTTTTGAACGAATTTATGAACCCTTAAAATATTTAAATGTGAGGGAATGATGACTGAGGTGAGGAAATGATGTTTATATTCATTGCTCATATGAAATCGTATCATTTATTTTTTAAATACATTTAGAATTCTACTAGGTTATATTAACTTAAAAATTCGGAAGTAAAACTTACATTGCAACTTGAAGACGACTAAAAGAATACTTATACCAAAACTCTTTCTTATCATAGTAGTAATCATAGTTTTATTAAAACAATAAATTATCAATATAAAATTACCAAAAATATGTTACTTATTGAGAACTTTTTAGAATCTCTTAATCAAATTCTTGAACATTGTTTTGAACAAAATTCAGAATATTATAACCAAACGTTAGGTTATAATTAACCTATAAGTTTGTTTACGAGATAACTCTCAGGAACTAGATTTACATCACAATGTTTGCAATCGATTCTAACCCTAAATACTCACAAATTCAGCTGATTTATTTCCTTTACTGAATAACATCCTCTTCTGATCAGTTTTGGAGGTTGAATCTTTTGTAAAATATCAGTCCAGGGGTACAATTCTTCATCTTTGCATGTAGGCCATCTCCAGGATTTGATTCCTTTTTCCATACATTTAACCAAAGCAGCATCTCCAGAAATCGACGTTATTTTTCCGGGATAAATTTCGTCGTTCCACTTGATGAGAATATGATCACCTATATCGTAGGTTACATCGTTGAGGGAGTCATTACCAACGGAAAAAGTCTTCAAAGGTTGTTTACCACGAGAACGCGTTTGCATTTTATTTGGTTTTGTTGAAGAACAGGGATTTTTTGAACATGAGTAGTATCCCAGATGAAAATGATTACATTTTTCCACACATTTATAGCAAGAAAGACTTCTAAACTCTAATACATCACCGTTAAATGTAAATTGACGAACTTTTTGAGTTCCACGGAATGCTGGGATAGAATCTGATTGCTTGACTAGGTTTTCTATTTTTGTGATATCAGTAGAAGTTACTTTAAACAACTTAATTGAAGGACATCTAGACAATAAAATATTTTCGAGTGAATTCAAGTCTACAATGTCTTTACCTTCAACTACAGCTTTGTCGGCAGTTCTTTTTAATGTACCACCAACGCCATCAGGTGCACCTTTACCATGGCCTGGTTCTGAATAGTTCCATGAAAAGAATGTTGTCCCGGGAAATAAATCATTTATATGGTGAGATACAGTATTAAATATGAACTTATTTTTGTATTGATTCACAGGGCTATCACTCAGAATGTGAATTCTATCAATGTTTGAATTATGATGGTTAATCCATTCAAAAATTGGTGTCAAGTGAGCCCACACCGCCATAGAATCGTGTCTATTATTCTCAGATAGAGAGCACAATGTGTGTGGTATAACAGTATCATTTTCACGTAAATATAAAACACCTGTATGAAGAGTAATTTGTTTTCTTGCTCCACCAAAATGGACTGATTGTATCTCTTCGTTATATTTAGAACAATAATTTTCACTAAAGTCGATATGAATCAGAACTTCTCTCTCAGTCAAATTTCTTTTAAGTTCTAAAATAGTCTGATACTGATGAGCTATCGTGGCGATGTGCTGCAAAAACGAAGGCAATGTTTCTTCTAATTTTTGTATTAGGTCTCTAATTGGTACCTTGATCTCTTTTTTACCAGGTTTACGAACTGTCTTCATTTTTTCATCTTTTTCGTAAGAAGTGATTTCGTATATCCACTGATAGTATGTCACTATTCGGTTTGGTTGTCGAAGATCATATTCTATTATTTTATGTTGACATCCTTCACAAACGCGGTTTAAACATTTTGTTGAATTGACGTCACATGTTATCGTAGACAAAAATTTGGTTAAGTTACAACTTGATAACGCTTTATTTTCATGCAACTTCATAATTATTAGTTGCATATTTGCATGGATTATACATTGACAGGTATTTCGGTCTTTGATACTTGCCCAAGTTACCCAGAAAGGTCGAAATTTACAGAATGTTGCTAAGCTTACTTCATAGTCGACTGTAGCCAGAAATTTTTTGTGCAAATTTTTCATTGTGTCACCCAATAAACGTTTTTGTTTCACAGTTCCTTTTGATCTGACAAAATCTTTTTTACCTGGACACATCCTGGAATTTTCATCTTTCTCTAAAAAATCTGCAACGTCTTGTTTAACTTTAATCATTTGTGCATTTATTTTTCTACATCCACTCTTTTTGTATGTATCGTGTTTAAAAAATGATTTTGATAAGCTCAATAACTTGTGTTTTTTTAGAAGATCTGGTTTTAAAATTTCGTAGTATTTTTTCTTATCACAATGTTTATTCAATTTAGTATAGTTGTTTTGGAGTTGTCTACAAATGACTTCTGAAAAAATAAGCTTCTTCTTTACAATACCAGGAACTTGAACATTCTTTAATATTGCTGAAACTTTAGCTTCAGGGGACGACAAAACTTTTTTACTTTGCCGCTGACATCTCTTTCGAAATTTCTCAGTTTTTCGAGTTTGCTCTTTCAATTTTTTTTCTAATCTGGCACTTTTTGCGTATTGTATTGCTCGACGCTTTTTTAGTTGCTTCCTTCTCTGAATAGCTACCATGCTCTTACGCTGATTATCATTTTGATGAACAGACCCTGTCAAATTCTTACATACTTTAGCTTTTCGGTCTCTATAATTTCGACTGTTTTTTTTCCAATTTTTTCTTTTTAGTCTCTTTTCTCTGGAACTCATGGTGGCTATAGATTTAATTTGGCCTTTCTTTTTTTTTTGTAGATATTTAGCTCTTTCTTTTTCACGAAGTTTCTCTAATTTTGCAGGATCAGACTTCATTTCCTCTCGACGTTTCTTATCGTATTCTTTCTTCTTTAATTTCGCTTCAGCATCAGATAACTTCTTACTTCTTGCCATTGTTTAACTCTAAAATAAGGCAAAATGGTAATTAAAAAGCTTCTATAAGCAAACATGTACGAAAATCGAGTTGATCCAGTCTGAAAGTAATTACCTCATAAATCATCATTCCCTCACTTTTATTCAAAATGAGGGAATGATGATGAGGGAATGACAAAATAAACCATAACCTAAAAAATCTCGCAACATAACCTCTTGTTACCATCTAACTGTTTTCTCTACACTTTCTACCTCCAAAAACATACTTTACTACTTCATCAAAATTCAAATATTTTAATTACCTTGTTTATTCTACACTGTGATGGAATGATTGTTTAAAATATAATCTTTACAAAATTTCATGGATATTTATTTCCAACAAGTACTCTAGCAAGCGTGAGGTCAATTCACCATTCCGAACAAGTGACCGTACTACCAACTATCAAAAACTAATGATAATGTTATTGAAGTCATCATAAATATACCTACTTATCGACTGTTGATAATGATATGAGGGAATGATTATTTTTCATGGGACACATGTTGAGTCAACATTAGAGAACTTGTTGATGATTTATGATCTTAAATTCAGAGAAATTTTAAAAAGTTGTTGTATTTACAAGAGACTAGCCATAATTACAAACAGATTTTTTGAGAAATTTTCTATAATAACTTCATACAAAGTTTTAATCTGTAGTTTGGGACATAGTGAGGGAATGATTTTCAATGTACTATATATTTTTTATTCCTCATAAATGCCCGTACGATTCCAAAGTTATTACCAAAATTTTTAGCCTTCATCATGTTCTTTCTGAAAAAATAAAATACCATCCTAAGTCTGTTAAGTTTATTGTAAAAACTACTAGGACTGGAATTTCGAGATTTCATGAGAATTACCCAGGTACCTAAGTGCAAATTACTTAGATGGGTTATATGTGGTTTGAGTTAATTTAGAAAATGATAGTAAAAGTGAGGTTGGTGATTCTTTATCCACTAATAAGTATATAGTAGAAATTCCACTCGATATTATCTTGTCATGGATTTTTTAATAGATATATATTTATTATTATAGATTCTTAAATTATCTATATAAATAAAAATTAATCCAACATTCGAGATCAATTCAGTTGAATTCCAACAATAAGTGTTTCTAGCGCTTGGCACAAATAGTAACTTTTATATAACATCCTTTCTCTATTTTATTAATATGTTATTATGGATAAATAAATGAAAAACAAAACATTATACGAACACCGATTCTATGTCGGTTTAACTCGGTAGGTGCTTGAAAGGTATAAATATTCCAAGATCCTCATTGTTTTTCAACTGTACAAAAAATATCGACATAATTCATACCCGAGCGACCAATAGTGACCCTTTATTGTTATTTATATTGTTTATTGTTCTGCGTGTAAAATTGTAAAGTATGTATGCAAAAAGTAATAATAATGAAACGTTCTTTCAATTGGTAATATTGTAATATTTACCATAATTGCTTTCCTATCTTTATAGATCTCTAAAAATAGAGCCGTAAAATATTTGTGAAAATTTTTTTTGTTAATTCCTAAGATAGTAGGTTTGTTTTGTTAAAGTTTTGTATGTTACTTGAAACATACAGAACTGTAACAAAGCAACGTATTCAAGAAAAAATAGCTATTTAAAGATAGATCGACAAGATCAATAAGACTGAATGTGCTTATCTGCGATAAGCACATTCAGTCTTATTACTCCTACCTTCTTATACAGATATTACCTTGGAATATATGTAGGTACTCGTAGTAGCTTTTTCCCGCCACTTCGTTCGCGGTGCTGGTACCTATATGTTTACTGGACGAGATAAGAAGTACATCCCATATAGTAAGTGTCTACTAACACCACGATGAAAACTATGTTATTAAGTACATGTTCAAATAATTGTATTCCATTGCCACCTCAGTGGTATAAAAAAAAAAGACCATGACAAAAATCAATTGATTTTTGTCTTCGATTAAAGCAAATTGTCAGCGATAATTACTGCTTTGTGTTTATATTTTTAAACATATTGATCAAATCGGCTATTCCATTCAATAGATATTACGAATTTAATAATTCATAGAAATAGAAAAAATAACGCTGTCGCGTTGTACCTACCTGTTATTCGTACCTATTTTAGCGGTGCGGAAGAGGAGCAGTTGGGGGCGGGCACATCTATGAAATTGGTAGCTAGGTAGGTACAGATAATAATGTAAAATGTTGTAAAACTGTCCACCCGTGCGAAGCCGGGACGGGTCGTTAGTATTAAAATAATTAAGGTCACTAAATAAAAAAAAAAACTTAAAAAAAATAACATTGCACCCACATCAAAAAAAGAACCAAAAAGCAAAGAATAAACTGATATTAGACTTTTAATTTAAAGAATAAAATGAGTTTGAAGTCGGAGCCAATGGACGCGTTATATTGTTGTTGAAGGATTTGTATAATTTGACAGTTGATTACAGTCGTTTAAGGATAGGTATTTAATCCTTAAAAATATTTACGTACTTCATTAGAATTCTGTTTCTTTATTAAAGTAAGCTGTAGGTATATATCATAATTATTTTCTTTAGGCTTGGCACTGACAAGAAAGACATTTTGTCCTTTGTAATAAAAATCTAATATCAATTTATTTTTCCTTCAACAGCTCATCTGAATCACTTAATGGAATATGATGTCCAACGGACTTTACGTGAATATAGTATTTAAAGTATTATTCTTTAACTCCTCACCATTGAAGAATTACACCTTCCATTATCAGGTTAGAAACATGAGATAATGATTACCAGATGCAAACATCTAAATGAGTTTTGAAAAAATGTGAAACACCATTTATTTGCCTATAGAATTTGATGGTTGCTCTCGATTTTCTTGGAATTCCATTATTAGATCCTGACTTTGTAACAATGGAACTCATTCAGGAGTATATTGTATCGACTAAAAAAATTTTTTTTTTAAATTGGTACACTTAACGGAGAAACGAAAACGGACGAATATGTAAACGCCTCCATTTTCCGGTCAGCAATTGAAAAGCATTACTCATTGCGTTTTATCCTGGAATATAATTACTATTTTTAGGTACTTGATTACCTAGTAAACATTTTTTGTGATCATTTGTAATATACCTATAATATGTCTAGAATAATGAGATTTATTTAAAAATTATATTATTAGAAAAAAAAATACGTATTTAGTTTATTGTAACGAAATAAACCCTCTTAAAACACAAAAATGCCCTAACCAATTTGTGAACATTTCTTGTAAAGGTTTGTACCTATAATAAGTTTACTACCGTAATCTTTTGGCGGACATTGGAAAAAAAATCTTTTGGCGGAAACAATAAAGAGTATGTCTATGGAATACAATTACTTGAATAGGTACTTACTCTATTCCAGCTACCTATAAAAAGATTCAAAGCTGTACCTACATTGTATATTAACAATAAAGTAATATTCAAATAAATTCTTGTCTATATTTTAACAATGTCAAAGAAAAATAACAATTCTTAATACTATCCATCTATTTCATTATATGAATTCAAAAAAATCTTTTTTTAATCGAAACAATGTACTCCTGAATGAGTTCCATTGTTACAAAGTCAGGATCTGATGATGATGAATTTTCGCATTTTTTCAAAACTTGCATCTGGTAATCATCATGCCATGTGTCTGAGCTGATAATAATAGATAAGCTGATATAAAGAAGATACAAGCCCTCAATGTTCCTCACTATTTTTACAGTTAGAGGATAATACTTGGAATAATATGGGCACGTAAAGTCCGTTAGACGTTATATTGTATTAAATGATGAGCTAATGAAGAGCAAATAAACCAATACTAGATCTGTATTTAAAATACTTTTAAGGGTTTGGATCACCAACCAATCCTTAAACGTCTGTAAGCAACTGACAAATTATACTAATCTATCAACAACCATATAACGCAACAATTGACTCCGATTTAAATTTAAATTTTTTCCTTAAATTAAAAGTCTAATATCAGTTTATTTTTTGCTTCATCTTTTTTTTAATGTGGGTGCAATTTTATTTTGAATATATTTAAAGATTTGGAGTTTTGGAAGACTATGTACAAATGTCGTTTCCATGTAGAGTAGGTACCCTCTGTCCCCACCCATGTTTCTGTTATGATGTTGCCGACCTAGCATGGCTATGTTTCGGTTTGAAGTGTAAGATATTGGGGTGAAATTAAAGGGGACGGAGACATGATACCGTACTCCTCAACTATGGTAATACATGAAGAGTACTACGGATGTGACAGAGTATCCTGTGAGGTCCGTGGGCGGTTTTCCATCAGATGGTCTGTCAGCTCGATTGCCATTCTTAGTAGGTACATATTATTTATTATTGCTCGATTACAATTCTGAATGTAATGATTTAATGATTTTCTAAATTAGTTTAATCATAACAACATCTACTTATACCTACCTATATACCAAAGATAATTTACTAGAAGTCTCATTAATACATTTAAAGTTCTAATGTGGCAAAGTTTGTATATGTTTTGGCATCGCCTACAACTACAACATATTATAAAATGCTCACTCAACAGAATATATATAGAAAATTTAGAATGCTGGTGTTTTGAAATCGGTTGAAAATAAAACAACTATTTTATATAAGAGACCTTTATTGTATTAATCAGGTACATAAAGACATAATTTATTTTGTACATTTATTTTTACTTTAATACAAATAAGTTATAATAAATAAGTATTAATAATAATAATAGTATTCTCTAATATAATAGTTGATGGTTTAATTGACAATTGTGAAATAATAAATAAATTCATAAATCATAAATAATTGTTTCTTTGTATAAATACATACATTTTCAACTATTGAATAGTTCCCTTCAAATTATATAAATTGAAACAGCCATAGATACCTAATCTAGTTGTACTTAACTAATGGGTCAGGGTCAGGTCAGAGTACCTGAAACAAAATAAGGTATTGTGTTATAATTAGCATTAAACAAAATATTTTCGTTATATTACCTTTTCAATGTTTGAATTCGAATTATTGACAATAGAATCAAATGACACTTCAACAGTGAAAATCCACAATAGAATTAATTTGGAATCGCACCTTTAGTCTTGGAGTTAGGTCGGACACCGGAAATCGGAGCGTCGGACGACGACAGCGCATCGAAAAACCCAAGTCGAGAGAATATTGGCTCGAGTGTCGTCTAATAAAGGACTTTAGTCCATTATTAAAGACACAACGTCGCCCAAATATTCTCTCTGCAAATCACCTGTAACAACATAAATTATTTATAATTTTAATTATTAAAATGAAACCACTAAAAACTTCAAATACATATTAAAACAAAAGTCGATACGTACTCAGGCTTTTCGATCGGAGATCTTCGTCCGATCCTATGTCCATAACTCCGAAGTCAGAGTCCTGAGAAAAAATAAAACAGGAAATATTATAAACATATATTTAAAATATAAATAATATAGGTAATGTAAAACAATACGAGCATTTGAATAAAAGAGTTAGGTTGATACATACTGAACATTCTCTCCGGTTCTATTCTCCTTTCCCCTTCCCCTTTCTTTTCTTCTTCGGCCGAAGACTCGCCTATGAAGAATTTATATTAGTTAATTTTTAGCTATATCGAGCATGGTAGGTGTAGTTAATGAATTTATATCAAAACAATATTGACTTACATTAGAACTCTCCGCGACTTTGCTTTTTACGGCATACACCACGATCCTTGAGTTCCGTCTTCAATTTAGTTACTAAAATAAAAAAAATCTATAAATAAACAACATTAACATTTAAAAATTATATTAATTATATTTATATAAAACACATACTTTGGAATTCAAGACTGCTATTTGTGTCAGTCAGCTGGCTGATTGTTTCCATCGGACCTTTCGACATCCTCTGTATGTAGCTAATGGCCTCAGCCAAAAGGTCCGCTCTAGAAATCTGCAAAACAAATAACATAACTGATAATATCTAATAGATGGTGTACTGTTAATATTGTATGTATATATAAACAAAAGGATACCAACATTGGGGTCGCACTCCAACGCCTCAGCCAGCTCGACTATGGCCTTTGCCGTAGTAGCTCGGCGTTCTCGCTCCAAAAAAGCGTTGCGAAATCGGCGTTCATCCTGTAGACGATGTAATAAGTAAATAAAATTAGTATAAAATATTATAAAAATAATATCTTATATCTGTAATTAATTAAACTGGTCTTACCTGTGTCAGCGGAATTCTATTCTTCCCGGCCGGTCTACCTCTTTTTCTGTCTGTGGTCTGCATCTGTTGTTTCCAAACAATAAATAAATAGGAATGTCAACATGTAATTCTAAGAAAGTGAAATGTTAAATTATACTGTATTAAAGAAACTTACGTTTGGTGACATCTAACATATATATATATATATATATATATATATATATATATATATATATATATATATATATATATATATATAGTACTTATATTTAGGTATATATATATTCTTGTGATAGGTTGTACCTATAATAAATTTAATAAAATTTAGTTGTTTATTGAAGACACTACATCGCCCAATATTTCCCTGTGCAAATCGCCTGTAACAACATAAATAATTTGTAATTTATGTTGAATTATTAAAATTATACCACTACAAATTTTAAATACCTACATATTTAAAAAAGGTCGATAGGTACTTAGGCTTTTTGTTTGTAGATCTTCGTCGTCCGATCCTATGTCCATAATTTCTATGTCAGAGTCCTGAGAAAAAATTAATTGTAAATAAATACAAAAAAAACAAAACAGAAAATATTATAAAAATATGTTTAAAATGTAAACAATATAGGTAGGTAATGTAGAACAATACGAGCATTTGAATAAAAGTGTTATGTTGATACATACTGAACATTCTCTCCGGTTCCCTTTCCGTTTCCCCGTCCTTTTTCCCTTTCCTTTATTTTTTGGTCCAAGACTCACCGGTGAAGAACTTTTTTTAATTTTTTTTAATGCTATATCGTACACACTAATTGTACATAAATATATGACAGCGATAATCAAATATACAAAGGCTCTAAAAGAATTCTCTTCCAGTAAATCCAAATTGGAAAAGAGCATCAATATCATCGGGTAGAGCGGTGTACAATAGGTATTATGAAAATTTTCAAACAAATTTTCATGGAACTTTTTTATGCAAATTAGAATGGCAAATAAGCTGACGGCCCCCCTAATAGAAAGTGCTAACCGTTGCCTATAGACATGAGCAGTGCCTGGACATAACATGAACTAGATAAACTTAAATTACGCTGGGTGCTCTTCTCTAATAAAGCTCTTCAGTTGCATCAAGGTAGGATATGTCAGGGTAATCAAGAACAGGTAACAGTAGGGCCTGAGCCAATGTAAACCCTGTCTTAAATGGTATGAATTTTTGAAATTTAAAAGATTGAAACGAAAAACCTTTTATATTAGTTAATTTTCAGCTATATTGAGCATAGTTATTTAATTTATAGTTAGTTAATTATTATTATAGTTATATTATATTGTTTTATATAAATTAATATTTATATAAAACAATATTGATTTATCGCCGTGTGTGCTAGGTATAAAATGGGCCACCCATTCCTTTCCCCTGGGTGTCGTAAGAGGCGACTAAGTGAGGGCGAGGGATAGGCAGCAGCGTCCGTCTTAAAATATCTCTAAAAGCCTAATTGCGATTGCCAATCTATCTGCCAAGCGTGGCAATTACTGACTAAACTGCTCTTATGCAGAAGGCTTATGTTCGGTATATTCATAATAATATTGACTTACATTACAACTTTACCCGATTTCGTTTTCAAGGCAAACTCTATGATCCATGAGTTCCGTCTTTAATTTCGTTCCTAAAATAAAAAAAAAAAAAATACGAGTATAAGTCAACAATATTAACATTTAAGAATTATGTTAATTAAATTTATATAAAATATATACTTTGGAATTCAAGTTTATTGTTAATTTTATTCAGCTGGTTGATGGTTTTTTGAACCTCTTGTCAGCTTCTGTATTTCGTTAATGGCCTCAGGCAAAAGATCCGCTCTAGAAATCTGCAAAACAAATAGTACTATCAGCAAATAGAATAAACTGATAATATCTAATAGATGGTGTACTATTAATATTGTATATATATATAAACAAAAGGATACCAACCTAATATATGGGGTTGCACTCTAACGCCTCAGCCGGCTTAACCGTGGACTTTACCAAAGTAGCTCGCCGTTCTCACTTCAAAAATAGCTTTACGAGAACGGCGTTCGTCCTGTAGACGATATAAAAAGTAAATAAAATTAGTATAAAATATTATAAAAAAAATATCTTACATCTGTTAATTAATTAAACTGGTCTTACATGTGTCAGCGGAATTCTATTTTTCCCGGCAGATCTGTCATTGCATCTGTTGTTTCCAAAAAATAAATAAATAGGTATATGAGAGTGCGCTGTCTCTCTGCACTCTTGTTTATCCCCACCACCTCTGAAACAGGAACAGCCATAATGACGGCTATTGTAATGCCGTATTTTATCAATTGTTCACAATAAAGTGAAAGGAATTAAAGTGTTTAATGATAATATTTAATTGGAACAAAAGAAAAACATTAATTTTAAATGTTACTAACTTACTAATAGTTAATGCTAATATTTTGCTCAAAATAAGACCAATAACAATGTATTGTTGGAATTCATTTCTTGTTAATTAGACGATTAGCAAATTGCTACTACAAGATTTTATTAAAAGTGTATTTTCAAAACAACTGCGAGTATACACATATGTTCAGATGTTTTGTTGTCTAAAGAAAGGAAAATCCACATTAGAAGCTATCTTATGTGCGGAACCCTAGACGTGTAAGTTCTTCTCAGAATTGACCAGTTTTTTCTTTCGTGTATTGTCATATTCTAAAAATACCATCACTCTTTTTCTGTGAATGTTTTATTGATTGGAGAACTTATTAACGAAGGCATAATTTTTTGTTCTGTTCCTGAATTAGTTACAGACTAGCCTTACCTTTAAAAATTCCAAGACATTCATTATTGTCACATTGGCCGTTTACAAACACCAACTTCAATTGTGACAAAACTAGTTATTCTTATTTAAAAACAAAACTACTGAACGGATTTTGATACCATTTCCATATATATATATATATGGAAATGGTATTAAAATCCGTTCAGTAGTTTTGTTACATATATATATGGGACTAATTTACAGAGGGAGACTTTGTACAAAAGTTGATTGCTTGGGTACCTCTGTCCCATTCGTGTTTCAACCGTGAAGCAGTTGTGTTTGCATGGCTGTGTTTCGGTTTGAAGGGTGGTAGGAAGGTACAGAGGAATAACACCTGAGTCCTTAGGAATGGCAACGCATGGGGGGTATCATGGGCGAAATAGTACACTCTGTTATGTCCATGGTACTGCTCATGTCTGTGGCGACGGTTACCATTTTCCATCAGGTGGGCAGTCAGCTTGTTTGCCATTCTAAGTTGTATAAAAAAAAACAATTTATAAGTATATCTTTCAGATAAAAAAGACTTTTCCAAAACAGATTAGAGCTGACGAGGTTTGGAGGTAGCAAACATAAAAATACAACCGAATTGAGAATCCCCTTATTTTTGAAGACGGTTGAAAAATATTACTCATAAACATTTTTATAAAGACAAAAGTAATACACGTATACTGTGCCTGCTTTTGTTTGTTTATTTGTTACTTATCGGCCCAACCGAACATTGTATTGTATTGTATTGTAAAATCTTTATTGTACATAATTCATGCTGTGTATACCTATTGGTTCAATGAAAAAGGAGTTTCAGAATAAAATTTTATGATACCTGCTTTAAAGAATTTTTATGATTGTATTATTTTCAAATTATTAGGAAGTGAATTCTAGAGACGTGGAGCGTGTACAGTAAATGACTTGGCATAGTTTTGAGTATTAAAACAAGGTAAATTCACAATAAAATCATTACTGCATCTCAGGCGAACATCAGTCTCGCAAAATTTGAACCCTTCCTGAAGGTAATGTGGACATGTTGGACTTAAAAAGATATTGAAAATAAGAGTAAGAATGTGGACATTTCTCCGTAGCCTGATGGGAAGCCACTTGAGTTAACTGAGATAACCAGATGTTTGGTTTGAGAGGGGGGGGGGGGGGAAGGATTGTTAGTAATGGATACTAAAAATCCCATTGCTAGCAATATAATAGTCCTCCTCGCGGTTCGGAAACTATCATGGTTAATTCCTTATGAATTCATCATGATGAGCTAACTGGCCTGTTTTCATTCTCATCTATCACCCTTCACTGGTGCTCCGCCAGCGTATCCCTTTAGCGCAGACGGGGCTACCATACCATTTTCACCCATCAAAAAAAAACATATACCGATTACGCGTGCGAAGTGCGGAGTCAAATTAGTATCTATATATATTCCTAGGTAGTATCTGTATAAGTAGGTAGGAGTAAGACGTATTAGTTGTTTTTTTTAATTCTGATCAGCTTATTCATCATCATCATCATCATCTCAGCCATTATCTATCCACTTGCTCTAACTGCTGAACGGATATGATGAAATGGATTGTTAATAATGCGGGTTACTAGTCCCATTGCTAGCAATATACCCTGTCAGCTCGACCTCCACGTGGTTCCTTCTAGAAATAATTGTGCTTAATTCTAGGTGTGTTCATCACGATGAGCTAAATGGCCTGCTTTTTCATTCTAACCTATCATCGCTTACTAGTGCCCCGCCAGCGTACCTATACCGTTAGCGCAGGCGGAGATACCATTTCATTATCATCAATAAAAAAAAAACCTTCACGTGTTGCCATTCCTGAGGACTAAGATGTCATACCTACGTACCCTGTAATTTTGTTAGCATATCAGTTTCGTCTTTCAAATCGAAACACGCCTATAATTTATACACAAATAAAAAAGAAAGAAAATGGAATGGTACCGGTCAAAACAAAGAATATGAACTATTTTTAATTATTTATATTAGGCATATTATATAAAAATTATATTACTTTTAATAAAACACAACTTACCTTTATGCTTCCATAACATTCTGCTTATAAATAAGCACATTAGGTACAATTTTTTTTTTATTTTGTTACTAACTAGGTTTTTATTAAAATGGCTTTATAAAATTTTTTAGGCACAAATAAATTTACAATTTCCTAAAATTTATGTAGACAACTACTTTATACGGAGATCCAGTAATACTGTTGTTTCTACCTACTTGTTAGGTAATTTATAGACATTTTGTATAATTAGGGAACTACCACCAAGTAAGCAAAAAAAAAAAAAATCGAACTAATAAGTACCCTCGTTTATAATCTCATTTAATACTAGCTATGCTTACGATTTAATTCAGGCGTAAATAGTATAATAATCTCCGATAAATTTTCAGTTTTCTGCTTTTGGAATTTATAACTTAGACTGAAATAGATTGCTATCAGCCCTGTATTCGGTATCCAAAGCCTACATTTTACTGTTCGTATCTACTTCATATGAAAAAAAATATATTTAGTATCAAAATGTAAAACTTTTTTTTTATCTAGTATAAAAATAATTTATTTAAATAATGACAATATACAAAAAATAATTTTAAATTGTAATTTGAAAGGTTACGAATACTACTTTTATGATTAACGCCATCTATCGTCAATCTTTATATACGCGGTACTTCAGAGTTCTGTTTACATCACGTTTATTGCTACTCGAACAGATGTCGCTATATTAACTCCGAAAACAAATATTTTAACTAATTCGTCACAAATAAAATTAGGTGGGTACCTACCTATTCATTTTAGGTTTCGATAGGGTTACAATGCCAATTCTTATACATAGCTAATTGGTATTAGATTTTACATGTATGACGCGCCTAATCTAAAGGTGTAAAATATGTATACGGAACAAAATGAAATAGAACTGCGAAAAAATATATTTGAGGATAAACAGTAAATTAGATAGACGATTAATACTCATTACGTGACTTGCTTCGATGGCGTTTAATGAATACATCTTTATGAACTACTAGCAATCCGCTCCGGCTTCGCACAGGTGTAATTCCGTAAGAATCATTTATATCTAATTGATATATATACCCGTGTGCAGCCGGGGTGGATCGCTAGTATAAAAATTAAAGTTTCATATTAATAATTAAAGTTTTAAATTTAAAAATTAATATTTAATGTACGTACGGAAATTAGTATCGTTTTAATAGACTAAATTATTAATAGACTATACGTAGGACGGTTTATTCAAACCGTGACATTTTTTTACATTGAGAATTTTTATTCCTGCCATAACTTCTAAACAAAAAGCTCGATCTGAATACTTTAAAGTGTAATTTATACGTAAATAATCAACCTTCATTATCAAACCATTTAAGTGAATACAAATTAATACCAGGACATCAATATTACCACTAATTGATTCCACCCGTACTTGAACTTAATTATGTTAACAATAACTGTTATTGTGATTTAACTATAATAGTTAGGCATATGTCTTCTCCTTTTTTGTGAGTAATCATGAGTACTATTAATATATAGAATACTATTTTATATCTCGTCAATAATTTTTACAGCGTACGTAAATTAACGATTTATACAGGTAGCATTTTGATGCCCTGAGTTACATTATTCCAATTTAGGTAGAAATCTCTAATTTTTATGAAAATATAATATAATCAATATTACTCGGCGAAGTATAGCTTTCTAACGGTAAAAGAATTTTTAAAATCAGTCGATTAGTTTTGAGTTAAATTATATAACAAATGAACAAAAACTCTAATTTTTCCTTTTTATAATATTAGTTTAAATAAACCGTGCCTTCTATTTACCTGTAACTTATTTATAGCTGACATGTATCATAAAAATTATATTAGGACATACTCTATACTCAACAATTGGTTTATGTGTATATGTGGCTGCTTTGTTTGCTTGTTTATTTAAGCTTTATTGTACATTCACATTTAATATAAACGTAATAATTTATAAAGTAAACGACAAGTTACAGGCTGATTTATTCCTCGACGGGGTTTCTTTCAGTCGACCTTGAGAACCCGAAAGGAGAAACTATCTATAGGGTTTATATGTAAAGTGAATATATAGTACGTATATGATGCATAAATAATATGATAAATAATCAAATTATAAAGCTATAAAATTAGTAACTGAATATATATAACTATTATACATGTAAGTAACTCAACTGTCAAGTGTACCGTAAAATCTTTTTGTTTGAGCTTTAAAAGTATGAACAGATTGCGCCATTCTGGTATTAGCCATTCATTTGGGAGGGAAATCCAAAGTCTAGCCGCTTGCATTGTAAAAAAATTATGCATGAATGCAAGTTGAGGTGTTGTATGGTACCGAAACGTCTAATAAACTGTTTTTTAAGAAATTAGTTTTTTATTTACTACGAAAGAATTTTAAACTTTTATTATATTTTCATTCTATTATGTAAAATGTAAAGTAAAAAAGTAAATATTGTTAACTATATGAAGCCTCATGGATAGATTAATTATAATTCTTTAGCTGTCATAATCGACGAATTGAGTTTCGCATGCGCCAAGAACTTGAGTGAAGTTAGCAACAGTAAATAGAGTCCATATTATCCTTAATCTATGGTATGTGGGCTTGCGTACCGTCTATCGGCTTGCATGCCGACCACTGGCGAAAACATCCGAACAGTGCCGAACCGGTCTCTCTCCGGGATTCACGTTTGCCGAGCCTCTACATTATTGACCATTTCCTGACATATTATTCGCAAAAACTCATACTGCCGATAATACTGCCCCAAATAATAAAACGACAAGTGAATAAGTAAACGCGATAGTGTTAAATACGAATAATAAAGTTGTACATTGTGTAACCAGAAATGCGTGTTGTAAACACACAGCTCTGTGACGCTGACGGATTACGTTAATTAACATATTAACTCTAATATACTACTGAAAACCCTGGAGACCGACCCATTGTGTGAGGTGAAATTACAAAGCATTGGTGCATTTTAACCGAACTGTACTATTGGAGTGTATAAATAATAAATAAATAAATAAAAAAAAAAATGCCGACAAATATACAAGAAAACATCGCCCTCCTAAATATGGTATCTTCAGATAATCTTGAAGACGATTTGAAGAGTGTTCAGCTACATTATCCTTCGGAAAGACGATTGCAAAGCGATGGCGCATGTGTAGAAGAGAGGGTGAGAACGTCTCGCGGGGACATTTTGGTTGCGGTCCGAGGAGATCGCAGTAAACGCGCCATACTGACGTACCATGACCTTGGCCTCAATTATGCCGCGAACTTCCAAGCATTCTTTAATTTTGTCGATATGAGAGCGATATTAGACAAATTCTGTATTTATCATGTCAATGCTCCTGGTCAAGAGGAAGGCGCTCCCGCATTACCCGAAGACTACACTTACCCAACAATGGATGCTCTGGCCTCTCAAATTGATTTCATACTTGGGCATTTCGGTATAAGATCCTTCATCGGTTTCGGAGTGGGTGCAGGCGCTAACATTTTGGCCCGCTACGCTATTGCTAACCCTCAAAGAGTTGATGCTTTAGCACTGATTAATTGCACATCCACCCAGGCTGGGTGGACAGAATGGCTGTACCAGAAAATTAATACTCGACAACTTCGATCCAGTGGGATGACTCAGGGCGCTCTTGACTATCTCATGTGGCACCACTTTGGCCGAAGCACTGAAGATCGCAACCATGACCTTGCACAAGTATACAAAGATTGTTTTTCTCACGTAAATCCGATTAATTTGTCGATGTTTATCGATTCGTTCATTCGTCGTAGCGATTTGGGAATATCTCGTGAGAACAATTCCATTAAAGTACCGGTTTTGAATGTGACAGCTGCTTTGTCGCCACATGTTGATGATACTGTAACCTTTAACGGTCGCTTGGATCCCACTAAGACGTCGTGGCTAAGCATTTCTGATTGCGGAATGGTATTGGAGGAGCAGCCCAGTAAAATAGCAGAGGCTTTCAGACTGTTTCTGCAGGGCGAGGGTTATTGCAGGTAGTCATATTGCCCCAGACAACGAACCGTGCGCAGCGCTGCTACTCATAGAATGCACTGATGCTTACACGCGAGCTTTAACGACACTGTTGTTTGTAGTCACGTTGATGACGTAGAGAAAAATGTTGTTCCTTGTTTTTAGATATTTATGGGAATAAATTTATTTTACGGCTTACTTAATCTTTTTTTATTTTAATGATAGACACAGATAATAAAACAGTTTTTTGATCACTGGATGCACGGATTATGAAGTATCTTATGGAAAAAATCCCGTTATTATTATTATCATCCTATGAGACTTTTTTTTAATAACTATGAATAATCTGATAACATACATGATGGATAGTGGTTACCATAGCCTATAGATTGAACAGCATCGCTACCATACCATTATCTAATTTACGGTAATATTAATTAATTTTAGACTGATTAAAATTAAAGGTATATACATCAATATTTAATATGGGATTTTGTAAACATGGGACACAAAAATTCGATTCTCATTCGCATTAATAAAATTTTCAAAGTTAATTGATGTCTGGGTATTCTGAGATAAATTTCTTTCAATAGATGTGTATACCACATCTATCTATTTTTTAAACAACTTTAAAATACCCGTAGAAATGCTCTGTTCTTCTATAGAGCCTGTATTTTTAGTACTTATACTTATGGTACACTAAGTACTTATTTGCCAGTTTCTAACTGATTTTGTAAATACTTTTCGGAATCAATAAAATTTACTCGTATTAATCTAACATTGGCCGTGTGGTCCCGGCATAGAATAGGCCACCCTTCCTTTCTCGTGAGTGCAGTAAGAGCCGACTAAGGGAGGGCGAGGGATGGGCAGCAACGTCCTTCTTAAAACGTTTCTAAATCCCTGACTGCGGTTGTCTGCCTGCCAAGTGTGGCAACTGTGGCAAAACCCCCCAAAGGGTAAGCTTATGTTCAGCAGTGGACAGTTAAAGGCTGATATGATGAATCCAACATTAATACTCATATTGACACGATTAAAATTGTCCCTTTTTTGTTAATTTTATTATTAGTACAAGATATTCTGATTAGTTGAAAGTAAAGTTTGCGTCTAAAGAGATATATGCCCTTTTCTTTAAAATAATAAATTACGGACATAATAAAATACTCATTAAATGCGAACTCAATTTGTTTGTGGCTGTTCCATATTTTATAGTAGATACCAACTTCACTGTTGTGGTAGGTAAGTTCGTATACCTAGTCATTTATTAAACTGGTAGCGGCTTGAACTTTTGTTTATTCTACGGCAGGGCCGAATAAAGTACGAAATATACGTACAATAGATTACACTATTACTCTATAAAATGTTGCACGCACGCATCCTTTCAAACAAAGCGTATTAAGATTTTGAAGTATTTATGTTTTCGTTAATATAACTATTATTTTGTTAGCATATATCTTGTGTATATAGTTTACTGGCGACCTGCCCCGGCTTTGCATGGCTTTTTTTTTATTAAAATACTGCTCCTATTACTTGCTGATAACGGGGTCGATTCTAAAGCGACATTTCCCTAAATCTATCTTTGAAATAAAAATTTGAGCTTGATATCACAGAAAAATCTTTATTCTTAGAATCAATATGAATTAAATTTCTTAATAGACGATGATCTATAAAATAGTAATGTATGATTACCATCAAATTAAAATATTGGATTAAGAGAGAGGTTTTGAAAAACGACACCTCAGAATCGATCCCAAACTAGCTTGCTACAGATGAAAGAATTTTTAAAATTGATTTAGTAGTTTTTGAGTTGACCCATTACAAAAAAATGTAGGTACTAAAAATCTTACTTCTTTATAAGTTTAGATTGTATTCAATTTGCAAACACTTTACTTCGTTTGTCAAGTAGCCTGCAAATTGTATGTGCTTTAAACTATATTAGACAATTTACTTACTACATTGTTATCGTATATAAAATCGTGATTGTTTAAAATTTTAAATATTTGATTTTGTTTTATGAGAATTTTATAACAAAATTACACATTTTACATCCACCACTTGAAATACTTTTTTTGAATATATTTATAAAATATATTTAAGGAATTAAAATACCTTTTATAAATTAATCAACAAATGCCTCTGGCTATCTCATTATCGTAATTATAGACGTGAGCATATTTATTTATTTTTGTTTAAACATATTTTGTAATTAAAATTGTGTCCATATTTTTTAATAGCAATACGCACGAACAGCCACTGGGAACTGAAACAAAGCCAATGTAATTTCCCACTAATTTCCATATTCAATGATATTAAATTTAAGTCTGAAATAATCCAAATTGAATTTCAGGACCGTAGATTTATGGACCGTTTTCAATTAACTTCAATTTAAATGATCTCTTCATTTGTTTGTTTTTTTTTATGAGTGACACAGGTAAGTATATAATAAGCATGATGGTTGGGCATCACAGTATATCCCGTGTTATTCTCGGGGCTGTTGATGTCTATGAGTGACTATTGCCTATTTTCCTTACCTTGATGTAACTTATTTACCTTTTTATGTTGCTTAAAATAATATTTTGTGTTACTACTAATGGCGATTTATTAGATAAGAACGTATATTGCAAGTACTAATGCCATTCTACATTTACTTTAAGCTTTTAAGAAAACTGATTTTTTGTAAGCTAAGCTGTAGTTATACATATATTGTTTTTTTAAAAAAAAAAAAAAACAATCACATGCATCGATAAAATGTTCAGACTTTGTACAACAGTCGATTGCTTTGGTACCTCTGTCCCATTCATGTTTCTACCGTGAAGCAGTTGTATTTGCATGGCTGTGTTTCGGTTTGAAGGGTGGGATATGGCGTGAATTTATAGGGTACAGAGGAATAACACCTGAGTCTTCAGGAACGGCAACGCATGGGGGGTATCATGGGCGAAACAGTATACTCTGTTATGCCCATGGTACTGCTCATGTCTATAGTTACCACTTTCCATCAGATGGGCCGTCAGCTTGTTTGCCATTCTAAGTTGTATAAAAAAAAAATTCACCACAAGCCTAACTGCGGTTGCCAACCCTTCTGCCAAACGTAAAAACTACTGGCAAAACCTCCCAGTATAGGAAGGCCTATGTTTAGCTGTAGATAGTGAACGTCATTAATTATACATATAATCATGTAAGTTGAGAAAACCTACTAATATACTTACTGATGTATTAATATAAAAGTGAGTTTGTTCGTTACTTGTTTGGCGCTTTAATGGCTTAACTAAATTAGGAAAGGAATTGTTAGTAATCGGGTCTTTTTTTTTTATAGGTGATAATGAAATAGTAACCCCACCCGTGCTATCGGTGTACACCGGCGAGGCACCAGTAAAGGATGATAGACGAGGATGAAACAGGTCAGTTAGCCTATCGTGACGAATTCAACGAGAATTGTTCATGATGGTTTCCAGGGGGAACTACGCGGAGGTTGACCTGATAGGGCTGATATTGCTAGCAATGGGGCTGTCAAACTCCATTGCTAACAATCCCTTCCCCCCAGTAATAGGCTCTAATATACCTTATCAGGTTGACCTTCACACGGTTCCCCCTGGAAACCATCATGGTTAATTCTTGTGGAATTCGTCACGATGGGCTAACTGACCTACTTTCATCCTCACTTATCATCTATAACTGGTGCCCCAGTAGCGTATACCGGTAGCGCAGGTGGGGTTACCATTCCAATATCATTCATACGAAAATGGCTTAACTAATACATATAACTAATATATAACATATCTGTTTATTTAATAACTTACCTCGAATTATTCAACATGCTGGATATTTATTTATTTATAGTCTTTTTATACATGCGCAGCACCGGCGTATGTAATACACCGCAATAGATACGACCTCGCCGCACCGCACCGCTGAAGGCCACCGCGCGATTGACAAATTTGAACTGGATGTACCTTTAGACTTTATGGCGACGTCGTGTATGTATAAATCGTCTAAGCATTGACTCATCATCATCATCATCATACCAGTCATTATCTGTCCACTGTTCAATATAAGGTTCCCCTTCACATTGTCCCATTAACGTTAGCAACAACCCCGTTCCTCATGACAGTTTAGCAGTGAGGTGAATTTGCCAGTAGTTGCTAATATTGGCAAGCGGGTTGACCACAGCAGTTTGGCTTTTGGTGATGTTTTAAGAAAAATGCTGTAGCCCATCTCTCGAGCACTGAATTCCCTTATTCGCCTCTCTCGAAAACCACGTGACAGAAAGAGGAGGCGGGGGTTGGGCCACACAGCAAAAATTTTGTTAGTAAGGAAAAACACATTATAGTAGTATTACGAGGAACTATAAACATATTGGACCAGTGCCATTAATAGGATTCCTTTCCATTCATTTGTTGTTGTCATTACAGAAAATATCTAGACACTAGATATAAATATAAATATAATATAAATATATACGGACAAATCACACAGATTGAGCTAGCCCCAAAGTAAGTTCGAGACTTGTGTTATGGGATACTAACTCAACGATACTATATTTATAATAGATACATATATAGATAAACATCCAAGACCCAGGACAATCAGGAAAAGATCGTTTTCTATCATGACCTGGCCGGGGATCGAACCCGGGGCCTCCACGTCGCAGGCAGGCGTGTTGACCGCTGCGCCATGGAGGACGACAAAAGATACTCTTCTTCAATACGATGTTTACAGGAAGACAAAGTACTGAGCTGTATTGAGTGTATTTTTTTAAACGACTTAGAATGGCAAACAAGCTGACGGCCCACCTGATGGAAAGTGGTAACCGTCGCCATGAGCAGACATGAGCAGTACCATGGACATAACAGTACACACACATACTGCTTTGCCCATGATACCCTCCATGCGTTGCCATTCCTGAGGACTTAGGTGTTATTCCTCTGTATCTGTAAATTCACGCCATATCCCACCCTTCAAACCGAAACACAGCCATGCAAACACAACTGCTTTACGGTTGAAACATGAATGGGACAGAGGTACCCAAGCAATCGAATTTTGTACAAAGTCTCCCTCTGGTAAAGGTATACATTTACTCTGAAAATGTAAACAAAACAGTAATGGAGACCATTAAAAGATCGTCTAACAACAATAATGGTGACAATAATAGAAAATCTTTTTTTTGCGGGTAGCTACGCAACGCCTAACACGAAAAAATACGTGTCTCACTTTTAATAATTATTATAATTAATATCAACTATTTGTTTCATAAGTTTTCATATGAATTTATAATCGGACTGTGATATCTACCTGCTGATCTATTATCTCCTCTCGTTTCTGCACTGATTTTATTATTATGGAAGCACTACACACTACAATGGCAGCATTGATGGAGCATTTCAATAAGAAAATGGCCGAGTTTCAAAATGAACTGCAAACTCAAAAGGAAAGTACCACTCCTACCACTATTTCTTCACTGGAATCTAATTTTAAGGTATTCCAAAAGTTTGTCAACATTGCACTTACTAGCCTCCAGCAGCAGATGGAATTGCTTACTCGCCAACAAGATCAGATGGAGATGCGTAGTCGACGTAAAATGCTGTTATTCCATGGTATTCCTGAGTCTCAAAGAGAATCTGTTTCTCAAGTGATATCAAAGATCATTGTGGAGAAACTTGACATCAGTGACTTCTCTGCTGACCAAATTGGCCAATCTCGTCGATTAGGTCTTTTTAAAAAAGAAAAATCACGACCTATCTTAGTAAAATTTAGAGACTTGGAGATGAGGAATGAAGTGTGGTATTCTAAAACGAAGCTCAAAGGTTGTGGCATCACTGTGTCGGAATTCTTAACGGCAGTGAGACACGAAGCCTTTTTAGCTGCTAGACAACACTTCGGCATAAAAAAATGCTGGACTCATGATGGAGTTGTTATCATCACTGGTACAGATGGAACGAGGCATCGCATAACTTCTATGAGTGAGATAAATAAACTAGTGAACTCGTCGCAAAGTTTGGCTGCAGAAGCTTCATCAAACCAGAGTACATCCACATGTTCCACGGTTCCTGCGTCTCGAGCAAAGCGCGTAAAAAAGTAGTGATTGCTCAAGCATAATTTACAAACTTTACCTACATTACTGCTTTGCGTTATTAGTTACAATTAAATTATGCACTTGAAAAGAGATCTTGCCTTACAGAGTACCTACTTTAAATTGTTTAATAAGTGTTCTACCCACGTTTGTGTTATTTTATTTTGTGATGTCATTTTATTGTAAAGGATGGTAGATCAAAATTTCTTGTTTACAATTGTTATAACTGTATTGTCATTTCATTCTATCATCACGTGTATTGTAAATGACAGTTTTGTTATATTTCTTTGTAGGATCTTTTTTATAGTGACTTCGCATCTTGTGTATTTGCTAAACGCAAAGCATTAAGCTGTAATTAAGAGTTATTACATTTTATACTTATTAAGAGCAGACAAAAATCCATACCCATACAGTCGACTGTAGTATATTTAATTTTTATTATTAATTTTTATTTCTCCTTCATATCTTTATTTCTTTTTCTTTTTTTTATACATTAATTTTTGCTACCATTTTATAATCATATAGCCATGTCTGATATTTTTGTAATTAGATATCTTCGCTCTTATATTATACTACTATTGTTCACAATTTCCCTTACGTTCATTGCTGTTTATTACAGTATATGTATGATGTGTACATATATATGTGTGTGTGTGTGTGTACATATGTATGTATGTGTGTGTGTATGTGTGTATGTATGCATGTGATCATATGTATACAGTTAAATGGCTTGTTGTTATCAATGCAGACATTAATATTATTACTATTCTTTTTTTTATATCTTAGTTTCTTTTTAGATTGGATCCATGTTTTATTTACATATGAATTTTAAACTTAATAAGCTATTATACTGGCAGGTAGATATCAGAATTAAAAGGATTATTTAAATTTATACACCTATAAATATTATTAATTATTATTTAATTTTATAATATCTTATTTATATGTTTGATCAAGGTAATTGCTCTTTTTCTTCTTGTTTATCGTCATCTAGTTATGATTCTACTTTCAGTGACCCTATCCCTCTAAATGAGATTTTAAAATGGAATTTTGACAGCACACATAAGAACTTCAATATAGTTCATATTAACGCACAAAGTATTCCAGCCCACTACCCGGATCTACTTGCATCTTTTGACGTCAATAATGTACATGCTATTCTAGTCTCGGAATCCTGGCTGAAACCATGTCTGTCATCTGCCTCATACGATTTGCCTGGTTTTAATCTTATTCGTAATGACCGAGCATTGGCAGGTGGCGGTGGAGTCGCAATTTATCTTCGCGTTAATTTTGCTTACAAGATTATAAATTGTTCTAATAATTCCAATGCTTCTTATGATCCTGAATTCCTATTTATCGATGTCAATCTTTCACATTCTAAAGTTCTTCTTGGCGTATTTTATAGTCCTTCCTCTTCTATCGATTATTTTGATTCTCTTGAAAATACCCTAGAAAACTTAATTCCATCCTATAATCACACCATTATTATGGGTGATTTTAACACATGTCTCCTGAAAGATGACTTCCGCGCAAAACGTCTCACCTCTCTTGCTGTCTCTTGTAACCTCCATATCCTACCTCTTCAGCCAACGCACTTTTTCCCCAATAGTAATCCTTCCCTGTTAGATCTTATGTTTGTTTCGTCCTCTGATCTTGTCGCTAGGCATGGTCAGTGTCCTGCAGATGCCTTTTCATACCACAATTTAATTTACCTTTCTTACAAAATTCGCCCGCCTAAACCTAAGCGTAGAGTGGTAATGCAGCGCAGTTTTGGTACCATGAACTTGGAGCAGTTGCGAACTGATGCTGCCGCATGCAACTGGTCAACGATTGGTAGCCAGAACTCAGTTGATGAGCAAGTCAAATTGTTCAACTCCTTTCTCCTAGAGTTATACGATCGTCATGCTCCTGTTCGTCCGGTGCGTCTCAAGCATATTCCTGCTCCCTGGCTAACTGATGATATTAAAGCTCTTCAGGCTAAAAAAAACAAGGCAAAAACGAAATTTAAATTAAACCCTGATAAATATCGCGACCATTACATTAGAGCTAGGAATCTCTGTAATAGAGCATGTAGGGAGGCTCAACGTCGCCACATCCATACATCTGTCGAAAACGAAGACCCAGCTAAAGTCTGGAGGTTTCTCAAATCACTTGGAGTTGGAAAAACTCAAAGCTCTCATAATAATAATACTGACATTGAAAGTCTTAATAGACATTTCTGCTCTTCTGTCGATTTCAATATCAAAGACAAAACTAGTACATTAAATTCTCTTTCATCTTTTCCAACTCCTAATATAACTCCTTTTTCATTTAATCAATTTTCCGATTGTGATGTTAGGAGAAACATACTGGCTATTACGTCGAATGCCACTGGAAATGACAGCGTTAGTCGTAACATGATTATCCCTATCCTTGATATTATCCTTCCCACTATTACTTCCCTCCTTAATAATTCTGTTTCCTGTAGTGTCTTTCCTACTGTATGGAAAGATGCTAATGTAATACCTCTCTCCAAAAATAATAAACCATTGACTTTCTCTGACTATCGCCCTATTTCTATACTCCCTTTTCTGTCCAAAGTTTTAGAACGCCTTGTGCATCATCAGATTTATACCTTTCTTTTGCGAAATTGTCTCCTAAATCCTTTTCAATCAGGTTTTCGCCCAGGTCATAGTACGACTACCGCTCTCATCAAAATATCTGATGACATTCGGCTTGGCATGGACAAGTCGCAATTGACGGTGTTGACATTACTGGATTTTAGTAATGCCTTCAACACCGTGGATTTTGACATTTTACTCGCCATTTTACGTTCTCTTAACATATCTCCAACGGCTATTGATTGGTTTCGTTCTTACCTGTCTGGGCGTCGGCAGCGTATTCGTATTGAGGATATTAACTCTTCTTGGTGCAACACGACTGCTGGCGTTCCTCAGGGTGGCGTATTATCTCCTCTTCTTTTCGCATTATTTATCAATTCCATTACACATAATCTTCGATCTTCCTACCATCTCTATGCAGACGATCTCCAAATTTACTCTCAAGCCAGTTTTAGTAATATCACTGATGCAATTTGTATCATTAATGAAGACCTTTCCCGTATATCAGACTGGAGCAAAGCTTACGGCCTCACCGTAAATCCATCAAAAACGCAATGTATTATTATCGGTAGCCCTCATTATATATCTAAATTAAATTCAATTAATCTTCCACCAGTAGTTTTTAACGGTCAAGTAATTAAATATAGTACTAGTGTGAAAAATCTCGGAATACATTTTGATCAAACACTGACCTGGTCTTATCAAATATCTGATACGCTGATTCCTGTTATGTTAATCTTACAGAAGATCAATTAAATAAACTTGAGCGACTTCAGAACATATGTATACGGTTTATATTTAATCTTCGCAAATATGACCACATTTCTGATTTCCGCAATCAACTCAAGTGGCTTCCAATTCGCCTTCGCAGGAACTGGCACATCCTATCTCTTCTTTACACTATTCTTTTTCATCCTTCAACTCCCGATTACCTCAAAATGTGCTTTGAGTTTCATGTCGATTCTCAGGGTCGTACATTGCGCAGCGCGAGATCCTTTCGTTTAGTAACCCCTATTCATTCTTCTAAATTCTATTCCTATTCTTTCACTATAAAAGCTATCCGTCTCTGGAACTCCTTACCTCTTTCTATTAGATCAGCGCAATCTCTTGCCTCGTTCAAGAGGCAGGTAAAATCTCATTTCCTATCTCTCTAATTTGCTTTGACGTTTACTATGTGTGATTTATCTTGATCTATTTAGTATATTTATGTTTATGTATTATTATTTATATTATATATATGTATGTTTATGTATTATTATTTATATTATATATGTATGTTTATGTATTATTATTTTTATTATATATGTATGTTTATTTAGGTTATGTAATCTTATTTTTATATTTAGAATTTTTTGCATTTTGTCTGATTCCTTTTATGCATTTACTGTGTCTGATTTGCGCCATCTACCTTTCTCTCTGTACTTATCCATTCTTTATGCCAGGTTGTCTGTAAGAGATTGCTTGTAGCGATAAGGCCGCCTTTTGTATATGCACGTTCTGTATAAATACTCCTTGTATACATCTTTACTGTGCGCAATAAAGAGTTTATTATTATTATTATTATTATTAAAATCTCTTAATTGGTTGATAATTGTACCAGCCAAATACGCATTACAGTTAGTCAAGTATAATGCGTATTATCTGTAGATAATGTAAAGACTAGCCCATTCATAAAAAGATCAAACGTGTCATAAACCTATTTTAGCTATTAAACTGTTATTGTCTCTTTTTTTTAGTCAAATTTCCAATTTGAAAGAAAGTGACAAAACTTTGCATTGTTAATAAACCTACAAACCATTATTAACTATGCAGAGTTTTGTTGTTTTTATGAGTAAGGAGAATAAAAAGTTGGGAACAAAAAGACCACTTGTCCTTTTGTAATTTATTCCTAAAATATCATGAATATTAATTAATAATTTTAATATTACTATATGTAATGGTCAAGAGATGTGCAGCAGTGTTTTCCTTAAAACATCATCAATGCCCGACTGTTATTGCCAACCCGCTTTCAAAGTATGACAACTATTGACAAAAACGGGAGGTAAGCTCTTATGGGGGAGGCCCATGTTTTTTTTTATTTTTTTTTTATACAACTTAGAATGGCAAACAAGCTGACGGCCCACCTGATGGAAAGTGGTAACCGTTGCCTATAGACATGAGCAGTACCATGGACATAACAGAGTATACTGTTTCGCCCATGATACTCCCCATGCGTTGCCACTCCTGAGGACTCAGGTGTTATTCCTCTGTACCCAGTAAATTCACGCCATATCCCACCCTTCAAACCGAAACACAGTCATGCCAACACAACTGCTTCACGGTTGAAACACGCATGGGACAGAGGTACCCAAGCAATCGACTTTTGTACAAAGTCTCCCTCTGGTAACATGTTCAGCAGTGGACAGTTAACGCTGATATAATAATAATCTTAATATTGTAAAACCTGTTCAACTAACTTCAAACACGATGAGGGTGTGAAGTGGGTTGCGACGAAGATCCTGCGTTTGCCAGGACAAAGAAAAAAATTTGTGTAGAAAGTACATATAAGAAGAACATTATCTGCTTCAATATACCATTTACTTCGTACGCGATGATTTAAAAAATAGCAAAAATAATACTGTAGATGACGTATCAACACAAAATGTATACCTACCAGATTTTAAGTTAAAGATTCAGAAATACATCTGATAAAATCGCATCCAATTTAGTGCAGTAGTTTTTACGTGATGACAGAATAAACATACAGACGGACAGACAGATAAAATTTCTAAAAAATATTTTGTCTTCTGTTGCTCTTATGAAGACTTCAAATATTTTTTTTTTTAATATCTGTCATATATAGACATCGTCTTTTTACAATTTTATTATATTAGTAATAGAGATAATATTAAATCGTTTATTTATCAATCAATTTAATTTCCAATATAATACAAATTAAAGCCGTAGGCTACTTATATTATATTGAAGCTTTGTTGAACCACAAAGGATATTTAAAATGTATAAAAAGTGCTAATTATACCTGCATGTATCTATATATTGAATAGAGATAAAAAAATGCCGATTTCACAGTAAAGCGCAATATTAAAAAATGCTCAAAGCCGTAATTAATTTTCGATTCGCATACAACGCTCAATTCGTATTTTTGTTGGAGCGCATTTTTCCAGAATAAACGTGCACGATTCCCACCCCACGGCGGGGTCCACCCGGGAACGGGAGGCGTTAGTTAAATGGACCCGGCAGGCGAGAGAGAGAGAGGAGTAAACCCCTATCTCCCCGTTCGCTGACCACTGGATGAACGGATTATGAAATATTTCATAGGAAAAGTCAAATAAGAAAAAAAACATTAACGTCAGCGTCTGAGAGAGGTTTAGAATGAATGAGGTTTATGGGATAATTACAATAAAATCTTTTGAATAATCTATCTCCAGCAAGGACAGGGTGCATTTATTTTGAATTATTTAGACAATTAATTTTTATTATTATTTTACCTATTTATATTATTTATTTATATTTCTTTATTAACCAATGTAACAGTTTTCGTCACACAATGGCAAGTCAATATTTACATTATAATTTTTAAATTAATAAAATAAATAATAATAATATTTAAATTATAAAATGGAAATAACATTATAAATTAGTTATACTACATGTCAATATAATGATAACTACATGCCAATAATGATAATTACAAGTTATAAAATTTTACATTGTCACACTTATTATAATCGAATATAAGTAAATAATAATATGTCATAATTTAATATTGGCATTTAGATAATCGGTCACATTGTAAAAAGGATGTTGCTCAAAATATGCCTTTATTTTATTTTTAAATTTATTTTTCGGCAATTGTGTTACTGTATTGGGTAACATTTTTATTTTTAGATGAATGCCTCGTTTCATAGTTTTTGTGAGTTAGTTCTTGGAAGCTCCAATTTGTCTTTATTTCTCGGGGCGTAACTATGATTAGCTGAATTTTTGCGAAGAGTATCTCCTTTATCATATATTTCGAGTAAAGAATTATACAAAATGAGTTCTAACAGAGGTGCGTTTATGAATTCCGTAAGAAAATTCGCAAAAAATCCTCGTAACTCGCTTTTGTTGTCTTAGAACTTTCAACACGAGAGCTGCATTGCCCCAAACTGTAATTCCGTATGATAACAACGACTGAACATATCCAAAGTACACCATTCTTGGAGCTTTTTTGTTATTAATTGCTTAAGTTTACTCAAGGCATAATTGGCGGAAGCTAGTTTATTATATAATTTTTCAATATGTGATTCATGACTAACTGTACTATCTATTGTGTATCCTATAAATGTAGTACTTTGTATACTCTATAAGCATTGTTTGGAGGTGATTTTCTATTCTTACGAGTACTGGAAGATATTTTTTTTTATACCACTGAGGTGACAAACAAGCATACGGCCCACCTGATGGCAAGCGGTTACCGTAGCCTATGAACGCCTGCAATACCAGAGGTATTACGCGCGCGTTGCCGATCCTGAAGAAACCTCTTTACCCCCCTTTTGAATTAAAACATTTTTCGCTGTATTTAGTATAGTGCCGTTGGCTTGAAACCAAACATCTTATAAATTTATGGTGTTATCCATCGTTCTATTAAATTCCGTTCTACATTTATTTCTTGGAACTACATGTGTATCATCAGCAAATAGAGTCACAAATGCTTCTTCTAGTAAATTTGCCGGAAGATCATTAATGTAAATAAGAAAAAGAATTGGTTAAAGTATGGAGCCATGAGTAATGCCTTTATTAATATTATCTATTTGGGATATAATATTATCATTTAATGTTACTACTTGAGTTCTATTATTTAAGTACGATTGCGTCATTTTTAGAGATTTCTATTCAAATCCATAGTATTGTAATTTGCTAATATTATGTCGTGCCTTAAACACATTTCATAGACCTATTCAAAGACTCCAATATAAATTCTATAGTATTTATAATTGCCATTGTCGTGGACCGTCCTATTCTAAAGCCATATTGTTTGTCAGTAAAAAGATTGTTTTCCTCAAAGCGTCTTACCATACTTTTCTTTAATATTATCTCCATAATTTTAGACAAGACTGGCAGAATACATATTAGACGATAATTGGAAAGGTCCTCAGCGATATAGAGTGCCAAGATATATTATTTTATAAAGATGGGAAAAGCATTTGGTTAAAATTTTAAGCATTTATTTTCTTTTCTTATCTTACTAATATAATAAAATTGTAACTACACGATATTTGTATATGCGAAAAATTAAAAAAAAAAAAAAAACAATAACATGAAGGATCTTAATAAGAACCATAAGTTTTAGAAATTTTGTCCGTCTGTCAATATGTTTGTACCGGCATCATGCAAAAACTAATTATGCAAAACCAAATATGATTTTCACGAATGTGTTTCTAAAGATGTTACTTAAAATCTGGTATAAGTATGATGTTTTTCGATATGCCATATAGAAGTGACCCTTTTCAATGGTTTTCCTAATTAAATATTCAAAATAGTTCTAAAAATTCTTAAAAAGTGGTCAAACTGGCCATGTTAGTTAGTCAGTCGGATGGACAAGTTATTAGTGTTTTTTATGCATGGCTAGAAAAGAATAATTATAAACAGTTCAGTTGGAAACACGACAAATAGTGGATAACATCTGGTCTATTTGGAGATAAAGGCAATCCACTGAAAAATTTGCAATTGGTTAGCTTAAACCTACTATAAATATACCATATATTTCAGCTAGTTGTCTTTAATATCAACCAATATTGACTTTATTATAATTGTCTATCAAACCAGCATTTTAACTATATGTATTTGTACTTTCTTTGTCTGAAATCACATTTGACAAGAGGAAAATATTACAGAGCTTTAGTTTGTAGAATTTATAAGTACAGGTTTCCTATTTATTTACCAAATCAGCGAGTGATACTTCGTTTTTATATTTACTCTTTTTGAGTGAAGTAAAATTCTTGCCCCAAATTCTTAAAACACCGTCCAAACTTTGTAGCTTGTATATTGCTGTCCGAGTTTAGAGAATTTCCGGGGGATCGCATTCCTGAAATAACAGTTCCATATTGGAATTCGCCCTGGATTGCGGACGTCAATGTACCTAATGTATATTTCGTTAAAAGATTTTTCGACATTTTAAAATAGAGATTTTAGATTTTCAATTTATGTCTACTTTTTAACACCATCAATATTAAAATTTAATATTTAAGGATAAGAGACAAAATAATTATTAAGATCGGGATTTAATAGTCCTATAAGGACCAGTTAATTCCTGATAGATTTGTCACGATCAGTGGACCAAGTGACCTTCTTCATCATTTACTAGTACCCAACCATTGTATACTAGTAGTATAGGCGAAGTTATGACTCTGCTTGTGGAAGAAAGAGATTGTTAGTAACGGAGGTCTAATTATTCCCGCTGGAACAATATTGATTAATTCTTGTTAAATTCGTCACGTTGAGCCAACAGGCCTGCTCTCATCCTCACTAGAGGGAGACTTTGTACAAAAGTCATTTGTTTGGGCACCTCTGTCCCATTCTTGATTTTACCGTGAAGCAGTTGTTTTCATAGTTGTATTTCGGTTTGAAGTGTGGGACATAGCAATGAATTTACAAGGTACAGAGGACTCACTCATGGGCGAAACAGTATACTCTATTATGTCCATGGTTTTGCTCATATCTATAGGCGACGGTTATCGCTTTCCATCAGGTGGGCTATCAGCTTGTTTGTCAGTCAAAAAAAACTTCTTTTTCTTTCTTTCAATGGTTCCTCGCCAGCATGTACCGATAGCGCAGGCATTTTCACCCATTACAAAAGACTGCCTGTAGAATGAGAAAAAAATATTGGGGAAGGATCATGTTCTTTCTATTCATGACGGTGATCAAATTAAATCGCTATTTTGTTCGTCGATTACAATCAATAAAAGAGGACCAATTCAATTTACCATCAATTCCATTTCATTCGATCATTTCATGCTTATAAGTGTTGCTTATACCTATAGGTATGGAAAGACTTATAGACGTAGTATAGCGTAGATAGTCACGTACTCAGAATAGACAATTAGTGAAAACTGCATTTCTTTTCAATATAAATTTTGCCATTATTTGGTTAAAAGCAATTCAATAAATGTCGAAATCAGAGAAATTACTTATATTGTTACAAAAATAGATAGCAAACGTACTTATGTAATTTTTTATTTTTGAAAATCTGTACGTTTAAACTAAGTATATTTCTTACATTTTTAACGTATAACTTACTTAATTATGTACCTTTTGTGTTAAGTTACTACTTATCTATGTTGGATAAAGCTAAATTAAAATAATCTGCAACAGGAAAAGACATCGGTTTTCAAGTTTTATTAGTAGACTGTCAAATATAAAAAGAATTAATATTACCATACCATTGAGGTTATATACTCTAACACGCCGCCTTAATCGCAATGGTAATAATAGTCAACAAACACATAAAACTATAACACTGTATAATACAGTTGTCAACCAACGCATTTGTCTACAACATTTAAGCCTAATTCCGAAACAAATTTTTGATGCTTTTCAACAGAGAGAGGCTTTGTTAAGACATCAGCAACCATCTGATCAGTTGACAGGTACTTAATGCTCAGCACACCAGCTTCAACCAATTCTCTAATAAAATGATGCCTCACGTCAATGTGTTTAGTTCTCGCATGAAACATTGCATTCTCAGACAATTTCTGCGCTGACTGATTATCATTAAATACAACAATCTCAACTGGTGTACTAACTAAGCCCTCATTCAAAAAAGATTTAATAAATACAGCTTCTTTACAAGCATCAGAAAGTGCCATATATTCTGCTTCGGTGCTCGATAAAGCTACAGTGCGTTGTTTTCTACTCTCCCACGATGTTATCGAATTACCAATTTTGAAAACATACCCAGTGTATGACTTCCGATCAACTCCGTCACCAGCCCAATCTGCATCCGTGTAACCAGTAACATTTAATCCTGACTGTTTATAGTTAAGACAATAATCAATGGTCCCTTTTACCACCATCTTAGTTTTATCACAGTTACTGAAAAGAAAAATGTCATCAACATATAAAGCTATAATAACTAAGCTATCTTTTCCCCTTCTCAAATACACACATGGCTCCGATAATAATTTTTTAAATTTTAATTTATTTACAAGAACCAAATTAATTTTCTCATTCCAAGATTTTGGCGCTTGTTTTAAACCATATACAGCTTTGTGTAAACGATAGGCTTTATTATGGCTATTTTCAAGCTCAAAACCTTCTGGAATGTCCATATATACTATCTCCTTCAAATCACCGTTTAAAAACGCCGTTTTGACATCCATATGGTCAACATCCATGTTAAATTCAGCAGCTAGAGCTAATAGCATTCTCAATGTAGAGTATCTTACAACTGGCGAATAGGTTTCGAAATAGTCTATACCATATTTCTGTGTATATCCCTTCGCTACAAGACGTGCCTTATATTGTAAAATCTCTCCATTCAGGCCTCTCTTTTTCTTAAAAATCCATTTACACTTAACAGGTTTCTTATCCTTTGGTAAATCTTCAAGTGTCCAACAGTTATTATCTAAAAATGATTGATATTCATCATTCATTGCTGTTTTCCATTGTTGAGCCTCAGCACTACTCAATGCTTCACTCACATTCATTGGTTCATCGTCATCGAACTTCTTACCTATAAAAAACGCTGAGTGAATAGCATCTTCAAACTCACTAAAGTTTCGTGAATCATCCGTATCAAATGACGATGGACTTGGAACATACGTTGAATCTGACGTATTCAAGTCAAAATTGGACGATTGATTCTCTTCTAAGTTATCTAAGGTTTGGTCTAATTGACAACCAGTAACGTCTGGAGTTTCTTGCTCTGGCCTGGATGCAGTTAAATCTGTAAAAGTGGCATTGTCAATCCACATGATCTCCAAAGGTAACTTATCTCGTGTTGTAGGATTTCCTTGTGCATCCTTGATAAATTTATTTTCTAGGAATGCAACATCTCTTGCAACGATCACCTTAGTAGGATATGCTGGATCTATTAAACGATATCCCTTACTCGCTTCGCAATAACCTATAAACACAAACATCTTCGTTTTAGAGTCTAATTTTTTCCGTTTATTTACAACTGCATACACTAAACATCCAAAAACTCTAAGATGTTGAATATCTACCTTCTGACCACTCCACTTTTCTTGCGGTGTAACACCTCGTACAGCTTTTGTAGGTGACCTATTCTTTAAGTAAATAGCCGTCCTGGCGGCTTCACACCAAAATTCATCACCCAGACCTGCCTCACGCAACATACACCTAACTGACTCAATAATAGTCCGATTAGCCCTCTCGGCTACGCCGTTTTGCTGCGGACAATGCGGAGTTGTAGTTTCATGGCGTATACCATGGGTCTTCATAAAATCTTTAAATGAATTATTTACATACTCACCCCCGTTGTCACTTCTCAAAACCTTAATATTTTTATCCATTTCATTTTCAGCAAGTGCTTTAAATTCTTTAAAACAATCTAAAACTTGATCCTTGGTTTGGATGAAATAACCAAACGTCTTCCGCGAAAAATCATCAATAAAAGTCAATAAATATCTAGCCCCGTTTATTAAACTTTTAGGCATGGGTCCACACAAATCAGTGTGTATCAACCCTAATACGTCAGATGCTCTATTAAATGATTTTTTCGGAAAAGGTAATTTTGGTAACTTACCCTCTATACAGGTAACACACGGTTCATACTCATTACCATACGAAATTCCATCTGCCATTCCACGCTTCAGTAATCCCATACTTTTAGCATTCAGGTGTCCAAGTCTACGATGCCACGTGTTTTGATCAACACGCCTACCAGTCGACACAGGAAACGCTGACATATCTGACGTTGTTGACGGCAATGACAATATCACCGCATTCTTCTCTTGAGCTAGAGAAAGATCGAAATGTACAAATTTTGCATCAGTTACTCTATGCTGAACATTACGTGAAACTTCACACATTTGTAATTTATACAAACCATTCTCCCTTCGTGCAGTCGCTATAATATTGTCACCTAGCAGAATTTGACAAAAATCACACGAAAATAAAATTTTATACCCATCATTTGTCAATGCGTTGACTGACAACAAATTACATGACAAATTCGGTACAAATAATACATCATTTATATGTTTTAATCCCGCTTTGACTAAAAAGTTAGTACTACCACGACCCGCACTACGAAGTATTTCACCGTTTGCTACAGTAACTTCTACACTTTCATCCGGTACAAAATCAGATAAAATATCGACACTAATACACATGTGACAACTCGCGCCTGAATCAATGTAGAACGCATCTTGCCGTACAGTCGTCGATAAAGCAGATACCATCGTAGCCTTTACCGATGAACCGCTGGATGTTTCGGTTTTCTTAGTAAACCTACTAGGACAATCATTTGCATAATGTCCAGGTTTCTTACAGCGAAAACACCTTATCGGTTTCTGTTGACGTTTCACCGTTAACACTGTCTCAGCCGGTTCCGAACCGCCATTACGCCGTCGCAAATCCTCTTGTAATAGTTTCATTTTTACGAATTCGCTAGATAATTTCAGATTAGAATTTTCCAGTGCCATGATTAGTGGATCATAGCATTGTGATAATCCACTTAGCATTATTACAGCCAAAAATTCATCATCTAACGGAGTGCCAATGTCGACCAGTTGTTGAGCAATACTACATATTTGTGATAGATACGTCTCCATGTCTGCAAATTGTTCTAACTTTAGACTAAAAAGTGTACGTAACAAACCCAGTCTTCTTGTAAGACCTTTATCCTCGTACGCTTTTTCCAAGTTCTCCCAAGCTTCATATGCAGTCAGGGCATTCTGAACATGTACAACAGCCATTGGACTCAAGCTCAAACAAATTCTCGCTAGCGCCTTCTGTTGTTTTTTTCTGTCATTGCAACGAGGTTTTCCAGCATCTGTCCGTTCTATGCAGTCCCACAAATCTTCATGCATTAGGACCATACGCATGTTGAACTTCCATTGGGTGTAATTTAATAGCCCATTTAATCTTTCTATAGCCGGAACAACGACCGAATTCGTAGTCGCCATTTTTCCTCAAATCGCTATTGAAAATTTACTTTACACCGTAAATCGTCACCGCAAGCAAATACAGTGATTTTAAATTAAAATATATTCACTTTACGCTCTGCTACCATGTTGGATAAAGCTAAATTAAAATAATCTGCAACAGGAAAAGACATCGGTTTTCAAGTTTTATTAGTAGACTGTCAAATATAAAAAGAATTAATATTACCATACCATTGAGGTTATATACTCTAACAATCTATACTTGACGTTCTCTTTGATCAAGTCTCTGACTCCTTTCTACAATGTATTGTGTTTGCAGTATAAAAATTATTGCTATTTACGTTACTGCAGTGTCGTTATATCTTACCTCTCTGCTTTTTCATTAATAACGTTACTTTCAAATTTATTTCTATACTAGCTTTTACCCGTCATTTCGTCGACGGGAACAGAAAACACTCTATATTCTTTTCCGTGCATATAGTACATGTATGTCAAATTTTATAGTGATTGGTTAAGCCGTTAAGGCAATATAAGATAACAAACAAACCCACTTTCATATTTATAATATTGGTAAGGATTATTTAGATATATTATCAATACATTGGAATAAATCAGTACCTAATTAGATTGCTCGGATTTTGATGAAATTTAGTATAACTAACTTCGCACCATCAATATAATGCAATCATCATATCAGTTCTCCACAATTAACTGTTCACTGCTGAATATAAGCGTCTCCCTGGGGGGGGGGGGGGGGATTGTCAGTGGTTGCCACGTTTAGCAGGCGCGTTGGCAATGGCAGTAATAGGCTTTGGAGATGTTTTAAAAGGGTCGCTGCTGCCCATCTCTCGCCCTCCCTTAGTCGCCTCTTACGACACCCACGGGAAAGGAATGGAATATTTATTTATTATTATAAAACATCTCATAACCAAAGGAAAACAACAACAAGGTCGAGAACACATTATAATATTATAATAAGTTTGAAAGTATCATTATTGAAAGAAGAGGTAAACTTCCTTCCGTTCTTTACCTTAATGTCACTCCGTATAAGGTCCGTAGAATTCTTACTAATATTACTTATAAATTTAATATGAAAATTAGTTTATTTGTGTTCTTGTAGCGCTTTAATTACTCAATCAATTGTTACGTGATATATTAATACGACAAAGTTGATAGTGACGTATATTTCGATTGACAATTGATTGAATCATTATCGTGATTTTAGCCATTTTAGGACAAGCCTTTGTTCAGCAGTGTACGGATAAAGGTGCCGGTCCTCTACCGTGCGTTGCATCTTCTTCCACGCACAACCATTCTTTGTAATCAACCAGCAGCAGTCTTTGCGAACGGTTACGACATAATAACCCTCAAGAAAAGAGCATATTTCCGACAACACACCTGCAATGGCAGTCACTTACCATCAGGTAAACTGCATGCTCGTTTGCCCCCTGTGTTGTAGAAAATTATATATAATAAAATAATCCTCGCGTTACCTAAGCTTTTACTTGTGCCCAAATAAAACCAACTGTTTGCGTTAAATATATTTAATTTATTTTATATTAACCAGATTCTCACATAGATACTTATTTTCGTATTATTTACAAAATACAATCATATTGTCATAAAACATTCAATAAAAATTGACTAGTTTTGATGGTATCTACAAAACCTATTTACACATGTAAGCTCCGAATTAAAATAGATATTAAATATCAGTCTGACTAGATTATTTATTTACATCTTTATATAATAACTTTGACACGAAGTTGGCTATCTACCTAGTATATTATTTTATTTATAAAAACATAGGTAGAGGGAGAGAAAGTGCAGTAAGTTGGAAAAAAAATGGAACAAACTAAACTAGTGGGAAGGGGGGGGGAATTAATTGTTAGTAATGAGAATTAGTAGCACAATTGTTAGTGATATTATGTCAGGTCTACCTGCACGCGGGGTCTCTTGGAAACCATCGTGATTAACTGCTGGTGAATTCCTCATGATGGATCAACTGACCTACTGTTATCTTCACCAATCTATCCATCACTTGTACCCCATCAGCGTAAATTAATAACACCATTCCAATCCGTTTATTAAATTATGTAAATTAATTAATAAGAGAAAATAATACAAAAAAAAAAAACAAACGAAAATGACTAGGACACACAAAAATTATTATTGTTATTTTGTAATTAAAGAAAAATTAACACATTCTCTAATATTTTTACAAATCTCGAAGCGAAATTAGAAATTATATGATTTTAAATACAAATATTTATGTAATTCGTACCTACTACAAATATGGATTATTTTTATTTTTAAGTACATGTATGGTCAGCACCAAAAGTCGATGAATACATTAAGAATCAATTAGAATAGATTAAACCCCTATATTTTGTAGCAAACTTAATACAATTGTATATATTTAACTAATTATAACCTTATACGATATATATAAGGTGATATGAATGAATTCACAGTTTACTGAGTTTAGAAAATCTATCGACTTTTGATGTCGACTGTACCTACGTCTATTGAACAGGCATCGAACCTGCGATCATTAAAAAAAGGGCAGTGTATTATATTGCTAAATCACCAAGATCGTCATAATGTAGACGTAGTTACTATGAATTATCGATACTCTTAATAAAATAAACTTGTTCGATGTAAACAGTCATTTTATAGTCTGTAACAAGCGGTGGCAACTACTGGCAAAACCTCCCAATAGGGGGAGGTCTATGTTCAGTAGGACAGTTAATGGCTGATATGATGATGATGATGATCCGACATCAAGTTGTACTTATATATTTAATAACTTAATTTGAAAAGATAAAATAAAAAAAAATAAGGTGGAACATGGTAATGAAATTACAGGGTACAAAGATATACTTAGAGGCAAGCATGAGGGGTATCATGGCCGAAACAGTATACTCTGTTATGTCCATGATACTGTTCATGTCTATAGGTAACGGTTTCAACTTTCCATCAGGTGGGCCGTCAGCTTGTTTGCCATTCTAAGTTGCATAAATAGAAAATACTAAATAGAGAGTTTTCTTTGTATAAATAATCAGAATTCTTGTTATATTAAACAGTAAGATGTAATACAAATAACGTTCTGTATAAAGATGTTTACTATCTGAGGAATCGCGTAATAAAAAGACAAGCAACTAGGTATTCTATTCAATTTGTTTAGTTACATTTTATCCTATCTATTTTGTTTCAAGTACGAACGAGTATGTTTAAATAACATTATATGGCAGTTCTTTGAGTATTTACCTAGTATTAAACCTTATTTTAATTAATTCATTGATTTAACTGATTTTCTATAAAACTTTATGTCAGTAGTGATTATAAATGTTATGTTTTGACTGTAGAGATATAAAAAGCTTACTGTATTTTGAATTATTCGACTAACAATCGGAAGTGTCTAATTATTTACTGTAAAAGTTCGTATATATAGTTTGTTTTATTAAAATTTAATGAAATGTTATAAATCAAATTTTGTTGAAATTGTCACGGAAACGCTAAATGAAAATAGTAACAAAGCAAAACATTTTATCAATTAATTTTTTTTTTATCTAAATTAAATCTAAAAGTTTATTGTGTTTATTATTTCCAAAAAGGTTCTGATTTCGGTTGTATTTGTTTATATTTGTTACCATATAACTCCGTCAATTCCAAACCAATTTGGAAAATTCTTCTTTTATTTCATAGGACATACTTACAAATTTGTTTCTTAGAAATTTTATCTAAATCGATTGAGTAGTTTAGTTTTTAAAACAAAATAACTGATTGTGTCACTTTGAAATCGGTGTTTGTGGGACGCAATCTTTAATTATGATTTTAATATATAGATGCAATAAAATATAAACGGACAGATCAATTACTTCTTTGTTTAAATTTTCATTATGTTTTATCAAAACAGACTATTGTAAATTTGATATTTGCCGTTATTTGCTGTCTAGCAATATAGTTGGCCAATTTTCTAGAATCTATTATGTGTATCTATTATACTGTTGTATTCTTAATTTGAAGTTATCATAAACGTGACACTAATTAGATATTTGTATAGGCATGGATAATATCTATACCGCTCCGATATCTGTACATTGTTTTTTTTTTTAAATTAATAGCAAAAAAAAGGTTATCACCCATTTTAATATCATCTATACCAGTCTGATATCTCCATTCGTTACAATCAGGTGTTTTAATTTAATATTATATATTGGACAACACTGATATATAACATATCTTGTATTAGGCAATATATAGATATTTTAACTTCAACATAGATATTGCTGTATTCACTCCTAATTTGTAATACTATAACGCTGATTACATTTGATTCCTTGTTTTTTAACAAAAAATCCTATTTTTCAGTTTTTAGGACGCTAAGTACTATTAGCAATAATTTTGGTTTTGAGTTCTGGTAAAAACATTTCAACGAACCTATTTTGATTATGAAATCGTATGCCCCCGCTGTATTTTCTTTTAACTATGTCGTTTCAATTAAAACAAACTTTTTTACACACAAGCATTGTACGAAGGTCAACGCAATTATTAAAAGTAATAATATAATTGTGATAATATGGATATGATAGGATATTTGTTATGTGTAAAGAACATAAATCAATTATAAAATAAATAATATTTAAAAGTTTAATTCATTATAAAAAAAAAAAAAACGAATCAACAAATATTTCACTCGAAACGCTCGGACTGGAAAGTTCTTTATATCTCCTTTCCTCTCCTATTTATAATACTAATTGGATGCAGTTAATAATGAGACTTGTTATTTATCGGATATGGTCGGTTTTCGTATTTGGATGCGCCGCTAGCTATGCTCGTGGTGCGTCCGCGGTGATAATGATCCAGGGCCGGACTCTACGCTAGAATCGCCCGCATACACTTCGGAGAAACCGCCTCCGCTGCCGCCTCCGCCGCCGCTACCGCCACCGCCACCTGTTATGATATTATGAAGGATATTGTTTTCTATACCTTCTAGTTACACAACTTGGAATGACAACCAACACCTTTGGTTAAAAAAGATCATATATTTTTTATGTAATATATAGATAGATACTCTTTATTGTTTCCTCCAAAAGATTACAACAGTAAACTTATTATAAATATAAATAATTACAAGAAATAATCACAATGAGAAAACAATGGGCGACCTTATCGCTAAGAGCGATCTCTTTCAGGCAACCTTTGGATGGAGAGGAGTATGTATATATATATATATATATATATATATATATATATATATATATATATATATATATATATATATATATATATATATATATATATATAACACATATACAAATACATACATATACATAATATATAATCTATCTTTCTATGAGAAAAACATTAAAGATTTGTTATTCATTCATCGTCATCATCATCTCAGCATTTGTCCACTACTAAACAGAGGCCTACCCTATAGACTGCCATAAGGAATGGTCCTGAGCCACCTGCATTCACTGACTCCCTGCAATGCATTTGAGGTCATTACTTCATTTAATGGGAGGGTCGTCCTACAATACGTTTGCCTGTACGGGGTTGCCACTCAAGAACCATTTTTCCCCATCGGTTGTTGGTTCTTCGAAGTATATGACCATCCCATTGCCCTCTTTATAGCACGCTAAGTATTTTAAAGCCTTTGCACACGGCAACCGTGTAGCAGAACCATTTTGGTTTCATCTCATTCATTCATTCGTATACGAATAAATAAGAAATAATAGCAATGTAATACATACTAAAAACTAGCTGAATTGAGACACTGCTCCCTTTAAAAGTTGATAAAAAAATACGTCACCGTGGTGGGACAGCGGCACGCAGTAGGAGGTTCCTGCGCAGTGGCGCGGCCGCACCTTCTCGTACCGGCTGAGCTGCTGCAGCTCGCAGTCGGAATGGTGCTTTTCCACTGTCACACCAAAAGACATTATATATAATTATTCCACAGCTTTATACGATATACTTACTATATGAGACGGAGAAGGGAACTATTTACCTTATTTATTATTATTATTGTCTTTATTTTGTAATGAAACTGGTTGTATTTTTGCTTTTTCTTTCTTTCTTTCTTTCTATACCTTAATCAACATATTTCTACATTGAATATTCATTTATACTTATTAAAATTATTTAATTACGATATTGTTCTTACACTGGTTCTATCATACGTTTTTAAAATTGTATCTTATAATCTGAATATAATAATTGTTTATAATTATAAAGAAAAAATGCTTTTATGTATAATTTTAAACTATCTACATATGTACCTACTTATTTCTGTGTATAGGCTAAACATGTCAATCAAAAATGTGTTATCTACTATGTTATATTGTTAACATCTGATTATAACTTCATTTACAAGCATTTTTCATAAACAAAAATCTTGAAATTTTGAAAATCAATTTTAAAAACAAGTAAGTACCTTTTCCTGTATATTTTTGAATATTTTATAGTTTTGTTCTACTATAAATTTTATTATATATAAGAATGTATTTCATTTTTTACATATCCCTGTCATTATTATGGCATGTGGTGTGACTACTTCTGAAATAGCAATCACTGTATTTTTTTAATTGGATAAATTTAGAAAATGACAATTAGAGATTCTGCCCCATTTTGGAATAACAGGATAGATTATGAATTGTTATTTTCTAAACTAATCTTATAAATATATAATTTTGAAAAATAATATTTTAATTGGTCTTATTGAGTAGAGCTAATATTAAAATAATATTCTCTAAATCAGGGGTCGCCGACTTGACTAGACCCAAGATCTGCTGTTTACTGACGAAACCATGCGCTGTCTACCAATTATATACTTCTTGAAATCTTTAATGAAACAACATAGTTGAGTGCACAATTATGTAGTATTGTAGTATTTTTTATTTCCTTAAGAGGGAAAACATAAAGCTGAAAATTATTCTTAGTAACTACTAGTATTGCGTGTGAGCATCTACTGGCAAATTAGCAAAATATTATATTTTTTTGCAACTGCTACTCTAAATGATCTCTTATATATAATAGAAACTTAAAAGATAAAATTTCAGAATCAGCCCACTAAGTATGGTAAAAAGACTAAAATATTACTCTAACTAAAAGCCAAATCTTATTGTAATATAGATAAAAACAATATTGCACTGACCCCAAATAATAATTGTGATAAGGGCAGGAAGATGATGATGATGATTACCCTATCTAATAATCTCTTCTATCTACCTGAACACTTTTTGAACCCCTTTTTTACGAGCTTAGAACTTAGGCTGAACCAAAATCTTTTTGCTACTGTAACACTTTTAACTGGTTAAATATAATGATTTACAATATCATTAATAAATATATTTTTAAATTAGATTAGAGAATGACTAATGATTAGAAAATTTTCATTTTCTAATAATTAGAAAATGACAATTTTCTGTTATGATGATAATAGTCTGATAATGATGACGTAAATAAATGTAAATAAATATAAAAGATGTAATGTAACATTCTAATTTACATATTGTAATGAGCTGGAATGTTTACCGTCCCTGTCGCGGTGTCGCTGCGGATGCTTCCTGCAGGGCCGGTGCGGCGGTGCGTCGTTGTCGCGGTGGCCAAATGTGCGGAACTGCAACGTGTGGTCGAGGGTCGCGGCCGTCTCGCCGCCCACCGCGAACGTCGCGTACGGACTTATCTCGTACACGTCTGTTATAAAGCAACTTATTATGAATGATTAAAGATCGTGTTCCATAAAAGAAATCGACTTCAATTGTGACAAAATTTGTTATTTTGATTAAAAAACGAAAGTAGTGAACCGATTTTGATAAAATTTCTATAGGATCAAACTGTAAATATATCCTTTCAGGTAAAAAAAGAAATTTTCTAAATCGGTTTAGATCGAGGTAACAAACATTAAGAAAAATACAACCGAATTGAGATCCTTCTACTTTATAAATCAGTTGAAAATAGCGTAACACCAAATTTTTTATCGATATTTTTTTGTAACTTTGGTATAAAAAACGTGCATATATAATAGGTACATATAAATACGACTACTATATAGTACTATATAGTAATATTACGTGTTATTTTTTGCATTACTGCGTATAACTTTACTATAATCTTCATCTTCATGATATAAACTATTAAGGGGGGCGAGAATGGGGGTTTGCTAATAATTACCACGCTTGGCAGGCGGGCTAGCAATCACAGTTAAGCTTTGGTGATGTTTTAAGAGGTTAAAACTTAGAGCGAACCAAAATCTCTTTGCTACTGTAACACTTTTAACTCGTTAAATGCAATGATCTTGTGTGATAAAAGACCAAATACTATACATATTTTTCTTTCAAATTTTCTTCCCTGCAAATGAATTAGATACAATTTCTTTTTGCAGTTTCTTATTGTTTTTTCTTTATTGTACGCATAGTGATAAGAACATTTAATTTCAAACGTAATGTACCTACAAAGGCGAGCTTGTTTCTAATAAGAGATTTCTTCTAATAAACCTTTTCATGTGAATTAAATTGTTATTTAAAAATAAATATAAGCAGTTATACGATTTGTGTACTTTACAGTAAAACCAATTACAATTATCTATATATTAATACATAAAGCAAATACTTTGTACACCTTTTTACGAAAATTGCGCGGACCGAGGAGTATGATATTTCGCACATTTATAGTTTATATAGAGAAGGAGTGCAGAATGCTAAATTTATTTTTTAATTATGCATAAACAAACATTAAATCAATAAAAAAAACAATACACACACTACTATATATTTTACATACACACGCACATATACTCTTTTGTTTATTGTTAAAGTGTGTGATCAAATTGAGACTATATTAATATTGTTTGTCTTTAATATTATTTGTTTTTTATTAACCATAAAAAAATCATTTATTAGAATACATGGTCGAATTACAACCACGGGGTGACTACTAAACATAGGCAAGAGAAATACATACAAAGTATAATAAACACTACATATTAACTCATTAACTCAGTTCATAAATTTGATTTCCACTAATGATATTCATGTTGTTTTGTAAGTGACTGTAATTTTTTAAATTAATGTTATTCTATCTATCTATATATTATTTACCAGAAGCCGGCGACAGTTTATCATGTTTGTAATCATGCTGACAATTCCGTATGTTCTGTTGCTCGGGACACACGGACTTGTCCGTGCTGGCGACGGAGTGGCTACAACGACGGGTCTCCTCATCTTGTTGAGTACCACATGGAAACAGCATGCTAGGGTTGAAAAAAGAAACGCATTGTTACCAATAGAAATCAGCATGAGACATGACAATGTGTGTAAATGTATTTTTCGGGTTATTTAAAAATATCTTACAATATAAAAACCACATTAGTGTGTGGATATAGTTTTTTTTATGGGTGAGAATGTAAAGGTAACCCCACCTGCGCTGCCTGTACACACTGACGGGGTACCTACCAGTAAGAGATGATAAGTGAGAATAAAAGCAGACCAGTTAACCCATAGTGAAAAGTTCCACAAGAATTAAGCCATGATGGTTTCCAGGGGGAATCGTATGGAAGCCAAACTGGTAGGGTATATTACTAGCAAATAGGCTGTTAGACCCCGTTACTAACAAAACTTGTCCCTGTGTGTGACATGTGTACGAATTTTATTTAGTCAGTGTTTCTGTAATAATTATAATAAAACTTGGTTGCATTGATCATAGTAATTTAATTTGCCAAATTTATATATTAAACTGATTTAGTAGTTAGTATAGAAAATGTACCTTCGCTTAGCCAGTAAGACTAGTATCAGCGCTGTGACTGCTATCGCAGCGAGTGCAGCGAACGCCACCGACACTGCTCCCAGAACGCGGTCGGCGTCCGCGTTGGTCCCACTCGTGATCACTGGACCACCTTCGCCGGATTGAAAAGCAACCGGTCGCCGGAGACGCTCTGTTTGAGAAAAAATATATTTATTTACTTATTAATTAGTGAAAGATATTTTTTACTTACTACTTTTTTTAATTGAACAAATATGGCAAAAATGGCAAAGGATTAAATACTTCAAACACATGACACACGCCCTGCATCATCGTGTGCAAGTACTCCGCAGTCTGCAGTCTTCAGTACGGACACGTGGCAGGACGTGGTAATGCGCGATTAAAAATTTTGTATGAAAACACATATATATATATATATATATATATATAAATATATATATATATATATATATATATATATAATATTCAATATTCAATATATATATATATATATATAATATTCAATATTCAATATATATATATATATAATATTCAATAGCTAAAATAGGTTTGTTTTTATGAATAAGGGGATTAAAATATATAAGATACGTAGTAGAAAATGGCCTATTCATATTTTAGTTAATACCTCCAGAGTGTGTTGTGGTGGCTGCGTATAGAACAGCTTGATGTCGAGCTGATTCCGTGGCAGTCCACAAGCGGAGGCCGTACCACGCGCCAGCAGTCAAACCTCCGATCACCACCTATTAAAATTTGCCACTCGGCTTCATTTAATTGTTTTTTTCTTCTATCGTTCATTAAACAATATGCCAATCGACGATTTTTCGTATTTAATAATATAGCACTGCAAACTAACACGCCAAATATGGTAATTGCTGGACAATTTAATTTTTTCAATCACAACACCATAATAACAAAAATTGAAATATTTTTAGTTGTTCCTGGAATCAAAAGTATTAAAATAAATTTTAATAATATACCACTAATTATTACCACTATTATTTGAAATAGTTTTATATGTTTTTTAATTAAATACACTAATTAAAGACAGCTTTTCTTATTAAAACAGAAAGTTTTGAAGCAACAATTGATAATTTTATTGCTGATTTGTTACAAACTAAAAGGTATGTTATGCTCGTTAGTAATCGTTCACGAAACAGAGAAGATAGTTTACTGTAAATATCCAACGTACAATGTAATTATTGTATGAATACAATAATATATTCATGATTCCATAGTAACAGTCGGCTGACAATGTGTTTGATTCAAAAGTTTCTCTCCCGCTCCGGTTTTCAACACCACCCGTGACAAATTTCCTGTACAAAAGTTTACAGGTACACAGAAAACTTGTTGATTATTTGCACAAAAAAGTTATTTTATTCGTCCCCGAGGGCCCAAATTCGAATGGAATTCTAATAAAGGTTTCAATTTACGCCTTGTTTTCGTCGGATTGGAATGTTAGACGGCATTTCTGTTCTTTGGTATTGACGTTTTGGATAAATTAATTTCCGGTTTACATCAAACGTGTATATGAAACCGTTGTAAACTATAGTTAGAAATCAACTGCTTAGACATGAATTACCGATATGCAATGTATTGAATTAATCAGCTGGCTGCCGAATGCAGTTGTTTAAATGTGCATTCTTCAGAAACAGTTAGGCAGTCGGCTATGCGCATTCTGCCATTCTAGTTAGGTCGTTGACAAATTTTTCATTGAATGCAGTTGAATTCACGCGCATTTCGCGCATATACCCGCATGTCCAGTCCAATGTATAGCGACTTGGGTCATTTGAAACAATTTTTGAATTGAACATAGTTATTTAAACAATTAATTTTCTACTTACCTCTCGATGATGATGCAACGAAGTGAGATCAGCGTCTCTCCAGACCCCTGAGCCTCCAGCATCTACTCTTCTCCATTGCAACCTGACCAGCCGAGCTCCGCACCGAACCGCTCGCCGAGCATCAACTGCCAGAGCACTGCTGTTACTCCATACAGCCGCTTCAGCGCCTTCTTCATTTTCGTCTACTTCCCCTCCACCTTCCCATACTAGCACTATTCCAAAAATATTATTATTTATTTTTTAATCTTTTAATTCAATTATTTATATTTTAATTTGAGAATATCAAATTGTAATAGGGTTTGACAAAAGAATCTTATTCTTGAAAAAAATCCTTTTCCAAAATCAAGCAATGTTCATATAATTCAGGCGACTTAACCCAAAGGAAATTAACGTTAAAAATTCGCTGAATTTAACTCAATTACACTAAACAACGCTTTATCGCTGTGCAACAGAAGTAATGAGTTTTATGTCACCTATTTTAGATAACTCGACGGGCGTTATCCTGTCCGAATTTTAATTTATTTTCTTTCCATAAAAACAGTAAACCTATTATAAATATTTAAAAACATTGAACGGCCCAGCCTTTCTCTATTATTGTCCCGAACAACACTAATGTCTGATACGTATGTGGTACTAATGATTTATCAATTTAAATTTTGGTTTACATACTTGTACATATATAAGCTAAGATTTATTTAGTACCTGCTTAATGTACAAATACTTACCAGGAGGTTTTGTCCTGACCAACAATGGCTGAGAAGGCGGAGAAGATCCAGCTCGGGAGTGGGCCACAGCTCTTACAGAGTATGTTACGCCACAGGACAGAGCTCTCAGCATAACACTCACTGCCTCTCCACCAGCTTCTAACCTCCGTTCCTCTTCTCCTCGCGTACTTGCCGGCTCAATGCCTTCTCCGGAATCATCACGGACCCGAACCCACCAGATTGTGAAGCCTTATGGAATATAATCATCATCATATCAGCTTTTAACTGTCCATTGCTGAACATAAGCTTGCAGGGGGATTTTGCCAGTAGTTGCCACGCTTGACAAGCGGATTGGCAACCGCAGTTAGGCTTTGGAGATATTTTAAGAGGGAAGCTGCTGCCCGTCACTCGCCCTCCCTTAGTCGCCTTAGAATATAATGCTACATTAATATTTTTCACGTTTAAAGGGAAAACATACCAAGGATAAGGCTGACACTTCAAACGAATGATTTTTCTGAACTTATTTTCTTATAGATAAAGTTTACCGTTATCTACTTTCTATATTAATTTTGTTACCATCACGTCTAGTAGGTAGCTACGTCTTTCTTAAAATACTACCAAAAGCCTTACTGCGGTTGCCAACCTGACAACTACTGACAAAACTCCTAGGAGGAAGTCATCACGATCAGCAGTGGACAGTTAATGATGATGATTTGTGTAATATATTTTATCCAAATTTCAAATTAAAAAACTGTTTAAATATAGTATTAAAGTAAAATATTATTTATTTATTCATTAAAATAATGTCTTTAACTTTTATATTTAGTATAAGTAGCGTATTGTATTACTTTTATTATACCATGAAAATAAACTATAAAATATATATAATACCTTCTTAGGTAATGAAACAATCTAGTAATTATTATATAATATTAGCACAGTATAAAAAACTCCTTATACTGTGACACTGGTAAGATTTGTTGTTAATAATATTAACAAGTCGTAATAAGTAATTTACGGTTGTGATTTATCTATCAAATTTTGCATAATTCGATCACAAAGTTTCATTACAGATTTCGCGTTCTCGTTAACTTAATGCGATCGTCGCCAATCTAAATTTTCAACACAAAAAAAAGATATATTAAAATTTGCTTTTAAAAACATAATATTGATTTTTATAGATACCTATATAAATAAAAAAACAAACATGATTTTACTTTTTCAATAAATTTCCTGTAAATGTTTGCAAAGCTATTCGTTCAAAGCTAGATATTTGTTATAAAATTATTCATAAACGGCTGAATGGATTTGAATGTTTTAAGACAAATGGATAACAAAATATTCTAAATTAACATACAGGATATTTTTTCATCAATTATTTATTTATTATGTACAATATACAAAATAGCTGTATAATATAACAATCATAAGCAAGAATTATATGAACAAATTATAATTTTGTAGTAACTAATTTGTAAACTACAATAACACTGGGCAACAAAATTTATGTCGTGCAAACACGGACTTATATTTTTTTCTTCAATGAGCGACTGTTAGTAAAAAATTTTAACTAACAGTAATTGTAATTTTAATTAATTATTTTTACTAAAAATACGCAATTAAAAAATCTATGGTCCAAGAATAAATTTATATAATTTAAATATGCCGTAAAAATAAATAGCTGATATTTCAAAAAAGTAAAAAATCTATCAAGGATGTACGAATGCACGGATTTTTTAATGACCATGTAATTCTAGACATAGTATATTTAAATAAATACACATGTTAGCAAAAATTTGAAAAAAATACTTGATTTTCTTGTTGGTTATTTTCAGCAGATAACAATATTCCGAACTCTGCAGTAAAAAAATTACAATTTAAAAGAGCTTGTATAAAAATCTATTTGAAAAAAGATTATTTGAATTTAATAGTTTAACATACCATAAATTGTACCTTTATTACATTGGCGTTTCTAATTATTGTGAGTATCAAGTTAATTACTTATACAAATATAATAGATAATTCTTGCGTGCAGCAGTGTCGTATATCTTCCATCATGTCACTTGGGCTTCATAAATAGCACGTGGGTCAATTCATGAGTGGCGGCGGAATTGTAAAGCTATTTATTTACACTTTATTGCACCAAGTAAAATGTATGTGATATTTGGTGCATTAATGTAATTCTAGTTCGCATAGACAGCGTCAATTTATGTGTGTAATTTTAAATTAATGTATAAATAGATTTGTTATATTATTTTTGTCTATCCAACTTAATATATAAGTGCTTTTTATAACTTCTATATTTATTATGTCTTATAAATTCTACACCTTTTTAATACGCTAAAACTCATTTTATTTTTTAAATAATTAAATATATTTAAGTCAAGATACAATGTGTGCGTAAGTATATAGAACACTGATAAAAAAAAACGAGTCAGCTAATTTGATAATTAGCTGACAAAAAGTTGATCCGTTTTGAGGCTGAATGCCCTATATATATATATATATATATATATATATATATATATATATATATATATATATATATATGTTCTGTCTATGTAATGTAAAACCTAATAGTCAATTGAAAACAGAATTAAATTTTCACATAGTAACATGGTGCTGTTACTGGTACATAAGTATATTACATATATCGCTCCTAGTTTCACATTATAGTCCTGAGGTTGGCAAATATATATTGGGGTTTACATTAATTTATTGACTACAAAATATTATCAAAACAATCAAGGAAAACAAATATATATTTATCTTCAATATAAGGTAGGCAAACTTACCGTGAGGCGGCGCGGCCGGGTGATGTGTAGTCCGCCATGTTAGTCGCGCTTCTTTATGTGTCGCGTGGTCCAAAGTGAGAGTAGGAGCAGATGGTGGTGTAGCGCACTCTATGCGGTACGTCACTTCTTCAGAACCAAATGCGTTACGAGCTGTACATGTATAGTTGCCACTCGTTGATGCGTCCACTTCTAGTTAAGAATAATTTTATAACATTAAGGATTTTAACCTTATTGAATATTAATTACATTATATTAAAATGAATACACAACTATGTAAACAAGACTAAGAGCTAAGTTACAAATAGGCAAATATGCAAAAGAAGCCAAGTTACTTCAATATCTAATATTGATGATGATGAATGAAAAATACAGTACAGCAAATGCTGTATTGTATCTTTGTCTGTTTCAAAGCAAAATAAACACACCGAGTAGCATAAATAATTTATCTATCAGAAATTAATTTATACCTATATATAGTTCTTATTAGTTAAGATTATAAGTCAATTAATGTACTTTGCCACATTTCTAATTTAAATATAATTTATTTGAAATGTGTAACTATTTGAATTTAACAATAAACTTTACCATGTATTGCCAGATGTCCATGAGGTGTGAGATGCGCACGAGGATCGTGTGTCACTGGTCGGTCTCCGCGTAACCACCGAGCTCTCGGTGCCGGTTCTCCTCGCCAGACACATGCTAGGCGTAATGAATGCCCACATTGTACTCTCGCCCATACACCGAAGGCAAGAAGTCTGGCTCCAGCTATGAAATGAGTGACATACGTATAATTTAAATATACTAAAAAGTACTACAACTAATAATATTTAAGATAGTAAATAAAATACACTTTTATAATTGTATGTAAGTGTATGAAAATGTTATATTGCCTCTTTGTGTAGTAGTGGCAGGCTGTGGTGCTGAAGGTTCCCCTTCGCCAGCTGCAGAATGAGCTGCTACCCATGCTTCATAAGTAGTGCCCTCAGATAAGGAACGCAATTCAGTCGATCCTCCCAAACCCACTGAAGGATCTCCGTCTTCAGCTTGAACAGTAGTTGTTTGTGGTGGCCTGTCCCTAAAATAAACTTCCACATGTATATTTTTAAATATATATACATAAATAAGTTATAGCATGGTGTTTATTAGAATGTTTCAAAATACTTTAATATTTTCATACATAATTTTTATTTTTCCTAATGTTCACAAAACAACAAACATGTTTCTGTATATGTACCTGCCCAGTTCTCGATAAAAAACAGTATAATAGAGAATTGGTCCATTAGGTCGACTTGGTGGCAACCAGCTGACAGCTAGAGACGTGACAGATGTCGCCACCACTTTCACTGCTGCTGGAGCACCGGGTACTGGAACAAATTTATCGCTGAAAATTTTGTTATCATGTAAGCATTATTGAAATAGTAATATAATTTACCATCTTGTTGTGTAGTGCAATGTATAGGATGAGCAGGTACACCGTCTCCAGCCGCTGTATAAGCTAATGCTTGCACAGTGTAGTTAGTGTGCGGTTTAAGCGCAAGTAGGAGCGTTTCTACGCCGGCGACGCGTTTAACTTCCGCTCCCGCTCCGGAACTCGGACCACCACCACCGCGAACTTCCCACTCCAGCCAATCTGTCGCTGCCGACAAACAACTGCCATCACTCAGCTTGGAGTTGTAAACATAATAATTTTAATCACTAAAGTATAATAATGTAAAAGCCAGTAAATAAATAAGCTGAAAGCCTGCCCTTTTATATAAGAATTACCTATTTTTTGCTGTAATAAATCTTCATATTTTTTTTTAGAAAATATTCTATTATATTTGTGTAAAATAACCTTCAGTTTATAAATTCATGGTTAATTAGTGAAATGATATTTCATACACATATAAAATTGATATAATATTAATTCGATCGATTAACAACAACCTTGGTATTGGTGGTGTAGCTTTTAAATGTAGATATATTTGTAGATAGTGTTATATCTAACCTTGGTATTATAAATAATTGGAACATATAAATTTTTTATAGGCTATAATCATACACGTACTTTAATTATCTGATTCGGTAAAAGTAGTTTGAAAGTTTAAGGCTATCCTTCTATCACCAAATATTGAGTGCATTTTTCTCAAACAATACCTATATATATATATATAAAAAAACCATTAAAATCGATCGAGCAATTTCGAAGATTAGCATGAACGAACATCGTGACACGGTGTTTTTTTATCCATATAAAGTGAGTACTGAACTGACTGTGGTCCGGTCGGTAGAGCAGCTTGTAGCCGAGCAGCGCGCCGTGGTGCGCGTGCGCGGGCGGCGGTGACCACTCCACTTTGACGCTCTGCGGCGACACCGCGCGGCAGCGAACGCCGCGCGGGCCTTCCGACGGCACTGCGCAACGGGGCAACAACCACCGCCGTTATTTATCATCATACATCATTATCACCATCATTATTTGATATTATCTATCCACTGCTGAGCATAGACCCTCCCCCTAAGACTGTCATAAGAAATGGGAGCATTCGTAATGGCAGTTTACTACTTAGGGGATTTCGCCAGTAGTTGCCACTCTTGGCAAGCGGATTGGAAACCGCAGTTTGTATTTTATAGATTTTAGTGATGTTTTAAAAGAATTGCTGTTGACCATTAAGTTCCATTCGATCATTAAGTTCCCTTATTTGCTTTTTATGATACCCACAGGAAAGGAGGGGTGGCTAATTCTATGCCGATATCATACGGCAATTTACATACTCGTATATGTACTCGTATAATCATAATATACAGTTTCAGTGCATCTTTTTTATATGTATATTTTTAAAATAGCCTAACGACTTCGAATTGCACGAGATGATTTCATTGCAGCAATCGATTATAGTCAAAGTAAGGCGACAAGGAAAGTTTGCTAAAAATGACGACTAATAACCTTATTAGTAACAACATCCTTATTAGTATCAAATTAACTTCCACCTAAAACGTTCACCTGGATACCATCGTGGTGAATTGGTCTCAATGGATCAAGTGATCTGACTTCATCTTCATCTATCATCGCTCACTGGTATTACGCCAGTGTATACCCATAACCCAGGTACGGTATTCTATTTTCAACATTCCATTAAAAACATAGTAAAACGCTTTTTGCCACGCCATCGTGTGTGACTCAGCAGTTTTCATACAATGCATTTAATACAATTTGTCGACTACACACGCGTTTCGCCGCGGGAGATTGCCAAGCGGTAGAACTGTTTACAAACCGCAAAGTCTTTGCACACGAAGGTGCAGCGTGTATGTTAAGCGCTTTATAGTGAAATTTAGACTGAAATTTAAATCATTAGTATCCTGTTAAAGAAATATTGTGCTAGTGAGACTGACTACTTCCTTAAAGAAACGTGCATCGAGAAACGGCAAACAATTTTTTAAGTCTCCCATTCTAGCATAGCTCGTCGAGTAGGCACTTTATTTTGATCATATAAATTAAAGCCATTTTGAAAATGTTCAGTTGCATTGATAGTACCTCTAAAAGATGCTAATGGTTTTGATTTCACCCTTTCTAATATGAATGTTTCTGTAGTGTTATGCTTATAGGTTTCAGAAACATGACATTTGCGTAGTAAAAAAATATACGAGAAGCGTAACTGAACTGCAGAAAAGTAATCGGTTAAGGAGCATAAACCAAATACGCATCTAAGGCGCTTGTAGGACTAAGATGGAGCTATTCTACCCTCTTTGTCTTTTTTTTATACAACTTAGAATAGCAAACAAGCTGACGACCCACCTGATGGAAAGTGGTAACCGTCGCCTATAGACATGAGCAGTACCATGGGCATAACAGAGTTTACTGTTTCGACCATGATACCCCTCATGCGTTGCCATTCCTGAGGACTCAGATGTTATTCCTCTGTACCCAGTAAATTCACGCCATATCCCACCCTTCAAACCGAAACACAGCTGTGCAAACACAACTGCTTCACGGTTGAAACACAAATGGGACAGAGGTATCCAAGCAATCGACTTATGTACAAAGTCTCCCTCTTATAAGTTGTTGTAATAGATAGGTACATGCTTGACCGTCTACACAACCCATAAGCCTAAGAATAGAAGACAATCTAAAGAAAATAAACAAAACGTTCTAGGGCAGATTATTAATATCGTAGTATGCTACTAATATTAAATTCTAAAATTGATAAAGAGTACATATATTAGAATATGAATAAAGTTAATATTTACTAACCCCCGCCCAAAGTGACTTAGTATGCTTTATAATTGCTTGGGTACCTCTGTCCCATTCGTGTTTCAACCGGGAAGCAGCTGTGTTTGCGTGGTATATGGCGTGAATTTACTGGGTACAGAGGAATAACACCTGAGTCCTCAGGAACGGCAACGCATGGGGGGTATCATGGGCGAAAGAGTAAACTCTGTTATGTCCATGGTACTGCTCATGTTTATAGGCGACGATTACCACTTTCCATCAGGTGGGCCATCAGCTTGTTTGCCATTCTAAGTTGTATAAAAAAAAATATTGTTTGGTTGATTTGAATAGTTGATTTCAATAGTCTAAATGAATTGTAATCATTATTAACTATGCACAGACATATGTAAATCATAAAGAATAATTTACGAGCACTTATTTTTAACATTATTAACTCGGCTACCTTGTAAGATTTCTTTTCACAAAGAGAATTTTTACGTTAAGATTCAAAGATAATCCCTTAGATCTTTTTTGCACTTTAGTCAGACAGTTTAATAAAAAATCTTAACTTTCTAAGAGTGATAAGCGATCTTGAAGTACTAGCCGTGCCCGCAATTTCTTTTGAAAGGGCATTATTTTTATATATCTGTTTTTATTTATCTCATAATGCTCGTTTTCATGTTGCTAACGCAACATAAAAACGCAGTATCTAATCTATCTCCATTAATTGTTATGTGATAAATTAACCGAAAAGTATATAAAAGTTTCATAAGTACCTATAACATTTAAGCATTCGATCTTTGACTACCCTATGAAGGATTTAGATAGACTTATTAAACTTCCAAATATCTTTACCTATATATTAATTGTAAAAATAAAGAAGTGGCAAAATATAAATAAGTAAATCCGATTAATTTTAAAGTGGCAATAAAAATATATTGTTTCAAGACTTTTAACAATAAAATATTCACTTCATTATATATATGTTTTCTGTCACGAAGATGATAAACAAGCGTACAGCCCGTCTGAGAGTCATCGGTCACTATAGCATATGAACGCCTGCAACACTAGGGGTGTCAAGTGCACGTTGCCGACCCTGAAGAAATCTTAATAATATTAGTAGAATTATTTAATTAAAATGAACTCACCACTTTCCTGTGTTAATGTGTTGACAGGGGCAGTTGCAGGCCCAGCACCGGCGCTGTTGAAAGCTCTCACGCTCACTGAGTACCTAAGAGAATTGCAACAAAAATATAACAATTAGAATATAATGTTGATGTGATGTAAGCCGTGAGTTTGTTTGCTATTCTAAGTATTATAAAAAAAAAACAGGACAAGTGCGAGTCAGAGTCGAGTACCGAGGGCTCCGTACAAATTATAATTGAAACAAAATTGCAAAATATTTCTCTAAATAATACCAAAAATACAAGCTCTGCTTAGTTTGAAACTAGGTGACGTTTTGCAAAATATTCAGTTTAGTTCATATTTACTTATTAGGTACTATTTATTTATTATTACAATCTTTGAAAAATTTTGCCAAGAGGACATTGTACAAAAATCGTTTCGATACTTTTGTCCCGGTCTTCGTGCCTTGAAGCAGCTGTACTTGTAGGACTATTGCGATTTGAGAGGTGGGATATGGCAGTAAAATTACAGAGTATAAAGACATAGCTTCTTAGTTCTCAGGAATAATAACCCATAAGATAATCACAGTGTATTATGTGATGGCCATGATTCATTTATGTCTCAGTCGACAATGGTTACCATTATCCGTGTGGCGAGCTGGCAGCTTGTTTGTCATTTTAAATTCCATAAACAGGGTTGTCACATACCGTGTGTAATGTTCAAGTCCCTCTATAGTATATTTGTTGATTAGTCCCCGAACAGTTGCAAACTCCATGCCCACGTTGGCGCCGCCTGCGAGCGAGCCGTCTGCTGACGCCCACCACCATACTGTGTACCCGAGTAGTTCACCATTCCATGATGATGATGGAGGCGCCTATTAGCAAAAAAATGTATTTAAAACACCCAAATACATTATTCTAATAAAATTTATTTATATTTAGATATATTTAATGCTCCAGGTGCAGTGAACGATAGGAAATTTTTATTTATCTATTTATTTAAACTTTAATACATAATGTATATATGTATATATATAATCAGGTGTCTATTTATCTCAGAAGTAACCGTTTACCATTAGACGGACTGTATGCTCGTTTGGTACTATAGTATTATGAAAAAAAAATTGTAAAATAAAAGTATTACGTTCAATTTCAAAACTCTTTATAATTATAATAACCCCTTTAAACTTACCTGCCATGCCAGCTCAATAGTCGTAGGCCTGGGCGCAGAAGCACGTAGGCTTATCGGCGCCCGCGCAGGCGGTTCGTGGAGCGTCAACGCTAACAGTGCACGAGTGTGGGCCGACGCGAACTGCGCAGTGACCGTCCTAGCCCGTACCAAGTACGCTGTGGCTGGCTCCAATCCTGTTATAGTTGCCTCTTCAATCCTAAATATATACAGAGTTATAAATACAGTATAAATATAGTAGTAATAAATACAGAGTTATATGTAATCTCCTAAAAATAAAAGATTATCTACAGATTAAATGCTTTTTGTAAGCTAATTATCTTAATTCATAATAACTGAAATTCCCTACAAATCTAACGATTAACGTGTGAAATAAATATATTATCTATTTTCAGATACACTATCTATTGTATTTTTAAACATCTGGGGTTTTTATGAATAAGAACGCAAATATCAGTGATATTATTATATTTTTGTATGTTAACTCTAACATAGATATAATATTAAAATTATGTTCTTGTAGTTGCTTTAATTGCTGTACCAATAGGCATAAAAAAATCCCTAATATTATCTTTTTTGTTCGGATGATATACTAATTACCTAAATATGTAAGCGTACTGCAAAATGAAAATTTTGGAATCCCTAGGCTATACTATTATTTTAAAATATGTGTCTAATTCATACAAGAGTTAACAAAATGACAAATAACGACTCACATGTCGTACTAGTATAAAAAAAATGCTTATAAAAATATAAATTACTTGCATAAAATTAGCTCAACTTACTCCGAATAAGTGTCCACAGGGTGAGCGGACACGGATACGTTTTGCGTGTCAGCGTCCCTCCACGAGTCAGGCGAGGTGGAATCATGCCGACGATATTGTACCACATAGCCCAGTACTGGTGAGTTACCGTCGTACGGCCTCCGCCATTGGAGACGCACTGACCTAGATGTAGTCTCTAGGACCCGAAAATTGGCGGGTGGCTCCGGCGGTTCTGTTAAGATATGAGAATTAATTTGAAATTCAAATAATCGAATTTTCATGTCATAGATAATTATTATTACTACAGCATATTATATCTGGCCGTGTGGTCCCGGCATAGAATAGACCACCCTTTCCTTTCCTGCGTGTGTCGAAGGAGACGATTTAGGTAACTTCAAAGAATGGGCAGCAGCGACCTTCTTAAAACATCAAAGCCTAAATGCGATAGCCAACCCGCTTGTCAAGCTTAGCAACTACTGGCAAAACTCTCATTATGGGGGAGGCCCATATTCAGCAGTGTACAGTTAACGGCTGATATGATGATGTTAATTAATATTATATCTAGTAAGCAATGATTCTTTAAAGGAGATACAATGTACATTCATGAAATAAATGTTTAAATTTCAACGTACTTGTAACACACGTAAGGTAGGTGTTTTACTTAATTATAATATTTTATATACATATTTATAATTTATATTATATTTATAATATATATAATTTTATTATATTTAATTTAAAACCATATCACAGAATATATAACAGTATTTATTTTGGTAGAAATAGATAAAATATTGCGGGCCCTTGCAGTATACAAGCAAAAATATCGTCAAACACTCGATTTATTAAAAAAAAAAATACAATTACTATCGAATAGGTAGGTACGTATTCAATGCTATTGGTAGACAACATTTCTTGTAAAATCTGAAGATAAAACAATTTCATTTCTAGCTACAATATAAAGAATTTACATCAAGATTATGGATTAGTTGTATATTATATAAAAACTGTAAAATGTAAAACATAGCATTTTATGATCCCATTAATTAAACGTAATCATAATTGCTACTGAAATTATACAAATTTCAGTAGCAAGCTACAACATATAATTATTTTATAGCTTTATGTTTAGGTATATCAGATCTGCAACTGATTGCAGTGCACCTTACAGGTATTGGAGTGCTAAAATGTGTAGTTGAGAAGCAATTCAGGTAAAAGGTGCACATGTGCTATAATGTGACTTGGATCTCCACAGTGCACTCCAGTGCAACGAGTTATCGCTATTTGAAATGGTACGACCGATTAAGTGATTAAATTCAACCCGAGAGGTGACGACACTTCTAATAATGAACTACAGTGTTGCAAAAATATTCAGTTTTCATTCTACTGACTAGCTGTTTTTTGCAGTTTCGTCTGCGAGAGCTGCGAACAGCTGATTTCGAGGAATAATTTCATATTGTGACTAAATTTTGAGAAATAATATCTTATTATACGCTCGCATTAGCCGTATGGATCCCAATAGTTGGGTAAAGATCTTCGCCCAGTAGGCGTCTACTGATGGACATCATCGCTGAGGCCGGACCAAAAACCGAAGGGGTAGTGTTTTAAATGCATTTAAGGGAGATTGGTTTGAAGTAACGCAGAGCAAGAAGCCGTTCATATTACATTACGTACAAAAAGAGTGATTGATATCAATCAAAGTATGTAGTAAAAAAAATTACAGTAAGTTCCTTACCTTGAACAGCCAGATGTACAAAGTGATCGGACCGTCCGTAAGGGTTGGAAGCCTGACACCGATACACACCGGAGTCTCTTCTGTCTGCCCGCTCTATAGCCAGTTCACTTCTTAGACCCTCAGCACTTCGAGTCTCTGATATACTCATTCTAAACAGGAAATATTTTACCAAGATTATTAGTAGGGGGAAATTTGAAAGCTAAAACTGCAAGGGTAAAGAGTTCAGCGGCTTAATGTGTAACTCACTTGCTAATAATCCTGGTATACAACAGATTTAAACTGATAGCTTCGCAATTGTAATAATAATTTTATTTATAAACCGTGTAAGTAAGTTTCTAATTGAAACAGTCAAGTTACCCTTAATTGCTAAATTGTCATTTCTAATCAGTATCAAATGAAAATTGTTAACAAGTGATATACATACTTAAGCTCTGGTTGCATTTAGTATTTAGGTTCGAAGAGTAAATGGTAATTAAATTATTGGGCACAGATGATCAATTTAGTTAGAGATTTATGATCTTAGTACACAAAAATAGCAACCTATGTGCCATATTGGTGACAATATTTATTGTAAGGTCAACAATACCATTATTTTTTATTAATGATAGATACAACTTCCGATTACATACAGACTGTCAGTTTGTTTGTTTTATAATAATTTTTATTTCATCTTACCTTTTTGTCATTACTTTCCATTAAGTAAAGTAATTTCATAAGAACAAAGAATCTAAGTGAATAAATAATCCCAGTCTTTATTCTTTTGGTAGTTCTAAATGCAAAATCAATTGTCGAATAAAGAGTGAGTTAAAATTACTAAATATAGCAATACCTTTGTCAGGCCTCTTTAATATTGATTTTAGTACTGCTTATTATAATAATATTGGAACTATATTATTGTCATGAATATTTGAAATGAAACAATACAATAATGTGTAATTAACGTGCCTATTTCAGTATCAATACCACATAATAAACTCAAACTCCTAGAAGTTTATTTTGTATGATTGTTATTCAAATGAGTTTGGTATTTGTTTGGTAAGTAAATTACTGTGAGTACCACTAGAACTGTTTCAAATGTCTAGTAATAATATCAAGTACAAAGTCTACGAGTTTGATAGCCTACCATATAATAACTTTTACAATCTCGACCTGTCTGGACAATTGACGTTGATTTTCGATAAGGCACCTTTGAATTGAAATAAATTATAATAGTTATTGTGAAATTGGAGACCACCTACTACCTGACGAAAATATAATTATAAATAGAAAAAACATTTCAAAGAAAACTAGATTCTAACACAGTGGCATAAAACAGAAATTTACAAATAATATAATAAAATTACAATCATAATATGTTTATTACTTATAGAGTTTGAAATTGAAAGAATTGGCATCCTTTCAAACGAGATTGCTACCATTTTTAGCATTCGATATTAACTTGATAGCTCAATACGCAGTAAGACTAAGTATATGGAATATCGAATATAAATTTATAATAGTTTTTATTTATATTTCATCAAAAAATAATGTTTAATAACGTTTATGTATTATATTTATATATTAACATATTATAACATATTAGGCATGGTTAATATCAATACCGCTTCTATATCTATATCTTCTATATTGGGTTTGTCTGAATATTTGATGGTGGAAAGAAGGAAACTTATTTTGGTATCATCTATACGAAACGGATTTATATATTCATTTTATTCAGGTATTTAGTTTCGATATTATACATTGGAGAACTGATATTTATTATAAGTTTTACTGGACGAATATACAGATATTGTAATTGCAATATACAGATATTATACATACATACCCCTATTATATATAAGTAAATTGCACCTACCTATAATCTGATTTAGGCAATGCCCGCCCAGAGTGACTCCACGACGTGGACAGCGGACTGTCGCCTCTCGCGACACATGCAAGCCTGATTGTATCTCCCAGTTTCGCCGTCACATTTGCTGACGGCGTCTCGAATCGTGCTGGCTCTACAAAATGCATTTGTATTGTTGGCAATTTTCAAGAGACTAGCTTATATTCTTATGCAACTTTTATATGATGCAATTTGTGAGAACAAACGTCTGTAGTTAAAGTACCTATTTGCCATAATACGTAATAAGTGGTATATTATATTTTAAGTTATATAAATATACCATTAATATACTACTATTCGATACATATATTTTCTCATAAGAGAATAATGTTATTCTACTATTATTACCATGTTAGTTAGGCAGTTTGGTGCAAAATTTTGCTTCAAGTTTTTCAAGTCAAGTTTAAGTGTTTCAAGCTTTCAAGTCTTTCCTTGTATTCGTAAATTAAGTTTATATACCTTAATTGTAAGATACATAGTAATTATCATTTAAGTAAACACTAAAAATAAATTCTTTATACAAAAATAAATATTCTTGACAAGAGCAAGTATCATTATTAGAAGCGAAAGTACTCAACTATCGTCGTTAAACTGCAAGACTCAATGTAACCTCTAAAATTTTACATTTATTGATTTTATCCATTATTTCCTCGTATTAGAAAAAGTAGATTCGTTCTTTCAATATTACTCGACCGTATTTATTTCTGGCCTCGATAATAATGCAATGTTGTGTCAGATACATAGGTGCCTATATATATTGTATAAAGTAACTTTTATATTTTGAAATGCACCAGCTATTTCTGCTGTCACATCTTGGCGTCTCACTGCGGCGCTGACTTTACAAAATACATTCTAGACTGAGATTGAAAATCGTACAATTCTTGTACAACGAGTTTAAAGCCTTACTGTGTATAATATACTTTTGTAAATGGAAGTTCTGACGGCGCTCGGAGCTTTTTCCATTATCTGTATTAATAGAAATTGTTTCAGTGAAACACCATAGATACTGAGAATGTTTTTAAAACTTTAATGAGTTATGCCACGACTCGGTTACTAGGCACTTAGGTAGGAATAGTTGTAATGCGTTTCTTAGTTTGAGATTTAAAAAAAAAATATTACTAATATTGTAACAAGACGATGACTTAAGAAAAAACAATATGAGAAGTCTTATTAAGATAAATAAATGCCAAAAGAATATTTTTGAGAAATTTTGACTGTATGTATGTTTAATCTCGCATCACCCAAAAACAACTGCACCAAATTAGATACGATTTTCACACTTGTATTTCTGAAGATGTAACTTAAAATCTGGTGTATGTTTTATCTTAATAAGTCATCTAAAATTGATCTATTTCATTAATTCAAAATCCAACGTAGCATACGAAGTCAAGGGCAAAGTTAGTTATTAATAATTATAGAACTAAATATAGAGTCGTACATACCATTAACATGTATATTCAAGGTCCTGGAGAGCGCAGGTGGCACGCCGTTGTCGGCCCGGCACCGATATTTTCCGGAATGCTCCGCGCGGGCCGACTCCAGCCTTAATGAGCCATTAGTGAGTACCACTGGGTCTGACACACCGCCGAGAGTAGTTTCTGTACTACCTATGAAATTAATAATAATATTTCATTATTCTGAGCATGTATTTAAATACAAAGCTTCATTATATGAGGTATTGTAGCCTTGCGATTGTCGTAAGTTCGATCTCCGTACCATATAAATATTTATAATTATTAATATGTCTGTTTTTTTTCTAAGTGTTTTTTTATGAATAATATGTATATTTAAAAAAAAAACTAAATATTTTTACCAGTAATCTAGACTAGATGGTGCTGTATAAAATATTCAGTATTATTTATTTATTTATTTGGGCATATATTTGTACTAAAAACTATATTATACATACTGTTGCTACCCAGACGATCTGTTTCGTTCACGGAAAGAAAAACACTGATGAACGACAAGAAATTAGTAAATTTATTTCCATAAGTTTAAATTCAATTAAAAGCATTCATATCAATACGTTTTAAAAATATTGAAGTAGTTTTTAATCTATAAATATGTATATTATTATTAATATTTTTATTTAAATAATGTTCATATAAAGATAACTGTATATATTATTATATATATCTATTTTCTGGTAATTTGTGAACCAAAAGGTTAATCATAGAATAAAAACCTAATAACTACCTGCCAGTAAAAAATTAAAAATATAATTTCAAATTTAAAATACTATATTAAGGCATCATTTTTAATGACCGATTATTTTCTTTTACGATTATTAACTTCGTAACATTTAGTCAAATAATAATAAAAACAAAATAAAATTGCCTTTATTATCACAGGAGAAATAGAAGAAAGAAAATTACTTGATTCCACCCTCAGTATATTCCTGCCATTTTCACCTTAACGGTTCATTAGGGGTAACTGCTCTGACCAACTAGATATCAACAAAACATAGATTTATTATCGGGTTCCTTATACGGAAAAATTAAGGACAGCATTTCTATTTTTCTTTTTACAAACAGTATGTATTTATTTATTTTTTTATTGAAATAATTATAACATCATAGTATTTAAAAAAAATTACTATTTAAGAAAATCATCTCTGTCGTAGCACCTGTACATATTAGTATAATTGTCTTTATATAAGTTTATATATGTATATTCATATGTATGCTTCCATATATTTTATATTATATATTTACTTGCGTTTATTTATTTCAGTATATCAATCATGAATCAATCAATACATATAATAAAATCGTAGCTGATCCCCGTCTGTACTTGAAAGATATATAAGAAAAACTATTATAGGAGGGGCTTCATGAACGCAATAGAACCCAAAACACCAATTTTTAGGATTTTTGTCTGTTTGTCTGTATGTTAATGCGCGCTAGTCTCAGAAACGGCTTAACTGATTTAAATGCGGTTTTCAGTATTGTGTTGCGGTTTGTTTCACTTAATATTTAGTGTTTGCTTTATTTCAATCGGTTCATAAATAAAAAAAGTTACATCAATCAAAAGAATCACATATAAAATGCCGAATAAAATAACCTATTAGTTGAATTGGCTGAAAATTTATGAAGATATTAGGTATGCAATTATCATTTAAGTATATAATATAATATAAAATCGCTTTCATGAAGGGAACTACATAGTAAGAAGCAGGCAACACCGCGGGAAACGGCTAGTTCTAAGTGTGTAAGTTTTTTTTTAATTTATATTATTCATATTACATTTAAATTTATCTTTAACCCTCTTTCTCCCTTATTTAGTCTTATTATTTTTCTGTTACGCCTTGACTAGAAACAATTTTAATTATGCCTCTCAATCCTATGATTGCGTGAAAGAGATCGCTTTTTAGCGATAAGGCCGCCTATTGTTCTCTCTTTATCTTGCTTTTATGTAACTAAGCATTCATTTTGTTTGTGTACATATTTATAATCTGTATCAATCTTCGAAGGGAACGATAAAATTATTTTTATAAATTAACTCATTCATTCATTCATAGCAATAAGAACCAAATCATTGTTATAATCTAGTACATACAAATTATACATATAATATACAAATAATACATATAATAAATAATACATATAATATACATATAGTAAATACAAAATTATGTTATCGGTATTTAACTCGACTGCAGATATTTCTGAGCCATATTTAATACCTTTGGTAATCTACTACTAAAAACATCACAGACTATGAATGGTTTAATGTCTAACAATATTAAAACTATTTTTATTATAATTATCTTTAATTTTATGTTGTAATTAAAATATTTTCTCTAAATTTTGATAAAATTACTATAATAATAAAGAAAATAATATTAATTAGTTAATTTTTTATAAATAGATAACATACAAAATAATTAAATTGTAAATAACACAATTTAAAAAAAAAGTAACAATATACTTGTAAGTATATTATGAGATTCAAACAATGTTATTGAAATAATAAAATCGAACAAAGAAATCCAATTACTTTTCCGATAAGAAAACTAATATCTTTTTTACAATGAAGAATCTCAAGTTACAACGTCAAATTGAATAATATAATGTAGAATTTTGAACGTAACACAATAGATCGAAAATCAAATTGAGTGTCTTTAATTAAATTGTACGTTATATATTTATAATAAGAAATGGTAAGTTAAAAGTCTCAGTTTAAATGTGTCAATTATCACTTACATATTGATGGAAAAATTATCTATTTTGAAATCATATTAGCATTAGGTACTTTTATAAATGTTAAAAGGTTATAGGATATATTTTCGCATGAAGGTTTCTTATTTATTCATGCCAAAATTACAGAAGGGATGTGAGTGGAATTTAATACACGAATAGGTGAAATTAGATAAATAATTTATTTATTGATTCACGTGGGCGAAGCCGCAGAATAGTTGCACCTAGTAGGTATATTAAAATGTATTTCTAATTTGAAAATGTGACATAAATATTTAAAAATATCGTAAATAATTTTAAATTTCACTATGACAGCTATTAATAAAATTACTAGTACCATGTGTACATGGTCCTCCATGTCGTGCGTTCAACAAGAATAAATCTTGCTATTCCCTTTCATGCTCTAATATAACTAACGAAACAGTTTCTTTTTTGAAGACTCGACCACACCAAGTACAATATTTTTTTTTATTTTAATTGATGATAATGGAATGGGCACCCCCCTACGTTATTAGTATACACTAGCGGGGCACCAATAAGGAATTATAAGTGAAGATGGAGCAGATTAGTTACCAATTAATCAATCAAGAGGGTTTCCAGAGGAAACCGCGGGGAGGTCGACCTGATATGGTATATTGCTATTAATAGAGTTTATTAATATAATTATTTATTAATATATTTATTTATATTTATTAATGGGGATAAGCCCATTATTAGCAATCCCCCAGTACAGTATAGTTGGCCAGAGATGTATATTTGTAGGGTCGCTTAGTAATTGATGTTATGGGTTATCCCTATGCTCACCCTAATCTTTTTGTATCTTTACATTATTAATAATATTAATTTTTCGACTACCCTGTGACTATACTTCATTAATATATACAAAGTAGATAGATCTTCCGAATGATAAATAGTTACCTAAAAAACTCATACAATAGTCTTAAGTTTCTAGTGATTACTACTTATACCATAATCCTACAGCAGCCACAATGCTGATCAGTGACTCTTTACATTCGACCTTCAAATAAACATTCTTGCTAACATCTCTGCTGTTAGTATTTTAGTAACTTTCCCACTTGGACAGTTCGCATATAACTCAAGACTAGCCTGTAGTGAAACAGTTTTGCGGTCTCAACGTGGTTCCATAAGTTCATAGTAAAGTTAGTTTATTGTATTAGTCGGTTTGATCTATTCAAAACGTCTATGTTGAACTTGCAACTGATATTGCAATAGTTTTGTTTTCATAAACTAATTCATATAAGTAAGAATCTTAATTGAATATATTAAATATATTTATATCAAAATTAAGTATATGCATGACATATAATCATTGCGTCGTGCATCAAGCAAAATTTTTTACGGGTGAAAATGGAATGTTTTTTTTTGTATTATCAATATACACTGACGCGATATCAATGCGTGATAATAAGAGAAAATAAAAGCAGGTTTACTGATTCAAAAATTAACCATCGTTGTTTCCACGGGGAATCGTGTGGAGGGCGACCTGATAGGGTATATAATATGGGGTTGTTTCCCCTAGCAACAGAGATTTTTTTAGAACCTTTGATATTTAGTTTTCTGTGCCTACTTCGATAAATCATATCGCATGTACGAGTATATACATATATATGTATATAAAATTATAAAAAAAGTTCTTAAGTTTTTAATTTGTTTTAAATTTGTAATTCTGTCCCAATTTAACTTTTAATATCTTCATTTATCACCAAAAAGAGCCACAATCATCATTTTAGGAAATTAAACGCACTCAAAATTAATAAATCAATTATCAACAGTTTTACGAAAGATTTTAATTTATTGTAATTATTATTGAACAATTATGATTTAGTTACCCAATTCCTAAAAGCGTTAAATGAAAAAAATAATTCCAGTTGAATAAATTACGGTTGTATTGATACTTACCAGAAAATTTTGTCCAATAAATCGCAGGCGGCGGGTGACCTCTCGCCTCACAGCTTACTGTGAGTGAACCGTTCAGTAATACCGCCGCATCTGAAGGCTCCATTTGCCAATATGGTGGTACTACAAATAATTTATTACATGATTTATAATACAGCTAAATTTATTCATTAAAGGTAATATCTTTTAATTGTAAAAGTAAAAGGATTATACATGTATTTTGTAGACAATTTTGAATTAGTTTTGGGACCATTCGCAATTATAAATTAAGGGCCATGATGCGGACGTGAGCCTGACTATACATTAAAATACACATATATTAATTTGGTTACTTTTTTAAAAGAAATACAATGGGATCCGATCCAGTGATGCCATTTTTCTTAACCTATCTCTTAACCGTTTTATGAGCCATCATAAATTAAAGTTATAATAAATTTTACTTAAATCTATTATAAATTTAGTTCATATTGGTAAAATTTTCCCTACTACATCAAATTAGAGTAGAGAGAGTCGACCTCTCTCTACTTTAATAAGATGGATAATACAACTCAGCGGGCAACTAGGTAGCTATCTTGCAAGAATTCATAATTGGATTTATCATTATTGAAGTCGATGTTTTTTTTTTTGTAGAACAAAATCTTAATTGTATTATCCAAACAGAACTTGAAAATTCAGAGGATTCAATCTTGAGATATCCGGACAGTTGAGCGTTGTTTAATTGAACAGTCAGCACTATATTATTTTCACTAGAATTATACTACTAATATAAGTCAAAAACTAAAAATTGTAATTAACAAAGTACCTTTTATTGCTAACTCAGTGGATGTGTTAGCTTTGCCAGCGGTGTTGGTTACAACGCACGTGTAGACGCCGCTATGAGCGGCCGTCAAGCTTTTGAATATTAGCATGCTGTAGAACTCGGCGCCACGTTCCTCTACCTAAATGTTCATATTTACATAGAGAGATACCTACTCTTTATTGTTTTATTCAAAAGATTACAATAGTAAACTTTACATAGATACAAACAATTACAAGAAATAATCACAATGAGAAAACAATGGGCGACCTCATCGCTAAAAGCGATCTCTTCCAGGCAACCTTTGGATGGAGAGGAATAATTATAAAATATAATAATTATATTATTTTTATTATGTCAGCCGTTAACTGTCCAGTACTGGACATAGGCCTCCCCCCAAAAGGGAGGTTTTTGCCAATAATTACTACGCTTGGCAGGCAGATTCGCAACTGCAGTTAGGCTTTGGTGATATTTTAAGAGGGACGCTGCTATCCATCACTCGTTTATTAAATTCCCTTAGTTGCCTTTTACCACACCCACGAAACAGAAAGGAGTGTCCCATTCTATGTCAGGATCACGGCAAATGTTCATTTTAAATTCAAATAACTATGTAAAAACAGTTCATGATAATCATTATACACAAATAAAGCTAATAATAAAACCTCTACGGAACCATAAAACTAGACTGTTTTAAAATACTTACAAAATTATTCTTTCGTAATTTTTACCTGTAAAATACTAGAAATGGGCATCTGGTCCTTGAGCCAAGAGAAATAAACAGGCATATCTCCCGAAGTGACACTGCAAGTCAATTGCGCGCGGTCTCCAGATCTTAGTCCCGGTGGAAACACGACAGGCGAGAGCACTGGAGGTGACACTACTGTCACTTGTACCTGATAAAAAATTAATAAAAGATTTTTGATTCCTCATTTAATTTTCAAGTGTCAAGATTTTTATATATTCTTCGGTATACACGAAGGTCTCTAATATAGTCTACTAGACTAGATCTCCAAAGCAATGTCAATAATTTTTAAAACATAGTTGATAATAAATTTGTAAATTAATTAACTAAATATTCTGTTATATCTACTAAAAAGTGATAAAAATAATAAATAATATATAATTATCTAACAGATTTACACATGTTTTTTTTATGTATGCAATTGTGAAATTTAATGTTCAAGTTGTTAGTGGATGAATAAATAAATAAAGGATTAAACATGCATTTAATAAATACAGATTTTGGCTCTGTTTTCTTTTGGATTGACAAAGGTATTATTTTTTTCAACCATTCACAATTCACTACTGAAGATAGTAATCCCCCAATAGCATCCATTAACTTGTATTAAAAACAAACCTTCGCTCCATCTAGATGGGAATTATCTAAACAACCTTAGCAACCGTTAACAACCCCTAACTAGACGAAGCAGGTTTATCAAATTTTTTTTTATACAACTTAGAATGGCAAACAAGCTGACGGCCCACCTGATGGAAAGTGGTAACCGTCGCCTATAGACATGAGCAGTACCATGGACTTAACAGAGCATACTGTTTCGCCTATGATACCCCCCATGCGTTGCCATTCCTGAGGACTCAGGTGTTACTCCTCTGTACCCAGTAAATTCACACCATATCCCACTCTTCAAACCGAAACACAGCCATGCAAACACAACTGCTTCACGGTTGAAACAAGTACCCAAGCGATCGACTTTTGTACAAAGTCACCCTCTGGTATTATTTCGGAATTAACAAAAAGTAACCTTAATGATCTTACATTATATTGATACCATAATGTATAGATATTACTATTATTATGTGAGAAAACTATATATAGATTGTTGAAATATAAAAACGATGTAAAATTAATAGAATTTTAACTGTCGCCATTTTAATTGCATACCTACATGTATATTAATTTGTATGCAATATTAATTCCCAATTCAAATTAAATAAAAGGATTAATTTTAAAAATTATTAATTAATTTAATTGCGATACTGGCAAAATGACGCACTGTCTTTTGTTTTAAAAAATATGTGCTTCAAATTTCTTTTAGGTAAAGTGAAGTTTAGCTGATTAAATTTTGAATCTATATAATTTAAGACGTCAAATTTGTAATCTCCTCTTGAAAATTGTTAAAAAAGAACCTCCCTCTCGGTGAGGGGGAGTTTTCATAAAGGCAATCGCAATAAGGCGGTCAGTTTGAGTGGAGGGTGTTTGCAATGTGTCGCAAGAGCTGTACTTACTAATTAATGTGCTAATGAAACAAAAGCAACCGCATAATTTATCTGGCGCGTAAAATTTAGAATTAGGGGCGACTAGCTAGCAACGTATTCGTATGCTATACGAGATAATTATTTTATTTGCTACTTATATAACATTGTATTGTTACATTTAAACTTTGCGAAATAATTTGTTATAACATACCTAAATTTTATAATATTTTCCCATATAAATGAGAATAATGGTTTTTTAATGCAACTTAGAATGGTAAATAAGCTGACGGCCCACCTAATGGAAAATGGTAACCGTCGCCTATAGACATAATAATAATAATATTTATTTAAGAAAGATACAGTTTTATTCAACGAGGAAATATCTGCATTACCATCAGTCCCCAAACTAGGCCAGACCTGTATCTTGGGGACTATAATGACATGAGCAATACCATGGACATACCAGAGTATACTGTCTCGCTCATGATACATGGGGCGTTGCAATTTCTGAGGACTCAGGTGTTATTCCTCTGTACCCTGTAAATTTACTGCCATATCCACCCTTCAAACCGAGACACAGCCATGCAAACACAACTGCTTCACGGTAAAAACACGAATGAGACAGAGGTGCCTAAGCAAATGACTTTTGTAGAATGTCTCCTTCTGGTTAATCACTATACCAAATACTATTCAAATTCTATCAAAGTCATTCGAAGAATTATTTGTATGATAGATGATTAGTTGTAATGGTATCGCAATTTTATCTAATCCTAGTTAACTACATAAATATAAGTTTTGTCTATTTTGGTCATAAACACCTTTACAAAGACTTATTTTAAATATATTTCATTGTTATTTTTGGTGTCCAATTAAAATTGGCTCGCTCCTATCCAATAAAATTGTTACATATTCAATATATGAACCTGTTTATATGTATGTGTATGTAACTAAATTAAGAGAAGCAAAATAACTTATTGCATATACACTCAAATAAGGTTTGTTATTACTTAAAACAATATAAATTCTTATCAGTATACCGTAACACCTTTTGAGCCTATTAATGTATTATTCTGATTTAATTTGAAAATTAAAGTCTAAGCAAAGTTTTAAAGATTAATAATAGCCATAACTTAAACTTTATTAATAAAGTTGAAGTTATGGATTATATCCTTTAAATTATCGAGTTACTGTATTAATTACCTCTCTCTTGGCTAACTCTCCACCAGGCGTAAGAACTGAGCAAGTCCAACCTCCTTTATCCCGATTGCGGTCCACATTAGATATAGTCAGCTGTCCGTCTAATTGTTGGTATCTAGGATCGATTCCCGCACCACCTTCCCACTTCACGGATCTGTATTTTATATATTTTTTTTTATTACATTCGATTTTAGATTTTTGCTATGAATGCAATAAATATAAATAACCAATATTATTGTAATGTTAAAGGTAAATTAGAAAAAAACAAAAAGCAATTAAAAAACGTGGGCGGACAAGTTATATGTTTATTTGCCACTTTTCGGGTATAAAATAAAAACGAGTATAATCTGTTTTTTTATTTAACTTTTCATGTTTATCAAACAATTTTGGCATGGAATTTCTATTTTACCTACTACTACCTGTTTCCCGTGACTTTGGCAACGTGAATAAGTATATAAAATATCTGTGTTAGGTTAGGATAAACCTACCCGTGTACCAAATCTCATTCAAATTTATTCACCCATTTCAGCGTGTTTCAGTAACAAACATCCAAACGTCTTTACAAACTTTTACATTTATAAGATTAGTAGGATTAATTGCAGAATTAAAAAAAAAAATAACAAGAATCTTTATAAAACACGCCATCTATAAAAATAAAGTAGGTAATTATACTAGATTGTAGATTGTATACAGGGAATAAATTAAAATCAAGCCTTAATAATACATGCTGTTATTTTAATATCATATAGCAAGCAAATAAATGTTAGAAGAATATGAAAATAAACTTACTTTATTGGGAAACCATAGTAAGGGCACCAGATTGTTACTTCCGACCCGGCGACAGCTTTGACGGGATTCATGGAGCGAATGTACGGGGAGCCTGCGGAATTGAATATTGTTTCAATACCAATAGTACATTTTCTCAAGAAATACCGAAAATTATTTGATTGATTTCCTATTTTTAATATAAGGATAAGGTAATGGGAAATTTGCTTTTATGTAGCTATTTATACCTACACAGTCAGACATGAGTATGGAGATGATTTTAATATATATATGGTGGGGGGAAAGGGATTGTTAGTGATGGAGACTGAGAATCCCATTGCTAGCAATATACTCAACCAGGTCAACCTCCTTGCGGTTTCCCCTGGAAACTATCATGGTTAATTCCTAATGAATACATCATGATAGGCTAACTGGCCTGTTTTCATTCTCAGCGTATCCCGTTAGCGCAGGCGGGGTTACCATACCATTTTCACCCAACAAAAAAATATATGTATGGTATATTATGTATAATATCTAATATTGGATATAAACCACATCTGGTAAACACGATATAAGTCGTATGTAATGTCTATTGCCTTTTCTGTACAGATTTTATATTTCGTCATTGTCAAAAATCACGATATAAGTAGTAGCATTACATACATACCTGTCACACCTGTCTCCCATTAGGGTAGGGAGAAACGATGGACGCCAAATGCCGTCATTGTCACGCCAAACAGACCTCCTTCACTTCCTCCACATTCATCGATCTTTTCATACATGCTCGCTAGCGGTGCGTGAATCCGAATGATTTTGTTATTCGAATAATTAGTAATTACTAATTTTATAATTCGACTTCTACTTTAGTATTTTTTATATTCGAATGATTTTTTTAATTAGTGATCCGATGTGAACTACTAATAACGAAAACGAAATTTTTTCCCTACCTCCACTACCTAAGTGATTAGTAGAAGCGTTTAGTGAATGAAATTAGTAATCGAATGATTTGAAAATCATTCGATTAATTCGAATGAATTGCTTAGTCGAATAATTTTAGTAGTCTGATTAGTAAATTCACGCATTGTAATGCTCGCCGGTTACGGATATTTTTAATTTGACCCTTCTTGAGCTGTCCCTACTGAAATCTCCATTTATTCGTGTTCAATAAATCTTTTTACCATCCTCTCCAAATGACCACTAGATGTTAGACTACTTGTATATTTATATTTTAGTAATATTATTTTAGTACTATTACTTATAATGTGGTTATATCGTGATTTTTGTAAGGAAATAAATAAATTTTCAAGTACTACGTATTTTTTTGCATAAAATTACTCTTCAGTAGTCTGTGTTTAAATAAAAAAAATATAAGTGATAAAAAGAGTGATCATAAAATTACATAGATGTGTAAAATATTATATTTGCTTATGTAAATGTCAGGATAATAATTTTCACTACAATATATCTACATACTCGTACGTTACGTGATGCAAATACGGTATGATTTGCGACATATATATTACTCACTAGATAACATTTAGGTAATAAAAACTAAATAAGTCATTTAGGAATTCATATGCATATCAATTATCTATTCCCCATAACACAAGTACTGCTTAGTTTAAGACTAGGTGGCACTGTGTAATTATGGTAATCTTACCGGAGGGAAAATGTACAAAAATCGTCAACTTGTGTACCTCTGTCCCACTCGTGTTTCTTCGACGAAGCAGGTGTATTTGCATAGTTGTGTTCCGATTTAAAAGGCAGTAGTATTATCTGATGTGGTATTGAAATTACAGAGTATAAAGAGATAACATTGTAGTTCTCAATAATGGCAACATAAATAAGAGGTACAATGGGTATCATAGTGTATTCTGTAATGCCATGGTATTGTCCATGTCTGTGGGTGACGGGTACCACTTTTCGGTTGATTGTCAACTTATTTGCCATTCTAAATATCATAAAAATGTCAAAGGATATTTATTAGTATTCATACCGTAAACATTGAGACGGGCTGCATGAGCGACGCTGCCGTGGGAGTTGGTCGCTCGGCACTCATAACGACCCCCATGCTCAACACGCGCGCCGCTCAAGGAAAGCGTTGACAATACGTAATTATTGCCCGAGCCTATACCGGCTGGTCCATTCTCGCGGCCTTCAGTTATGATAGTTCTACAATAAATATAAATACACGATTAGGTAATTATTTTGTTAAAAATATTAATAAGTATAATCAATCACATATACCTATACTTCTATCTAAGCAAGTGCCAAATTAATGTTCACGTATCAACCCATTGATCACATAATATATATTAATTTTAATTTTTAATCATTAACTGTATTAATTACCAGAGGGAGACTTTGTACAAAAGTCGATTGCTTGGATACCTCTGTCCCATTCGTGTTTCAACCGTGAAGCAGTTGTGTTTGCATGGCTGTGTTTCGGTTTGAGGGGTGGGATATGGCGTAAATTTACTGAGTACAGAGGAATAACACCTGAGTCCTCAGGAATGGCAACGCATGGGGGGTATCATGGGCGAAACAGTATATTCTGTTATGTCCATGGTACTGCTCATGTCTTTAGGCGACGGTTACCACTTTCCATCAGCTGGGCCGTCAGCTTGTTTGCCATTCTAAGTTGTATAAAAAAATTATTATTAAATTACGAATTATATACACGTTGAAGTTTGTTGAAGTGCTAGTGGTTTTTGTCCGTTTGCAAAAAATCAACAACAACAATTTACCAAACCGAAGTTTCCCGCCAACGGCGCTTGCCACAGATAAAAAAGGCATACTTTTTTTTTCAGGGAGAGAAGGCAAAGATATTTTCATATTCAAATTAAAACATACCCCATAGTTATAAATCTAAGATATGGTTATTTTTTTTTGTAATTATTTCAGCAATTTAAATATAATAGCAAAATAATGTGTACAACTATTTTAACTGTATACAACAGTCTAATAGTTGTGACTATAGATCAATACAATTATCGAAAATTCTTGAAATTTTATACACTATATGATAAGAATTTATTTTTAAAAACTAAAAAGAGAGAATAGAGTTCTGCGAAAACGAAGTCTCGGTATTTTTTTTTTCGTAATATATAAACTAAAACATAAATTAATTAATAATTATAGAAATTAAATGAGTACGCAATATCGTATTCATAATGTATAACATATTCATAGATATAGTACGTATATTTTGTATACTCACTGACTGAACAGATCAATTATTATACAGAATTTAGGTTTGTGGTAAAAATTTTAAATTGAATAGTTTGCTTTCGTGACGTGATTACCGTCATGAAAGCAAATCAGTTTATTAATCATAATCAAATTATTAAAGGTTTATTCTAAATGATCAATGAATGAAATTGTACTAAAATATAAACAAATTACCCATGATGCGATGGAATGGGTTGACCATCCAACAACCACCTAAACCTTGGGGGTGGCTCCCCCACAGCTGAACATTTCAACGCGACCTGCGCGCCCGGCTGCACCGCTTGCTCGATAAAAGTGTACACCAACTCTGGCCTCGAATCTGAACAAATTGAAAAAAAGAAAGATTATCATTAAATTAAATTTAAATTTAAGCATTTTTGAATAGTCTTTTTTTTTTCATTAAAATACTGCCCGTTCGGAACGCTATTTCAGCCACGAATAACTGCACAAAATTCAGCTTTACATTTTTTTTTTAAGTTTAATTACCTGTATAGATAATACATTTGTGTAATTATGATACTAGAAGGAAACTTTGTACTACTTTTTAACTTTGGAATGCCATGTGCTTGGGGTACCTTGGCCCCGCTCGTGTTTCCACTGCAAAGTAGCTGTGTTTCGGCAAGAAAGGTGAAATATGATAATGTATTTATAGTACACATACTGTATAACATCTGAATTCTCCTTAGAACCATTCTTTATCACAGGATCATGCAGAAATATTATCTAATAGGCGGACATTATATTACGATATCCATGGTGACGTTCATGTCAGTAGACGACAGTTACCACTTTCCATTACGGCGTGAGCCGTCCTTTACTATTACAAGTTGAATAAAAATTAATTATAATCTAAAAAGTCGTATCGCATGTATGCCTTTAGAAAACTTACCTGAAGAACGTTTTAATCGTTTTCGTTTGAGAAAGCGCTGGTTACTTGTTTTCTTGATTAATGAGCACCACAAAGCTAAAACAAAACGAAATAGTAAATAAATCATCATTGAATGAACTACAGTGTATACTGGAAATTGGGTTTAAATTTATAGGACTCTTATCTTTACTTGCTTTTAAAATACGTTGTACCTGAAACGAGAAGTTAAATTCAATTCAATGTAAGCATTCGAAAATCAGTGTCCATTATTGAATATAGGAGTTAGGTTATATAATTATAATTGCTTGTCTACAACACTGAATTTTTATCTAAATACTCCATAGCACAAACGCATTAGGTTATAATGTACCTATTTTTTAGAGTTCCGTACAAAAAAGGTACAAAGGAAGCTTTATGGTATGACTTTGTCCCTCCGTCCGTCCCACCTGACTATCACAGCGCTATATCTTACTAACTACTAATTCTATTGATTTGAATTTTGGAATAGTTTAACATATTGAAAAGGAATGCAGGTCAGTTGACCATGGCAAATACGACAAGAATTAATTACGATGGTTTCTAGAAGGAACTGAACTACATGGAGGTCGACTTTATAGCTAGTAGTTATGATCTCTTAGACCTCATTACTAATCCCTTTCCCCGGGGGAAAGGGATTGTTAGAGGAGTAAAAAAGTAAATGGAGTTTGACAGCCCCATTGCTAGAAATATGCCTCATTAGGTCGACCTCCACGGGGTTCCCCCTGGAAACCATCGTGAACAATTCTTGTTGAATTCGTCACGATGGGCTAACTGACCTACTTCATCCTCATCTATCATCCTTCACTGGTGCCCCGCCGGTGAATATCAATAGCGTGGGGTTACCATTCCATTATCAGCCGTTAATAAAATCCCTTTCCTCACATTAGGTACATGTTAGGTTATTAGTAAAGAGACAGGAGTAAATATAAGTAGTTTGCCATAATCACAGCTTCTCATACATACATACATACATATAACAACAGTTCTCTATACAAAAAATGTTGATAGTTGATCATCTTCCCCTAAAAAAATGAGTTGAAAAATAACCAAAATTTTGCGATCCCCATATCATGATACGTCTAGCTGTCAAGTTTGTATGCCATAATCTGTGTTTATTGCAACAATAAACATGAATCGTAACAATGGGTGAATATCTATTATCTACCTCTTTAAAAAAGATCCACGCTCGACAGTGAGACATTAATAAGTTCGTATGATAAGTACATGAAATGTTCTTTATTCAAATAGTACGAAAAAATATAACGTATTTTACGAGTACGCAATAAAATCGTACTAGCGCTCCGTCAGCGTCCTGTATAGTAGTACATACATATATATACATAGTACGTGGAATTGAGGTTTCGTTGAAAAATTCACTCAGCTTTTCGTTTTACTATCCGCATTCGTTCGGAATTTATAACGCCGTAAATCGTAAAAGCGGGCAAAAAATTTACAGCCATGTAGAATCCTGAATTGCCGAGATAAACCGAAGCCCCGATAGCTTTGGCTTATCTTCCACCATAAATAACCTCTATTTAGATATATTTTTAGCATTACAAGTTGTGTACGCGATCTGCAAAATAATTATGAGTTCTATAGAGACAATAGCCACTCGATATCAATTCGACCAAATTTACGGTACCGAATATATTCAACATACTTGTACTTGGTTCCACTGTCTTTATTATTTTTCTTTATAAACTATTTACGCCGATTTATTACGACCAGTTGCGAAACTTCATTTTTATTTATAAATTTAGGTATAAGTGGGTGTTTCTAAAAAGAGACAACGAACTAATGTAAGAATAGTAGTTGTAGGATAAATTGTTTTAGGTTTAATATTAAAACATACATTTATATTTTAACATATATATATATATTAAAATATAAATATTGTAATATCTTTTTTTTGTTTTAAAAATATGATTGTTTTTATCAAATTTAAATTGCAAATTGAATTTTATAGAAAAATTATAACAGAATTTAATGCGTAGTCCCGGCATAGAATGATCCACCTCTTACTTTTTCGTAGATGTCATAAGAGGTGATTAAGGGAATTTAATAGTTGAAGAATAGGCAACAACGTCCCTCTTAAAACATCACTAAAAGCCTAACTGCGATTGCCAACGTATGTATGTCAAACGTGGTAACTACTCACAAAACCCTCGTTTAAGGAGGAGGCCCATGTTCAGCAGCAGATAGTTAACGGCTGATATGATGTTGAGGATAACAGAATTATCATATTACATATTATATATTCGATATAATGAAATTCCATCAAAAATTCACAACACAAACAATGAACTAGATATACGGTAAATCAGAATACCTTGCATGAGTCATGCAAAGATTTATGTTACGACTGTGTTCGCGTTTACTTCTGCAACTTTGTACAGAAATCTGAGTTTCCGAAATAATCCGCTAGAGGCGCATTTACATGTAAGTTTTCAATACAAATAATTTGATGTAAACGTAAACGCTGTGATAATCAAAATCTGTGTTAATTACACCAGGAACTCGCGATTAGGTATCATAGTTAGCTTACTTTACTTACTCTTTTTCGTTTAATGTTACGAAATTCGGATAGTAGTTTCTTAATCTATGCTATGTGGTTTGTATATTACTATTGTGCGACACCGTGACTGACTCGTAGGTGCTGGTTATTGAGAGATGAAATTATATCCCGATGTAGTACCAATTGTGCACATTTAATTCTACAACGAAAATGTACGATTTTTAAATACGTGTTATTAAATATGTAAATATGGACCTGAGTACATAGGTACTCAGGTCCATATTTACATGCATTATTGCCATTACATAAAAATTATGTCGGATTGCAACATTATTATTATTAAAAATTTATAAACTTATATTTAGACATTTGAATGTTTGTTAGTCAATTACGATAAACGGCTGAAACTATTTCAATGAGATTTTTAAACACGTAGGGACCATATCCTAGATTTAAACATAGATATGGATATAAAATTTTAAAAAAAGTATATAAGTATATTTTATTTAATAGAAGCAAGAGTTTATTGTTGAATTCTCTAAAGTTCGTTCAATATCCAAGATAATAGGATAAGTTTCTAAGTATTACATTAATCTTCTTGAACATTCTAAACGAGTTCCGCACCTGAAATATTTTACAAAAAGGAACTTTCTAGCTAGCGTATTTCAATACAAGTTACTATTATTTTAATTTTATACCAACTAAAATTAGTTCAGATATAAATATCTATAAATATGACTGGAAGAAATCTCTTTTAGACATAAGTTTACCTTTGCTAACATTGTTATTAACTTATTGTTGTTACTGTATATTTTAGTGTAATAAAAATGTAAAATAATATATATATACAAATGTGTGTGTGTGTGTGTGTACATAGTACTTACAAACTCATTACTTGTCAAATTTAAGGATTTACTCCACAATAATAAACCGTGATAAACAATATGGAACATATATAGGAGAAAACCTTATCTCATAAAAATAACTGTCAAAATTGATTCATTGAATAAATTAAGTTCTGTTTTATTGAGACCTGTACGATTATTTGACCTTATTTATTTCATCATCATCTCAATCATTATCCGTCCAAGGCCTCCCCCATAGACCGCCATAAGGAACGATCCTAAGCCACCTGTATCCACTGACTCCCTGTAAAACATTTGAAGTCGTCACTTCATCTAATGAAAGGTCGTCCTACACAGCGGTTGTCGCCACTCAAGAAATTTTCTAGCCCATCGGTTGTCGGTTCTTTGAGCAATGTGAGTAGCCCATTGTTGCTTCAGTTTGCTTGTCCTTAAGTTTGTGTCAGTAACTTTAGTTCTTTTGCAGATATCCTCGTTTTGGATTCTGTCACGCAAAGCAACTGCGAACGTAGCCCTCTCCTAAGCTCTCTGAATAATTTGAAGCTTTTGCATACGAGCAACGGTGTAAGATCATGTTTCGGTTCCATAAGTCATCAACGATTGACTGCTTTTGTGGCCTTACTCAATTGGCAGACATAACGCTAGCATTCGTCAGATATATCTTCATATCTTAGCCATTAACTGTCCACTGCTGAACATAGGCCTTACCTATAAGGAGGCCAGTAGTTGCCAATCTTAGCAGACGGGTTGGCAACCGCAGTTAGGCTTTTGGTGATGTTTTAAAAGGGACGCTGCTGACCATTCCTCAGATTCATTCATTCATAAATTATTCGTCAAACATATTCCAAATTGCTAAACTGCAAAGTTTAAATACGTTGTCAAAGCCACGATATTTAAAATAAAAGCTTGCAAAAACTATACAAAATTCGTAATAATCGGCAGAAAAATATATAGATTTGTGTACCTACACGTTTTTCTATTGAAAAAAAAAAAGACGTACCATGATTTGACGTATGAAAAAAGGAAACGGAGGCCAGTTCACCTCACACCGAGTCACACCCACAAAAAGGGGGAACAACGAAATATCTCAGGAACTATTCCAATTTGGAAAGTTTCCTTTCGGGCCAACCGCACTTGGTTATCCCGAAATGGACTCTAAAAATTGATTCCGGATCTTTGACTTCCAAGTTTGAAGCAATTAAACTTAGTAAATTCAATTATTGAATAATAAAATCAACATTCAGTTGGCATTATCAATATCTTAACATTTTAGATTAAAGATAAATATCTTGAAATAATATTAATTACATACATTTTGACCAATCTATATACATACCTATATAAACTATAAAAACCAAGTTCAGATTAAAAATTCAATTAGATACTCCGTAATTCATATGAAAAAATAAATACATATATATGAAATATGTGCACCCTATATTTTCCATCTTTACTCCAGTAATCCTAATATAATATAATAAATACGAAAATTTGTAACGATGGATTAATATTTGTTAACCTTACACGCAAAAACTACTCAACAGATTTGAATGAAATTTGATACACGGGTAGATTATATCCTAACTTAGCATATAGAATACTTTATATACTGACTCACGTGAGTGAAGTCGCAGGATAAAGCTAATGGAAAATATTTTTTTAAATTGTACTAGCTGATCCGGCAAATGTTGTATTGCCTTTTATTTTTTCTTATAGGGATAAAAACTATTTTATTCCTCTAGTTAGAACAAACAATATACATTTACAAAATTTTACTAAAATTGGTTAGGTTAACAGATTCGGAGATTAGCATCAACGTACATATTTTTATTTATATGAGTGATTTTCAGCAAGCAAGCAATTACGACTCCTGTCTAATTTCAGTGAATCTTTTAACTTTTTTTTATTGGATGATAATGGAATGGTAACTCCGTCTGCGTTATTGGTATACGCTGGCGGGGTATCAGTGAATGCAGATACATGCAGTTGCAAACAGATAGATAGAATGAAACCCTTTATGTAGAAGTGACCTTGAATTAATCCCGATTGTTATCAGGGGGAGCCGCGTGGAGGTCGACTTGACAGGATATATTACTAACAGTAGATATTAACATTCCCTTCACTAACAAATCCTCTCTCTCCCCCAACTTTCAATTGTTTTTTAAATTCTAGTAATCAGAAAAACTGAAATGTCGGGAATATGAAAGGAAGCAATTACAAAACGTTTTCAGAAAACATCATCACTTTTTTAAGACTCCATACTAAAAAAATTCACAAATTACCAGAGGGAGAATTTCTACAAAAGTCGATTGCTTGGGTACCTCTGTCCCATTCGTGTTTCAACCATAAAGCAGTTGTATTTGCATGGCTGTGTTTCGATTTGAAGGGTGGTATATGGCGTGAATTTACAGGGTACAGAGGAATAACACCTGAGGCCTCAGGAATGGCAACGCATGGGGGGTATCATGGGCGAAACAGTATACTCTGTTATGTCCATGGTACTGCTCATGTCTATAGGTGACGATTACCACTTTCCACCAGGTGGGCCGTCAGCTTGTTTGCCATTCTAAGTAGAATAAAAAAAAAACTTGTTGAAAATCGCCCATCTATATAACATTGAAGTATTTACACAAAATATTAAACTAAATCAAACTTACGCCGGCTAGCACTGGATAATGTAGCTATTATCAAAACTAGAATTAGGAAGTTACTTACTCAGTGGTGCCTAATGGTGAATGGCGATGTATCACAAGGCTATTTTCTACACGTGCCATAGAAGTTTGTGTGCCGTGAAATTGCTCTGATAGGTTCAATGTTGCTAGGAACTACAACTTACAAATTCAACTAAACCGGTTTCGCGTCGGGTCTGGTTATATTATACCATGGACGTATTTATAAAGTAGTATGTACTGACAGACTAGAAAATGCAAACACAAAAACGAAACAAGAAAATTATTACACTAGTGTGCGTGTTTTATAAATATGTACACATCACAAATTAGAATCTACCAGAGGGAGACTTTGTACAAAAGTCGATTGCTTGGGTACCTCTGTCCCATTTGTGAAGCAGTTGTGTTTGCATGGCTGTGTTTCGGTTTGAAGGGTGGAATATGGCGTGAATTTACAGGGTACAGAGGAATAACACCTGAGTCCTCAGGAATGGCAACGCATAGGGGGTATCATGGACGAAACAGTATACTCTGTTATGTCCATCGTACTGTTCATGTCTATAGGCGATGGTTACCACTTTCCATCAGATGGGCCGTCAGCTTGTTTGCCATTCTAAGTTGTATAAAAAAAATTGTATGGAATTAAAGTTGGAAAAATAGCGAACATTCATGCTTTTGTTATAATTTTACGTATTTGTTACGATCCGGGGACGTTAAGAACTTTATTTGGATTAAATTAAATATTTTTTTCTACATCTTCTTGTACAATTCTATCAATTCTTGTACAAAATATTTTTAATTGTTGTAGAATGTTGCGATTAAAGATATGAATACGAGGTTTGTCCGGAAAGTACGTATAAAAGTTTTTTAAAAATTTTATTTTACAATTATTCAGGTAAATCAATTTTATCCCCTTCAAAGTACTCCCCCTGTGACATAATGCACTTGTGCCAACGCCGTTTCCACTGTGAGAAGGCTCCTTGAAAGTCCTCTGGTTGTAGGTTTCTCAGCTGCCCCGTCGTAGCTTTTTTTATCTCATTTATGTCCCCCAAATGCCGCCCCCGAAGTACCAATTTGGTTTTTGGGAACAAGAAGAAGTCACACGGGGCCAAATCCGGCGAATAGGGGGTGTTCGGTCACCGTAATGGAATTTTTACTCAAAAACTCACGGAACGATCTTGGCGCAAATTTTTTTCATTTGAAGTTCGTTTCTTAGAATTTCGTGGACCACGGTTTTGCCCAAATTAAGCTCTTCAGCCACCTGTCTGACCGTTAAACGACGGTCCCCATTAACACAAGTTCGAATTCTTTCCACGTTTTCGTCGGAATGTGAAGTGGAAGGACGTCCTGAACGTGGGTCATCTTGAACGCTTTCTCGGCCCTCTCTGAATCTTTTTAGCCACTTGTGGACGGTTGGTTCCTTCACAGCATCATCCCCATAAACTGTTCTGAGATCGGCAAAAATTTCACGGCCATTCTTGCCGAGTTTCGAGAGAAACTTGATTACGACGCGCTGCTCTTCAACGGAAGCGGGCTCCATGCCGACGGGGTTTCGTTAAGAGGTAACTTCACAGATGGCGTGACAAGCCAGTTCGCACCGCACGGCGGTCAGACCAGAACTGAAGCATTGTTAGGGACATAAGGAAGGGGTCCTGCGCTTACCTGGCCTCCCCACTCCTCTTTCTCGCATTCCAGAACACTTTTATACGAACTTTCCGGACAGACCTCGTATATACAACGTAATTACATAAAAAATATTTAATCATGTGTTTTTTCTTGATTTACGTTATATTCAAGTGCACCACATTTAACTGTAGCCGACTATATTCGCTTAAATCGAATTACCCTTTAAAATTTAAAAATAATAAGAATTTATTTTGCTCATACTCCCGTCAAATCAGCTTCGAGCATATATTGTGTAAATTAATGTCCTGCTTTTCTATCTCGCTCCAACGTATAAGTTAATATGTTTCCTCTCTTTTACATTGCCCATCTATATACTTTATAATCTAACTTTTATACGTATCTATATTACATGAGCATAGCTACATGTACTAGACCCAATGATATCAGAAAGAGTGAAAATTGTTGAAATGTGTATAAAGGCGGAAGAGTTAAATGGGGTGGATTACGAAACTTCAATATTGTGGAAATTTTTACATAAAAAAAAATGGAGATCGAGTTTCTTCGTTGAATATTAAACAAAAAAGATTGTTTATATGTACTTATAGTTTTTACCTACGACTTCGTCCGCGTGACAGGGATATGTTTGCTGACTTGGATAAAAAGTAATCTATCTGTATAGTACTAGTAATTAGTTAAGTCATTAAGGCGCTATAAGGTAATAAGCAAACGAATAAACTCATTTCCACATTTATAATATTAGTAAGATTTAGATGGATGTCATAAGAGGCTAGTAAGAGAACTTAATGGTCGAGCGATAGGCAGCAGCGTCCCTCTTAGAACATCACCAAAGCCTAATTGCGGTTGCCTGCCGAGCGTGGCAACCACTGGAAATCTTCCGATTTTAGGAGAGTTATTCTATATTCAGCAGTGGATAATAGATGGCTGATAGGCTGATGATGAAATGGAAGCTAATAAATAGCAAGTAGCAAAAGATGCCTTTTCATTTCGTCTGCGCCTGAAGCTGAGAATCAATTCTTGGTGAAATGAAATTCAATATCCATGGCTTAATTTCGTATTATATTAAAAATACAAAAAACTGCATATAGTGCCGAGACTACCGGTTTTAAAGGTTGTGCGGTCGACGTAGTCTTCTACGCCCTCCAATGTTAGTTCCAACAATATAAAATTGCTATTATAATTTTAACTATGTTAATGCTTGAAAACATTTTAAATAAATAATTGAAAAAATTAATATTTCCATACCAATATTACATACATACATATTCACTACTAACCAGCCAAGTGGGTGGAAATAAGTACGGGTGGTAACATTGCTATGAATGTGGTAGGTATTTTAGGAATCTAGTACTTATTTATTTCTTACTGAAGCATATCAGATATCTTATATATTATTATTATATCAGCCGTTAACTGTCCACTGCTGAACATAAGCCTTTTCCATAAGAGGAGTTTCACCAGTTGTTGCCACGCTTGGTAGGCTGTCTGTGGCAACCGCAGTTAGGCTTTTTAATCAAAGCACATGTAAACAAATATAAAGTTGGTAATTATAGCAACATTACAAACTACGAGAAAACAACATGTTGCAACTGTGTCAAATTTTGGGCCGAAAGAAATAGTAAATAGCAGTTAGCTATTTACTCGATCAAAAAATAATACAAGAATTTAATATTAGATATGATACGAGGAGATAGAATTTGAATAAAAACAATTTAATTAAAGTTTTAGCAAATGGGATGTCAAAGTTCTTTTATTAGCATGCAGGCTCTTAGTTTGGCTTGAGCCATTACAAAACTATGAAGGCAGTTGACCTCGTAGTTTCAGACGGCTCGCCACTATAAATAAACTGAATACTTGATGCTTTTGCAGGTTCATACTCCGACTAACATTAGCATGTAGAACAGGCTGCACATAAAAAATTCGAGAGCCAATCGATTCCATTTGTAGGTCACCTAACGTGAGTGACAAAACTATAGATGGAAACCAGGACAAATCTCTCGAATTGAACAGATCCAGTGTCCTATTTGTATTCGTATTGACCTGCCATATGCCAACCGTAGCTATGACTGGGAATGTTAGATAACGGATCCAGATTTGTTACATCGGAATTACAAAGTTACTGTTGTATTTACTTATTGAATTCACAACACATCTAATATTACTAATGTTATAAAATTCTTATGTAGACTATATTACCACTAATTGGTAGCTCCAAAATGCATAATTATGCAGAAAAAACCATCACTTATAGAATGCCTATAATTTTTTTTTTTTTTATAATATAGAGTGCAAACGAGCATGCGTTTTACCAATTAGTAAGTGATTATCATAGGCAACATTAGAGAAATTACAGGTATGACTAAGTATGCTCTTTTCTTGAAGATTTTAATGTTGTATTTGTTCGGAAATACAACTTCAAAACGTTCGCTGCGAAACCGTTGCTGAGAGTTGATTATTTTTCGCATAACTAGTTACTTAAACTTAACTGTAACTGCGTAATGCATAACCACTATCTAAATGTTCATAGCAAAGAGCATTTTTGCATCCGTACTCTTGTACCGACGTATAATTTTTGCAATAGTTTGGAGTTAAAACCTCGTAATTTCTTCAGCAAAAATATAGGGCTAATTACTAACAAAGATCGAAAACAGTGAAAGAAATCCAACACTGGCCTAATCCGCATCTCATTCGACATTCCTAATGATATGTATTCCACATGTAGTAGTAATAAATGGAAACACACTAACTGATGATAAAAGATCACCATGTAAACTTTCTATTGCTGAATATAGCCCTCCTCCTATTGAGGGTTTAGCCAATAGTTGCTACGCTTAGCAGGTAGGTTAGCAAACGCAATAAGGGTTTGATAATTTTAAAAAGGAACGCTTTTGCCCATCTCTTGACCATTAAGTTACCTCAATCACATTTTACGATACCTACGGATAGGAAGTTGTCCATTCGTCTTAGTTTCCGATACTTTGCTCTTAATAATAACTAATAATAATAATAATAATTCTTTATTTGAAACAAAAACATTGGTTACAATATTATTGAAAAACGATGATATCCGCAGAAGTATAAAACTATAGTATATATAAAACAGTATAGTATAAAACTCTTAATGCATATCATATTCCTTATATATTATCAATTTGTAACAATTTGGTCTTTACATTTGAGTCCGTACTTACATGATATATGTATATACATATATTAAACTCGCGACAACCCTACAAACTAAGTACAGTTAGCTGTAAAAATAGATAAACACCGACAGATTTCTAAAATTCGTAAGTACCATTTCGTACATAAACAGTACAACAAAGTTAGTGCCAGAATTGAATGAGAGTCATATGAAGTTAAAATTAGTTGAATACGTACGCATATGTAAACTACAGCATATAGAGTTTTTGATAATCTTAATGTATTCGTCGAATTTTGATGCTGACCATACAATGATAACACGAGAATATATATACGTATGCATTATGTATGTGAGCACTAAATAGTAATGAAATATTGCATACCATGAGAGCAATGGACTTTATCTCTACAGTTCACTATCTATCCATCAACTTGCAGACGCAAACTGTTTTACATAATTATATTATATATATCTTTAGACAAACTCCATGGTGGAGTAGTCGACATATTACTTCCTGGAACTGAGGTCCCGGTTTCTATTCCCGGTCAGGCCAATTATTAGGAAACAAGTTTCCGAATTGGCTCAGGTCTGAAACTTCTGAGTTGTTGCCTCAGATGTTACCTGGTTCCTCATAACACAGGGTATCTTAGTTTGAAGATCAGGTAATAGATATAATTCTGTGATATTTATTATTATTATATTTATTAGCAATGCTCAAGGACAACATAATATAAATGTATATTAAAAATACAGAATTGAGTACGCCCTTTTATTATGTTATTTAAAACTTCGTTCATAAATCATTATGTTTGTACACAACAAAATATATAAGCCTAAAAATCTTTCTAACATACCACGTTACTGGGTCAGCCCGAGTAATTAGATACGAGAATATTTTCTCCAAATTAGCAACTCATTCTGTACTCATCATGTTATTTTAAACGCCATATGAAAAATATATAAACTCTTACATATTAATATTATCCCTTGAAAAATGGTGACAAAATACATGGCCTAATTCAAAACTAAAATAATAATTTAATAGCTCTGGAGCTATTTAATCATCTCAATAAAATGATTTTGGTTGGCGTTTATAGTATGTGTCTATAATACTATTGTAAGTATAAGAATAAATGTCAATCATGGTCAACAAGTCTCATTATTTTACGAAGACCGTATCGGACATAGCGCAGATCCTTGCGGGACGATGGCATTAAAATCTATACCATTGACTGACCTATTTTATCGACCATGATTTTAAAGCATCTACTAGGCAAAAAACTGACGGTCTGTTTTCGCAAGCCCTTTGGAAGAAGCAAAATTTTGTCTGAACCACAAAATGATCTTTCTCTGTATGTCATAAAAAGACTTAGATGCCAAACTCAATCGAATGCCTTTGCTATAATATATTTATTTATTTATATATTTAGGCTAACAGCCAGCACCATACTTTTACTGTCAGCAGCAAAAATTCAGCGGTGTTTGAAGTACCTACAATTTATTTACCTATTTGAACTTTATTAACCAATGAAATAGGGCATGAAGGTCGAGCATTATCTACTAGCCTAGGTCAGTATTTAGATACCCGAAAGCGATTTAGTGCAGAAAAAATACTTTATATATTTTAATTTAACACAATCAGGATTAATAATTTTCAGAACGAAACAAATCGCTCCCCTGCTGTATACTTTACATTTGTGGATTCACGCACTAGACTTTAATTACAAATCCGTCCCATTTGTAATGTTTACCTAGACCGACATCGTTCTCATTCCTGTGTGTGATTGCTTTCATTCGGGATTCCCTAATCACAATACAGACTCTCACGTAAATATCTAGGTATGTTGTTTACTACTCTGTAACTATACATTTCTAAATGTACACTTATTTTGTATAAATATTTACAAAAAGTTATATATACACTATATATGTTATTTAATTTACAATTATTACGTAAAAACAAATTATTTTAGGGAGAAATAAAAAAAAAGTATTAAATTAAAGTATTCTAGGAGTACATACCGCACATTACATTATACAGATCTATACGAAGAAAAAACTTGCAAATTTAATCAGTTTTTGATTTTCTAAGGATTTTCAGTTTGACCCTCGTACAAAGTAAAAATAAAGCAATTACTAATATTTTAAACTAAAGATGTGTTAGAAAAATACATAGTAATTCGTTTTCAGCGCCATAATAAATTTGTGAGGGTATTAATGATAATTTATCTATTTTTTGTTCACGAAGATTTTAAATATTCATACAACTGTCTGATGCTAAACGATGTTTACATTTTAATCTGAATATCTTTTTGCTAAATCTATAATAAGTGTTACTGTAACTAAAAATATAGTGCAATTTTAAATGTACATATCAAGATTCTGAATAGATACATCCATATATGTACATATACCAGTAAACAGTCCCATGTGCGGAGATTTTAATTGCAAATCTGATTCCGTTTGAAAAGTTTAACCGGGCCGCTTCTACAGTACACAGATCCTGTCACGTTTGCTTGGCTCAATTTAGAAATGTCCACAAGGTGTCCTATTTGCTCAAATAATTGTGCAATAAAATATTTTTCAGTTTTAAATGCTGTCTGGCAATTTTAATATATTCATATTAATGTAAAGATGGAGTTCCACTAAAAGAAAAAAATAAGAATAAAAAAACCGTGAAAGCAGTTCATCATCATCTTCATCATTATCATCTTTGATCTCTATCGTTACTTTATTGATATTATGCTATATTATCGGGTATGCACATATATTTGTATATGTAAGTAATATTTGTTTTATGTATTCATGTAAGTATATTTATATAATCATAATACTATGTTCTACATTGTATGTGTTATATAATTTGTAAGTCAATAAGACACGTGTGTAATTATTTATTTACAACAATTTTTATTTTTTCACCTCATAATTACATTTTTGTTTTCGCAGCATACTGACTGAAATAGAATGCATTAAGTACTTTTTGTACCAACATTTTTTTGTAATGTGGTCAGTAAAGAATAAATATGTAAAATAAAATTAATTGAATAATATTTGAGTTTTAAAATGTGTATTTTTATGTAATATGTCACAATCTTTTATAAAATATGTTTATTTTTTCACTAAATTGAACATATATGTATTATATTAGAAACACATATATATTTTATTACTCCATTTTGTTGTTTACACCAAATAAGAGCTAGAAATTAACAAAAGGAGTCCTGGTGTCTTCTATTGTTTATTCTAATAAATAAATAATATAAATTATACATTCATATTGTTTTACTGAATCATCGAATCTACAAAGTCAGATGAAATTATATTGCCATGCCAACCGCATCCTCAAGTGACCGCGTTCGAATAAGGGGGAATAGTAAGTAGTAAGGCGAAGTAGGTACAAGAACGTCCTTAAAAGTTCACGAAGTCAACAAGAAAATACTGGCACGTTAATACTAAACGAAAGATCAGACTTTGACAGAGGGAGACTTTGTACAAAAGTCGATGACGGCCCACCTGATGGAAAGTGGTAACCGTCGCCTGTAGACATGAGCAGTACCATGGACATAACAGAGTATACTGTTTCGCCCATGATACCCCCCATGCGTTGCCATTCCTGAGGACTCAGGTGTTATTCCTCTATGCCCTGTAAATTCACGCCATATCCCACCCTTCAAACCGAAACACAGCCATGCAAACACAACTGCTTCATGGTAAAAATACGAATACAAGAAGTACCCAAGCAATCGACTTTTGTACAAAGTCTCCCTCTTTGCTATGGCCTATGTGATGGAAAATATTAGCTAAACAGCACTAAGAACATCACAAAATATATTATGATGCCCCGTTATAAATTGTCATTCCTGAGGAATATTGTGTTACGATTTAAAAATTCCCAAGTCAACTCAACGGGCAGAACAGTTTGACGTAACGTTGCTTTGGAAAACTATTATGAGATTTTCGTACCCGAGCCCCGGTTATTATCAGTAGGCAGTCATCTTTTATGTTATGTCTGAGTGGCATTATAGTTCTGATAGTGTAGTTAGCTGCTCTCATGTAACCTAGCATGCTAACAAAATGAACGCCAAGCTGAAAAGCGGATATATGCTGTAAGTCTTTATGAATATTACTCATGTTATGTAAGCATTATGAGGCCTAAGATTATATAGATAGAGCATCGAGTCTCAAAAACGGGTCACCTTTTTGTCAGCTAATTGTCAAATTAGCTGACTCGTTTTGTTGTCAGTAATGTATCTTGACGTGCTTATATTTAATTATGTAATAATTAAAAGGAGTTTTTACGCATTAAAAAAATGTAAAAATTATAAGATAAAACAGATACAGAAGTTATAAAGGAAACACTCATAATTATTTATCAAGCAAAGTTGTGTGAAAAAGTTGACCTGCTTTTCTCGAAGCATTTGTATGGAGACACTGCATCTTTATAATCTAAGTATTAGATATGCTGCGAATGCTAATAGGTACTATTAATATTTTGTTAATTTTACTGTAATTACGCCAATGGCTTTCATATTCGAAAATCGATTTTATTGCATTATTAAAAAAAACATTAAATAACCGAATTCAATTTTCAAATAATTTAGAGCTTTTAAAAATTTTTTGGTTATTACCATAAAAATAATTTATTTGTATCCTTGTTCGATAGTACCTACAAATAGTAAATAATAAAAATCATATTTGGATATGTGTAAGTTTAGCAGACAGTAACGCACTGAAACCTAAGATTCAAATACAATCCCAAAGGAAATCTAGCAATGTCTTTGAACCCATGACGATTTAATCAAAAAAGGATGTGTATAAGAAACACGTACATAAATATGTATATTTTATATGAAAGAAGGGATCGTGTTTCTATAATATTGTACGAAATGTTTTTGTTATTATTTATATATTACTTATGGATATTCCTAGTGATAGGTACTAATAATAATTGAAATAGAGATCAATTCCCTTTTTGGTTGAACGTATTCATATACATAATTTTCCTTGTTTCAGGATTTGTTTTTAATGTAGAGTATTTGTAAATTCCATAACTAATGATTTACATCGGGTTTCTCCCTTTCATTTCATGTAAAGAATTATAGTTTAATGCAAACATATAAAGTTTGAGTGCATTTGTATTTGAGGTACTATAAGATGTATAATAATTAAATATATATCTATCTAATATATATATATATATATATATATAGTTTTATATATATATATATATATATATATATATATATATATATATATATATATATATATATATATATATATATATATATATATATATATATATATACAGTATATGGAGTTTCTTAATTCGCCCCCTTTTTTTTTTCATGTACCTTTATGTTTCGCGATATTAATTTTGTTAAGTAAAATTTTATTTATAGCGAAGCAAAATATTATTTATAATTACCAGATTCCACATTCTAAATTCAAACACTTTAAATGCAGTGTACCCGTATAACATCTCGTTGCTAATCAAATACATTCTGTTTTTAAAATCGGATTACCAATCATCAATTTTATCGCGAACTCGTGAATTTGTGACAGAGCGAAATCTACAGAAAAAGTAAGCTGTACAAAACGTATTGAGCATCTAACTAGACAGGACACATAAAAAATACAGCAAAAATGTTCATGTAGAAAGGTAAAATGACCCCAAGTCTTATGTGATAAGAATAAACTAATAAGAATTTTCGCACCAATTTCTTTTGTGCCGACTAGCAACTGGACCTTATTTTTCTCTCCGACTGAGTACGGAATTTATGAGAGACCCCAAAGCAATAAAATACCTTGCGAGAAAATGAAGGAGAGAATCGCAATATATTTGTTTCTTGGTGGCTGGAGGGAACCGTTACAGACATCTGCAGGTATAAACCATTTTATGATATAAATGCACGTTTTATTAGGTTCAATCATTACCTACGAGAGATCTGTTTAAAGCTTCAATAATAACTGCCTGAAACGCGGATTTGTTTGTGAAAATTAATAAATATTTATCAACTTGTTTTTACATGCATTTTGTTCGCGTGTCGGGGATGTATTTATTGATCTGGATAAAAATTAACCATATCTTTCTTCATCTCAAATACTATTTCCCCTATTCATAAAAACGTCAAATCATCATAAACATATTTTAGATATTAAAGTGTTTTGTCCTTTTTTGCACTAATTTCCCAATTTGAAAAACATTTAACAACACACTATATTAATTCGAGGGTTTTCCAAGAGACTACAGCATGGGGTTCTTCAAAAGGAGGGTAAAGAGGTTTCTTCAGGGTCTGCAACGCGCGCGTAATATCTCTGGTATTGCAGGTGTTCATAGGCTACGGTAACTACTTACAATGAGGTGGGCCGTATGATTGTTTGCCACCTCAGTGGTATAAAAAAATAGGTTTGTAGGGCATTTTAGTCTTTTCAAATGACGGGGTATGTGCATACCTACATTGAAAACGATAAATTTAACTGTTAAGGTGCCCAGAGACAACAAAGTTACTTTTACATTTATAATATTACCTAGTTAGGAAACAGGATTTATACAAACATTTACAAAGACAATAAACAACAGAACAGTTATGATTATTCGCATGTTAGAAGAATAATTTATTTAAAAAAATACAAAGCGTTTGTTTGCTTTTTATAGAATTAATACAATTCTGAGCTCGATTTTCAACTGGGCCAATTTAATAAACGAACTTTTTTAATTGGTTCGCTTTCCAGTTATACCTCCAAACCTTTGATCTCGTATTTTTTCATGGTAATGGAACTATTTGCCATGTAGTTAAAGTTTGCCGGCAAAGAATGGGCCACCCCTTCATGTGTATGTGCATTTTTTTTATCAGCCGTTAACTATCCACTGCTGAATATAGCCTCCTTTATAAGAGGGATTTTGCTTGTAATTGCCACGCTTGGCGAGCAGATAGCAACTGCAGTTTATCTTATGATGATGTTTTAAGAGAAGAACAGCTGCTCATCTGTCGATCATTAAATTCCCTTGGGCGTCTTTTACAACATCCACGGGAAAAGAAGGGGTGGCCTGTTCTATGACGGGGTCACACAGCAATATTAGTATAGATTATACCTGCGCCTTCGTCCAAATGAGCAGTTTATATTAATTGTTCATGATAAAAAGTAGTCTGTGCACAATACTCTACGCCAAATACTCTATGTATAACAAATTTAATGACGATTGAGAGGTAAAAAATTCATTCCCACATTTATAAATTAGTAAACATTTAATATATCAGTGTCCATAGCTGTTCAATCCATTTTGAACGAACGAATAAACTGCCGAATAAATTGGTTTGGATGCAACTGACAGATAAAGGTCTGAATTGATTAAAACTAAGAACATTTCGTACAAGCATATTATGGTGATAAACTAGCGCTACAAAATTATGGACAACAATAATAAAGTATTCCGATTTTATTGTCACATGCAGACATTCACAAATGGTTTATATATATTTAAAGGATATATAGAAAATAATAAACGAATGTGGTAAATTTTTAGTTAATTTACTGGCAATATTGAAAAACGCGCAAATTCATTGTCCTTACTTTAAAAAAAATAGCCAATTGTCAAATTAGCCGACTAAATATTGACACGTTTTTGAAATTCGAAACTCAAAGCGTATAATAATAACAAAAAATAAAGACAAATTAATTACTTCTTTCTTTTGGAAACCGCTTAAATTTCACTCTTATATGCCTCGACTGCTGTTAAATCTTTTATTTTCTATTTTTCACAGTGCATTATTATATTTCATTTTATAATAAGGAATAGGAAAGAAGGCAATTAATTTATCCGGATAAAGTTGCTATTGTGTTATAACGTAAACAAACTTCAAGCTTGCTTTAGTTTTAGCAATAGGCGAAAATATAAATTATTTAAAACCCTTAATTTTACCCACAGTTACGATATTATTTTTAAAGTTAATCTTTGTCAAAATTTCAATCACTGTTTGCCTAAACTTTTTTTTAAGTTCCTGAGTTTTGCCTAAACTTCATTACTATGTTCCTAATATAAACACACAAAAGAGTAAAAATAAATTTCCATAGAAAAAATATTGATTTAATGAGGCGTAAACTTTTGCATGTCAGCAATTCGTATGCCATTCATTTTGCCAAAAACAATTTATGTACGTAATCGAATAACAAAAATATTTATGTGGTCCGACACAAAAGGCTATGAGACAACAAATGTGCACAAATGGTCAACAACATAGATGTATGGTTCAATTCATCACTATTTATTTTCTTCTGTTAATGTATTACCGTCATATATTTAGGTTTTTATTCTATCAATCTCTAACAATGTCGTAGTGAAGAAGTTCTTCTGTGTATAATAGTAAGTATTTACCTGTAACTTCTGTTATTATATATATTTTAACATAACTCATTAAAAGGAATATCATGAAATTCTATGTTGGTAGTTTACTACATTTGTTTTGACTTCATCCGTAAACCTTCCTCAGTGAGTTTACTGTAAGTAAACATAACAAGTTCATTCAACTCCTGTTAATTAATTATTAAGTTCGTTATAAAAATAAAATATAACATAAGATTTAAAAATAACTATATTAAGTATTGCTATTACTAGTATTATTTTCTACATAATAATAGACTTACGACATTATCATATACTGCAACCTAGTCCACTAATCAAATCTTTTTTTATATATTTTTATATATATATATATATATATATATATATATATATATATATATATATGTATTTATATATTTTTAGCTGTGTGATCCCGGCGTAGAATAGGCCACTCCTTCCTTTCTCGTGGTTGTCGTAAGAGGCGACTAAAGGAACTTAATTAAGCCTAAGGATGGACAGCAGCGTCTCTCTTAAAACATCACCAAAGCCTAATTGCGGTTGCCAATCCGCCTGCCAAGCGTGGTAACTATTGGCAAAACCCCCAAAAGGGAGACTTATGTTCAGCAGCAGACAGTTAAAAGTTGTTAAGATGATATATTTTTTATGATACATTTTGTAAAAAATATACATAGGTATAATAGTATTTACAGCTTCAGTCCACTAGCGAATACATAAATTACCTGCCAACCCATCTCTCCATAATATACGTACATATTACTACGTTATTCTCTTTCACATTGCCCGTCCTTACATTAGAATTTAAGGTCTATAAATTCGTAATTTAAAGAATTCCAATCGAATGGCATATTTATTTTAAAATTAAATTTAAAACGTTCAGAAATTATGAAAAAAAAAAAAACGTTTTTTCCTTCAACACAACAATGTACAATTTCATGGATTATTCCCACAGCTATGACAGTTGGCATCTTTGTGTTTCTCTCGCGGCACAAGCGGGCCTATAAATAATTCATAAATTCTATCGAGCTATATTGTTTTCGCTAACGAAATATAGCGAGGGTACATTTTTGAATTTGTTTTAACGTTATGATTGGATTGCATTATACTTCATGTTCAACAATAGGCGCTGAATTTTTCAGTGATTTTGAATAAAATATATTCCCGGGGGAATGGAATAGAAACGTGAGTGGCTGGCCCTGCTGAATAATAAATAATGGTTGGTACGTATTACCATAACAATCTATCAAATATCCTACTGCTGGGAATGACTCTTTTTGGCATACAACGAAGATGAAGACTACAGTGGTAAATGTGGTCAAACGACTTGCTATGAGTGTTTAAAGTTTTCGTTATCTTAGATTGATATGTTATCCCCTTTTTACCTCTTATGACATCTTGCAATTAGATAGATACCTACTTCGTAATTGGAGACATTTTTCATTATACCGAGATTATATGAAAACTAAGTACTAATACTAAATATTTTTTTGTAATATTAGAAAACATATTGATTGCAAACCCCTAGAGTTAGAGGGGGGAGGGATTGTTAATAGTACGGACTACCAGTCCCATTACTAGTAATATATCCTGGAAAGTCGATCTTCACGTGCTCCCGCTGGAAACCATCGTGTTGAATTTCAGATATATTCATCATGATGGGCTAACTGACCTGTCAGTTGTTTCATCCTCACTGGTGCACCTCCAGTGTACACCATTAGTGCAGGCAGGGTTACTAATCAATTATCATCAATTAAAAACCCCAGAATTGCCTATTAATCTAATAATTAAATTAAGTATATTTATTATGAACACTATCAATAGTAATTACCTTAAATATCGATTGGTTTATCGATAGTATTATTTTACGTTAATTAATCGAATAGTCGATACAATGCTATTTGTATCTATGTGTATATATTATACCCGTATCGATAGCTAAATCGTAATCATAATCGATTATATTAATTTATTTATGTTTATATTCTTGTCAACCCAAATTGATATTTTAATTTGAGAATTTATATACCGAATTGAAGCAAACATAAACAAATAATCAACAAAAAATACATGCAGTTGCGGCAAGATTTACATCCAAATATTTAACATAATTCTGAATCCATAACAAGACAAGAATAAATCCATATTTCTTGTAATATGAATATTTTCCTGTACGCAATAAGCCGCTAGTCTTATTATTATAATTCGATTTAGATGAAAATCGTTTTAGGCTGAAAGGGTTCTGATATAATCCTATGGATTTTAAAAGCTCTATGCCGAAACTTCTATTACCAGCACACGAGGTGAGTTAGTATCTTTTTAAGGGACTGTTCTAAATGTGAAGCTAAATATTTATCCAAAAAAACATGTATCAAAAGACGACAAAAAATCCTTGGAAAATACACTTTATATTTTAAGGACATAAGAAACATCGCTACAAAAAACATCTTGAAATTTCTATCATCGTTAGGAATTAGCAGCGAACTTGAAAAAAAAAAGGGAACATAGAAGATCATGGTAGTATGTCACAGGTTTTTCTGCCTGAAAATAGTCCTCCTTCAAAATATTAATAGTCCTGAAACATCCTTAATAACCGTTTAGTTGTTATCTCTTAGCGAGTTAATCGATTATTATACACAGGTATAATGTGCGTTGGAATAGAAGGCTTTTTTATCCCAATCACGGGAAAAAAGTTGCAGGTTAAAACTAGTCATTACTAATATTAAACTAATGTGAAATTAAATTTATTTGTTACCCCTTGGCGTCTTAACTTTTTAAACAATCACTATAAAAGTACTATATGGGACGAAGAACACATAGGCTCACGCAGACAAAGTCGCGGGTAGAATAAAGTAATAAATATTTTTAAATGTAACATTTCTGATCTTGCTCTACCTTCACACGGCTGATGTCCAGATGAATGTTTTATTACACACTTGGCACGAACAGCGGGTAACACTTTCCATTCTCTTCGAAATGATAAATTATTTACCTACATCAAATTCCAAGGCGCTCTCGGAATTCAAGGAGCAAAAATGTACACAGCCGAGCAGAACGCGACTATGTTAAAGTTGAGTTATTGTTTCATAAGAACACATAAATATATATACCAAACAGCTGAAACGGCAAACGTTATTGTGCCTTCTACCGCCACCTACAAAGTCCATTTCTTTTCTTATCGAGATTATATAATAAATATCAAAAATAAAGATATTTTCGTAAACACACATTATATTTTAATGTAATAACTATCGGTTTTCTTTACGCGAGCGCGTACAGCTTGTGCTCAACGAGCCGAGGCGCGCAGTCAGGTTCGCGCTCGCGGCACAGCCGCTCATGATTAAAGGTCTCTAATTGATCCCAAAACTAGTTAAGCTTCTTCAATCTAATTCCACATAAGTTAAACTGGTAGTTATTACATTAAAATATATTTTCTTTATCTTATCAATTATATAAAATTTATGTTGTTTATTAGAACAATTAACAAAATAATTATAATTATTTTATTTTATTTGTTATTTTTATGCCCATTGTTATTCTTTTTTACACTTAGCTCTCATTCGGACTTTCCGGAGTTAATTATTCGAACGTATATATAAAAAATATATGTTACAAATAAATAAAGAAATCATATATCTATTCCTTATATTCTTACTAAAGAAATGTATTTTTTAAAAGTATTTAATTTTCATATAATATTTTTTCTTTAATTTTGTAACAGTACATTTTTATAAACCACTAAATGTCAGAAAGTATTAAGGTGAAAGTTCCCGGGGTAATAGGGTACACGTACCAAATTCCGAGCTTTACAACTAACAGAATGCCAACAAATACTATAGTTTAATTTCATGAAATATTTGAAATATTGTACGAACATATTGTTCCAGGGAAATATATTATTTCATACTGACAAAATATTTTTTCTGTAAATGGACAGATAAAATTACTTAATTATTAATTATATTAATACTTAATTATTTATAATTAATTAATTATTAATTATATTGTAATTAAATTATATTTAATATTACGCATAATTTACTATTTGTTGTGATTTCTTCATAAAACTCATGTATATACATAATATTGTATACATAAATACGCCTAAGGATAGCTTCTATTGAAACTGATCGCATGTATAAATAACAAAATTATTCAAAAATAATGACAGTAGAGAGTCGACTAAGGGAGGGCGAAGGATGGGCAGCAGTGCCCCTCTTAAAACATCTGTAAAGCCTAACTGCGATTGTCATCTGCCTGCCAAGCGCGGCAACTATTGGCAAAACTCCCCAAGGGGAAGGCTTATGTTCAGCAGTGTTTAGCAGTTAAAGCCTGATATGATGATGATAATGAATAACAGTAGAACTAAATATGAAAGTTTAAATGATATTGTATATACAATGCCGTATAAGTTCCAGTATAGAATAGGCTATCCTTTCCTTTCCCTTGTGTGTCGTATGAGGCGAGTGAGGGAGCTTATGGTGGAGGGATGGGCAGTAAAGTCCCTCTTAAAACATTACCAAAAACCAAACTGCGGTTGCAAACCCACCTGACAAGCGTAGTAACCATTGGCAAAACCCCCCTTATGGGGGTGACTATGTTCTACAGAAAAAAGTTTACGAGTGAGTCAATAATCAAATACTTTTTCTTATAGTCTTCTATGAAGAAGCGAGTGAAGTATAAACCATTAGCTTATATTAAGGGTATACGATGGTGAGGCATCCGTGGTGAATAAAATGTATATAATACGAATGAAATAAAGTAAGTTGGCCTATTGTGATGTATTCGCGAGTAGAACGCTTGACATGGTATATTGTTAACAATGGGTACGTTGGAGACGTTAGTACCCATTGTTAATAATCTCTTTCTCGCAATCAATTACGATGTGGTAACGAAATAAGAATATGTGTCCACTCTTTTTCATCCCTACGATATTGTAAGAGGCGGATAAGAGATGAAAAAATAATAAGTACATCAGTACAAGGAAAGAAAATATGAAAAGAATAATACCATAATAATCTATCCACTTGCCCAAAGTAATAATAGTAGACAATTAGACCTCTTATAAAAGATGTATCTAGCATGAACTCTTAAGAAAATCCGTGACATAGAATTACGTCAAATAATATTCCTAATTAGCTTTATTTATTTATTTCTTCATTAGTACATATATTCATAATTTTACCCGCGACTACATCCGCATGACCGGGGTATATTCACTGACCGGAATAAAAAGTAGTCTTTATCTTTTTTTTCTTTATGCAACTTAGAATGGTAAACAAGCTGACGGCCCATCTGACAGAAAGCGGTAACCGTCGCCTATAGACATGAGCAGGACCATGGACATAACAGAGTATACTGTTTCACCCATGATACCTCCCATGCGTTGCCATTCCTGAGGACTCAGGTGTTATTCCTCTGTATCCAATAAATTCACGCCATATAACGATAATTTTTAGAAATTTTATCTGTCTGTCTATATGTTTGTTTCGGCATCACACAAAAACTACTGCACCAAATTATAGGCGATTTTCATAGTTGTTTCTGAATGTCTAACCTAAAAACTGGTATATGTTTTATATTGATATACCATTAAAAAGTAGTCTGTTTCAATTATTCTTTTACTCCATAATCCACGCGTACGAAATGGCGGACAAAAATTTGTTTGCTCTAAAATTGGGTAGTTGCTCAGCTCTGGATGGCACATTACGTCATTTATGTAGTTTGTTGTCGCTAGATAACACTTTAACAGACGTTAAACTGAGTAGGGGCTCTGGAACAGCTTATTATTCTAAGTAGAGTCAGAGTTGAACGCTTATATTTTAATCTAAATTATTTTAAAATTAAACTACGATCCCTTTTATTGGAAAAATGCTACTATTTAACGTAGATTTTATCAAAAAAAAAATTTCGTATAACTATATAACAGTATTATCATTTAAAACAAAAGTTTAGATGCTAGCAACCTTTACTTACGATCTTTTTTCTAGGCAATCATATTGTTATCATGTATAAAAAAGAATAAACTTCCGATTAATGTAAATTTTATTAAAAAGCATAATGTGTTTGTTAAATTTACAAAGTTATTATCTATTTTCACGCGGTTAACTGAGAACAAGCAACCCGGGTGCATTATATAATATTTTTAATCATCTTTCATTTAAAGTAAGTTTCATTAAAAGATATTATACCTGCAGAAATCAATGGAGGGATCTTAGCATAGCATCTAGCATATCTACAAAATTCTTCTGACGAGGTAATTAAAAATATTATATTAGTGTGTGAAAAAAAATCTGCCGTATACTAAAACGTTCCGATAATACTAATTAACAGGTTTATACATTATAGTATAAGACAAACAATTTTATATTAAATTAAATAAGAAAATACTTTAATACTAAATGACAGATATTTATTTCATTAATAAACTTTTGTTTTTTTCCCGTCAGCTCATTGTTACTCGATGATACTGGTTTAAAGGGTAATTGATAATAGCAAAAAAGAATACTAATTAACGAGTTTACACATATAGTATAAGACTAATTATTTTATATTAAATTAAAATAAGAAAACATATTAATACTAAATGATAGTTATTTATTTCATTAATAAACTTTTATTTTTTTCCCTTTAGCTCATTGTTACTCGACGATACTGGTTTAAAGTGTAAATGATAATAGCAGAAAAGAATACTTACTGTAATTCACAGGCCAGTCATGTACATCGTCATATAAAACTTCACAGGCCATCTTCTTATTTGTTTTGCTGTTGTGAAACTGGTATTTGTGAGAGGTCCTGAAAAAGAATTAAAAATATATACAACTGCGAAATTTTATAGCAGTAAATATAATTTTCGGTAGAGTGATTGAGTGGCCCTTTGTGACAAGAATAAAATATTTACCCTTAATCCCGCGAATACAGAATTCTATGTTTTTTTTTTTTACTAAGATTCTTTTGCTTTTAAGCTTGGTAATTGACTGAGCATCAGTCTCTAGACAAATGGACAAATAATGAACGAGTTTTTATACGTTTATTTACAAATTAAGGTTTTTTAGTTTCTAACAAACTAGATTAGATTTATCCTACAAAGAACTTGTATTTTTCTATGTCCTTTTTATAATTTATTCACTACCTACTGCCTATCTATATTAATATAGTGAATAAAATATATTAAATATATAATATTATAATAAGACATACATAATGGTCGAGGGATAAGCAGCAGCGTTTCTCTTAAATCACCAAAGACCTAACTGCGGTTGCCAACCCGCCTGCCATGCGTGGCAACTTCTGGAAAAAGATGTTGCCACACGATTTGGCAATCCAAATTATTATAATTATTATTCGCTTGATACACAATGACAACAAAATTGGTTAAACTCAAGATTGACCCCTTTACACTAGTGGCGCTGAATTGAAAACATCGAAGATACATATGTAAATCCTCAAATGATATATTGCAACAATTCGACAAAGATATGAGTATCTACACAAGGGAGCTGTGATCGATACACCATTTCGAACGTTATTAAAGAATAGCCTGAAGCTTTATCGGCAAATTGTCGCTGTCCCTTGAGACGTGGAAAAGAATTACTGAAGTAACTTACTACAATGGAAAGAGGTAAATACTATTAGGAAGCAGCTAAACGACTTCTATCTACTATTTGTTACATAATAATCTGTAATATAAAAGAAATTGCTCTGCCCAATAATCAATCTACCAATTCACAGTTTAAATTTTATTATAAGAGTTATAAAAACTAAATTTTGAATCCTTTTATTACGTAGCCTAAGTACTAAGAAATAGATTCCCAAAATTACCATAGAAATTGGTTCGTAGCGAAGAAGCGAAGGAGCAAAGAACTACTCTTGAAGCGACTCACAAAAAAAAACACGATCAGAATTCATTTGTATTTTATATGTATATTTATTTTATTTATGAGACAAAATAATATTCATACAGTATAACATAAATATAAGTTTTTCTGTATACTGCATATTTGCTGATAGATACTAAGATAATGTTAATATGAAGGTAATTCTGAATAACTAATTGAGTATGCATCATGTAAATTTAATATTACCCACCACCACGTTAATAATTTTTAAACTACTCAGATACTCACTATGGACAAGACCTACTAATAGGTTATGAAATATAGGCACATAAAAATGCAAACGAATTGTGATCATTTTGATCAAGAAGACTGTTATGTTAACAATATAAAATTATTTTTAGTATGTTGGCTACATTTGTATACGCACACTCTTTATTCTGTAATGACGTCGTCGTTGTTTAAGAATTCTCTTATTTATCTGTACTTCTTATTAAATGCTCTATAAAAATATTGTAAGTGCTCAAAAGTTGTGTTTTCTTTCGATCCACAATAGACCTACATAAAAAAACTAAAAGATTTGATTTCTTTTTGCAATTGATAGAGTTTACTCGCGCGTTATTGTCATATTATATAGCAAATGTGAAAACTAAACTCAACATAAATGTAATATGACTATATTTTGATTGAACAAAGCTGTATATTTTCCAAAAAATAAGTATATAGTAATAATAGATAAATAATCATTAATTTTGTCACGCTTGACATATTTTTTGCGAAACAAAACCATTAATTATCTTGTCACCTTTATAAATTCAGATGAAATCAATTAATTCTATTTATAGTTATTTCGTGTTACCACAAAACATCACAGCATACGAGTACAAACGTAATTAGAGAGATCTCGAGCGAAATACGAGATGTAGAAAATCATTTGAGTCGTTATACGTAATTGATAGACACGTTTGCTGAATTCAATATATTTACATCAAACAGACAGCAAATTAAGGCATTTTAATTTAGGGCAATCAATAATTAAAAAGGTTTTTGGGGTTTGCGTCAATTATTCTAGTATGGGGGAATCACTCAGCCTTAATAAAAATAAATATGTTTACATAATTATAATAAATTCGTAACGATGTTACAACTATACATTAAATGTTTTCGAAATATGGCTTATGAGTATATACTAGTAGTATACGTGATATTAATCTTAATATGACAGTTTCTAAATATTTTTACTGTTTGTGAGTTTTAGATAACATAAAAATATACAGTCATGGGCTTACAGAAATTTCAAAGTGAATTATATGTGTATAAAGAGTAGCATTATGCCCAGCACATTAGTATCTAAACTAGGCCTAGCTTGTATCTTAGATATTCTTCTATTAGATACATATTTTCGTGCAGTTTCGCTATATAAAAATAGTACAAGAATAGATAAAAATGCGTGGCTTGATTGTAACATAGGTATATTATATAGACAATATATAGAGTATAGAAAAATTATAAAATTACGCGGACAAAGTCCAATCAAAAAATAAACCATATTATAAACATGATTTTTTTTTAATATTTCAATATTATAATCAATTATATTCATGCTTAAATGGCTAAACAAGTTTATATTTTAAATAAAGAACACTTTTATTTGAAATCATCATCGTGAATATAACAACAGGTTTTGAAAATGGCAAGCAGGTCAGTTAGCCCATCGTGATGAATTCATGAAGAATTAACAACGATGTCTGCATATGTGGAGTTCGACCTGAGTTTCAATTCTTTTATTTAATTAGTGATTGTTTTATGTAATAGTAACCCCACCTGTGGTAGTGATATATATACACACTGGCAATGTATCAGTACAAGATGGTAGGTGAAGATGAATTTGACATCAATTGGCCCACCATCACGAATTAATCACGAATGTGTCGTGTGAAGGTCAACCTAAGTGGGTATATTGCAATCAATGGGGCTGCTAGTCCCCGTTACTGACAATTTACTCCCCCCTGTCAGGCCGCAGCCTTTATAGCCGCATAAATACATTACGTTAACATCAAAAGTCAACACTATGGCTGCTCTAGTTGGGTAATTACGTAGTTAGGGGGTAAGTGGTAACAATATTTTCATTACGTATATAATTATTATATTAGTAATTTCGAGTTATGAAAGTAGACGAAGTAGGAAAAGTATGCAACAATATACGAGGTTTGTCCGGAAAGTACGTATAAAAGTTTTTTAAAAATTTTATTTTACAATTATTCAGGTAAATCAATTTTATCCCCTTCAAAGTACTCCCCCTGTGACATAATGCACTTGTGCCAACGCCGTTTCCACTGTGAGAAGGCTCCTTGAAAGTCCTCTGGTTGTAGGTTTCTCAGCTGCCCCGTCGTAGCTTTTTTTATCTCATTTATGTCCCCCAAATGCCGCCCCCGAAGTACCAATTTGGTTTTTGGGAACAAGAAGAAGTCACACGGGGCCAAATCCGGCGAATAGGGGGGGTGTTCGGTCACCGTAATGGAATTTTTACTCAAAAACTCACGGACAACAAGAGAGGTGTGGGCAGGGGCATTGTCGTGGTGAAGAATCCAACGCCCCTCTCGCGCCAATTCTGGACGAACTCGTGCCACACGAGCTTTGAGGCGTCTGAGCACATCGACGTAGAATTTTCCATCAACTGTCTGGCCTGGAGGGACGAATTCTTGATGGACAATCCCCCGAACATCGAACTCTTTCTCGGCCCTCTCTGAATCTTTTTAGCCACTTGTGGACGGTTGGTTCCTTCACAGCATCATCCCCATAAACTGTTCTGAGATCGGCAAAAATTTCACGGCCATTCTTGCCGAGTTTCGAGAGAAACTTGATTACGACGCGCTGCTCTTCAACGGAAGCGGGCTCCATGCCGACGGGGTTTCGTTAAGAGGTAACTTCACAGATGGCGTGACAAGCCAGTTCGCACCGCACGGCGGTCAGACCAGAACTGAAGCATTGTTAGGGACATAAGGAAGGGGTCCTGCGCTTACCTGGCCTCCCCACTCCTCTTTCTCGCATTCCAGAACACTTTTATACGAACTTTCCGGACAGACCTCGTAAGCTATAGGGGGACCTACGTGAAAGTAAATAGGTAACTCTACACATATAATTCTACAAATATTATAAATAAGTACATTTTCATACTTAAACGACTGAACGAATTAGAAATAAATTTAGTACACGGGTAGTATACAATATATTGTATATTATATACTGCTAAGGTTAAAACTGAAGAATCGACAACCGATACGGATAAAAGGTTATTGAGTAGCAATCCCGTACAGGCAAACGCAGTATAGGATGACTCTCCACTAGATGGAGTGAAAACATCAAATGTATTGCAGAAAGTCAGTGGATGCAGTTGTCAGAGGATCGGTTCATAAAGCAATCTATGGTGGAGGCCTACGTTCAGCAGTGAATAGAAATTGCTGACATTATGACGATATTCTGTTTAAAGTAAATAAAACATAGATTAATTCTTCTTCTTATTTTACGCACAAGAACAGTTATTAAACACTTATTTAAATAAAATATTTTTGGACCACAAACTTTTCATTGTATAAAGGCGTTAATATAATAACCATTTAGTTAGTTGTAAAACGTATAGGTACTATGTAAATTTGCAAAGTCGTCCGACACTAGAAAGTGTTGAAGCATCTAAATTTGTTTTATTGAACGCAACTACATTTTTATCGATCCGTACTAATACTATAAATAAGAAACATTATGAAATTTAGCATTCACATCGTACCTTTTTAAGATAGTTACAAACAGGTTCACTACTTTAAAAGTCACGTGGATTCAATTGTACGTAAAGCTAGTCTCAAATAAGAGGTCTCTGATGTATACAAATGTAAATTGATGATGATGATAATATCAGCCATTAACTGTTCATTGCTGAACATATGCCTCCCCCTATTGGGGGGTTTTGCCCGTGGCAGTTGCCACGCTGGACAGGCGGGTTGGCAACCGCAGGTAGGTTATGGTGATGTTTTAAAAAGGACGCAGCCACGCATCCCTCGACTATTATAATTCCTTAGTCGTCTCTTACAACACCCAAGGAAGAGGAAACTAAATTATTTGCATACAACTCATTGAATAACGAAAATTTGAAATCTTTTTAAAAATATAAAGCCAAATTTTATCTAATAATTTGATAATGTTGCATCTCCCACGATTACAGATATGTATATAGATACATATAATCTACACCCTATGGGATAATAGGATCCCAAAAATGTTTGAAATTATAAAAAGGAAACCCTCAACGAACTCTCTTGCATCCTTGGTACGTACTTTACCGTATCCAAAGGCACTTATAATACTCATATAAGATACTTTCATCATATACAACGTTGGTGTAGAAACATATCGCTACAAGCAATTGTTAACCGATTTTCAAAGAGATTCTCACTTCGCCTGTACCTTTTTACGTCCGTATTACATGTTAAACTTGTAATTATTTTAATAATTCTTTCTGCATTGCATAATGCATTCACATGGTGGTTTCATATTAATTTAGTTGCTGTTGAAACTAACATTTTTGTTTGCAGAACAAAATTTTCCTCTTTGCGTATCGTAATCCATTTATTAACATAAAATTCTAAGTTTAAAATTCAAAAGCTCGTATTTTATTTTGAATTTGTCCAAAGATCATTAAAATTTTTCTAAATAAATAATTATTAATTAAGTTAATCAGTTAGCGTTAGTATCGTCAAGATTGAAATAGTTGTTTCTTTTTGCAGAGCAAAACCTACTTTTCTAACTCTACTATTAATATTTAGATTAAATGCGAAGACCATTCCTAACTTATCTCTAAATCTTGAAAAACCCATTCCGATTATACCTTTTTTTTATACAACTTAGAATGACAAACAAGCTGACGGTCCACCTGATGGAAAGTGGTAACCGTCGCCTATAGACATGAGCAGTACCATGGACATAACAGAGTATACTGTTTCGCCCATGATACCTCCCATGCGTTGCCATTCCTAAGGACTAAGATGTTATTCCTCTGTACCCATTAAATTCACGCCATATCCCACCCTTCAAACCGAAACACAGCCATGCAAACACAACTGTTTCACGGTTGAAACACGAATGGGACAGAGGTACCCAAGCAATCGACTTTTGTACAAAGTCTCCCTCTAGTAAAAGTTAGCTTGACAACGCTTAAAAATGTAACCTTACAGTTTTCAAATAATATTTCTTATACCGTTATATTAGGTATTATAATAATTTAACATTTGTCTATTATATTTTATTATAAAAAAAATCCTGTTTGGTTTTATTAAAATTCTTGTAGCAGATAAATTTCAACTTCATCAGTAAGACTATGAAATAGATACTTTAACAGCACGTATCTGGGAATTCTACCGCCAGCATAAAGGTAATAAAATCAATTTTCATTCCATGTTATATTATTTTCTCGAAGCATCTTCGTTTAATAACTTTCCGCACACAAAGGTCTAAGATATTACTTTCTCCATTATATCTCGCAAATAAGTGCCATTAAAATACAAAAGTCTAATAGTCGAACCATAACTCATGGAAATAGTCTATTATGAAAATAGAACCCTTTTCCCTTCGCCACATTATGTTGTTTTATTCAGCCCTAACCGAAACTCCCTCCAAATCAAGTAATGGAAAGAAAACATTATATCGAGCTTACTTTTAGTGGGAGCTCGTATTAGAAAGTATAAACATACCTACATGTTAAAACATGACACATTGCGAACAATTTAAATAAGAAAGCAAATGTTTTAGTTTTGGCCGTATGGCCTCGGCATAGAATGTGCCACCCCTTCCTTTCTCGTGGGTGTCGTAAGAGTTGATTAAAGGAATTTAATGGTTGACAGATGGGCAAAAGCGTCCCTCTTAAAACATCATCAAAGCCTAACTGCGGTTGTCAATCCGCCTGCCAAGCGTGGCAACTACTGACAAAATTCTTCTAATAGAGGGAGGTTTGTATTCAGCAATGGACAATAAACGGCTGATATAGTGTGGTATATGTCATTGGCAAAGGACATTTTATTTTTAGTTTGTCTCCAGTTGCTGGTTTAAAAAATATTGGATATTTTTGAGTCTAGCAACTCAACAATTAGATAATCTTTGACGTAAATTATTGGCTGGTCATAATAAAACCTCTAAAATTATATGTTTATAAACCTACACGTACTATGCACCGATTTCGGAAACACTTGATTTGTTTTTTTAACTGTTTATCTAGGTATTATCTAGAAGCCTAAACTAACTAGGCTTTCCACTTTCATATTATATATTTATCTGTTTTATTATCCATTCATCAGCCATATAATATATGCAGTGTAATTATAACTATATTAGTAATAAAACATATTTACCACAAATAACTTTATACGACTTAACGTGCCTATTACAGATTATTAGTTCGGGTAATGGCTTTACGCAAAGTTATAAGGCACAGATAAAGTTGTCTACTGGGTGGGTGAGATGCGAAAATTAGAGTAAGAAGTGGGTCAAAGTCGAGCTGGGGTCGTCGGCCTTGCCGGCGTCGAGCATCTAAAGTAATTACGTAACGAGGATGTCGCGACGTTACCCCACCCCACAATGCAAACTCCAGTTTAATACTATCCTGATAAGACACAAAATGCTACAACCCGGTCCTGACAAACTCGATGTTATGACTGTCTGAGCTTTCCTTTATGGGGAAATGTCGAGTTGGAAACGAAGGATAAACTTTAATCTGCTCAAAACAAATGTCAGCCGCCTTTTACGTACTCTTGTGTAATCAAATGTTCTTTGTATGCAAAAGGTGTTACTCACTGTTGTCCCGTTTCGATGAATTTGCACTTCATTGAAGTTTCGCATGTAAATCCATTCTTCTCTTCTACTATCTTGATGTATTCTGTGAACAGAGAAGGAATTAGTTTAATAAACAGTTTTTATACTACAATACTGTTTTTATAATACTGTTTTATAGTAGCAAACAAGCATACAGTCCGTCTGATGGTAAACGGTCACTGTACGAGAAGCTTATAGACGTCTGCAACACTAAGGGTGTCAAATGCTCGCTGCTAACCTTGAAGGAACCTTAATGTACATTTTTTATAACAACCGCACAGTCTCTAGGGAAAACTTCGACAGGGAGCTCATTCCACAGTCTAAACGTTCGCGGGAGAAAATTCCTTAGAAACTGCATTGTACGTGACCATTTAGATGCAAGCATGTGAGCGGTGCGATGATAAAAAGTGACTATAGGCACCGTTATACAATTGGTGTTATTCCATTTGTATAACGATATTTTGAAAAATGTCACAAAGTGAGGCAAAGTCTCACCATAGACTTAAAGACATCGAGTCTTTAAGTCTATGCTCATCGCCTGTGAGCTCAAGCTCACAGGCGATGAGCATAGACTTACTGCTGCAATGAAAATATGTCGATAACTGAATTTAATTCATTAGTATCTCAAACAAAGACTTGTTGACAAAATATCGGTGGCGTTTCATTAGGCTAATTCAATTTAGGATTAGCACTTCCTCCCGTGTACGTTTGTTCGAAAAGGGATACAATTTTACGGGTCGCATATTGGAAATGTTTTATTAACTTTATATGTTTGTGTGTGGGTGTTTATGTATGCGCTGAATATGGCTAGGGGTACAGTATGAAAGCAAATTCCATTTATATTTTCGGGCGCGCGCAATAAAATCAATACTGTGAACTTTCCAAGAGTACAGTGACCTAGTCATGCGCTTCATTCGAATAAGGTCATACGTAGGATAAACTATTGGTAGGTACTTAACGAAATAAATTGTCCATTAATGATGACAATCAATTGGGAGATAATGAAACAGTTACATGTTTCTTTGCGTTTGTCTGTGTTAGTGACACAGAGATAGATAATTTTTAATATTAGAGCTCGAAAGTAAATTTAAATAACATAAAGTCTATTTTAAAATTTAAAAAACCCAGATTATATTTTTATATTTATTTTTAAAATATCCGCTTGAATTTAAACTATTTGTTATTCAGCAGTATTTGATTTTTTATTTTAAATACAAATATAACTGTAGAGACAATTTTAATTTTTGATAATGCTATATTTTCATTCATATTCATGTCAACCATTATCTGTCCACTGTTGAACATAGACCTCCCTTACTAGGGAGATGATTTTTCCAGTAGTTGCCACACTTGGCAACCGCAGATAGACTTTTAGTGATGTTTTAAGTTTTTAATAACGCTGTATAATATTGACCAATCCTTATAAAGGTATTGTTAAACAAACTTTATAAAATCGAATGTCAAGTTACATAAATGTCAAAATCAATTTCGAAAAAGCGAAAAATGCAAGGTTTAACTCATAAACTGTCAGAATGTAGATAACTATATAGTTAATCCTAGATATCTCCATGAACGTCGTTTTGCAAGTTTGAGATTTGACCAAAATTATGCAGCGTGAACTAATATACTCGTAAAATGGAGGTAATAATTTTTAACTCTACTAATTTACAAACCGAAAGTTACTTCTTAGTATTTATATGGTTACATTTGTATATAAATTTAATATTTATTTCCCAAACATTTTTATTTAGCTATTTGAAATAATATTTTGATAATATGGGCTAAAATAATAAATTTACAATAAAAGAGTTATCGCAATCAATTAATAATTGATAAATATATCGTAGAATACAAATTATTTAAGATGATATTATTTTAATTTAAAAAATAAACCACTAAATCAATTTTGATAAAAAGGCTATGGCACTAATCTGAAAGTATATCCTTTCAGATAAAAGAAAATACAAATCGGTTTATAAACAATGGAGTTATGAAGTAACAAATTAAAAACATATAACCTATTTGAGAACCTTTTTCATTTTTAAAGTTGATTGAAAAAAAAAACAGTTGGTAAAATATCCTTACCGAAATTACCTATGCCTGTATTATTTTTTTGCTAAATTAACACACAAAACCTCCAAACGGCTATAGAATATCAAAACCCTATAATCACTAGACCTTATTCAGTAATGGCATAGAAAATGGGCCATTAAAATATAAAAGGCTAGGCAACTAAAGCCTGCCCACTTGAAAAACGATAAAAATCCATTTCGAATGCGCATATTTTCCTGTAAGCCGACGCGCTGCGGCCGAGACAAAGGCCTGTGAAATTACTGTCTTGCTTTTAAATGCGGGAATGAGTCTCACTGTCTCATCCCTTCAAAGCTTTGCCATGAAACCGTGGAATGCGCCGCCCGCTGTTGTTGAATATACACAAGGATGCAATCTATTTGAATTGAGGAGACATTGTACCATAGTCTGTGGGGGCATGATGAATCTGCTTTTGTCGGCATACAACGTAAAAGAAATGGTTTTTTTTTTTTAATTAAGACCTAAAATAATAAAGAGTATGGATATCAGCTACTAGTGCCTTGTCAGGCGACTAGTAGACACACCAGTGCCTGGAACTCGGCACACAGAGAAAGTTTATAAGTGTTGTATAGTGTTTATAAATGAGTTATAAGTTCTCTTTAATATCATTTTATTGTTTGCAGGTATATACAATTGTGGGAGTAGATGCAGGTGGCTCAGCAGCGTTCCTTATGGCAGTCTATGGGGGCGGCCGATGTTCATCAATGAGCAGATGACAGCTGAGATGATGATGAAATACGATTAACATTATGAGATATGGAATATTCAAAATGCGTTTGTTAAAATTAAATCGTCCTCATTTTGGTATCATGATATCAGCTGTTAACTGTCCTACTGCTGTGATTGCTGAATATAAGTCTTTTTCTTGGGAGGTTTTTCTAGTAGTTGCCACACTTGACAGGTGGTAACCGTAGTTAGGTTTCACTGATGACTATTATATTAATTTAGTCGCCAATCACAATACCCACAGGAAAGGAAGGGGTGGCCCATTCTTCGCCGGGATCACACGCCTATATTTATTAATTATATAGGCATAAGTACCCTATCCCGAGCAGCAGCATCTCTCTTAAAACATCTCAAAAGCCTTTCTGTGGTTGGCAATCCGCCTGCCAAGCGTGGCAACTACTGGCAAAATCACTCCAAGGGGAGGACTATGTTCAGCGGTGGACAGTTGAAGGCTGATGTGATGATGATGTTATGAACATCTCTAAATAGTAATTATTTCATATCTACGTAATTTTAATAAATTTTCATCTAAAAAACCAGTAACTTATTTATGAATTTATTTTATGTACAGAACCCTCGGTATGAGAATTTAATTCCCGCTATTCTTTTTTTTTTACTCTTATTCTAATTTCTATTCGTATAGCAGCATTCGAGCGGCTATTCCTAGGCAGACTAGAAAAGTATAACAAAATAAGTTGAGACGCATGAACTTTTTTATAGATGCTACGTACTGGTCTTTGAAAAGATTAAATAAAAAAAAAAAGAAAAATCTTTTTGTGTTATGACATTTTACGGATGTTCGCATACTTAACAGTAATGAGTGAAGTGTATTTCGAGCTTTCCTTCTCTTTCACTGATATATTTTATTTCCTTAGTCGTTTCACGTTGTTCTTCATATTTACCTTATAAGAATTCACTTATTCATCAACAGGTCATCTGTTTCACAATTTACTATTTAAATTATACCTATGTTCGAATCATATAAGCAGATATTACAAATTATCTCTTAACCGAAGGAAACCTTACTAATTTTCAAGAGTTTCATGTTATTGGCACTTCTAAACTTTCTGATAAATAGTCAAGAATGGCTACAATATTATTACTAACATAAGAGAACTGTTTACGCCAGACTTCCTCCTAACTGAAATATAAAAAGTCTCGGTTTGCGAAAAGAAACTCAATAAGCACAATTTTAGAACAAGACTGAGAGTGGCTAAGTTTCGCAATAAATCGCACTGGAGTAGCGTGATCTCGGAGTAAACTCAAGTACGAAATAGTTTTAGTGTCCCAAGAGCGAAATTAAAAGTAATCTTAACAGAATGTAGTTTAGAATAGTGATGTGCGAGTCGATTTTTTTATATTCAAATATTTTGACTCGAGTTTCAAAATTCGTTTATTCAAATACTTCAATAAACCCGTGTACTTATTTTTTTTATTAATATGTGGAGTTTATTTTGAACGAAAATGATAATAATTTTAAAAATATTTTTTCTTTTAGTAATCAAGAAAAAAAATATATTAGAAACAAAAATTAATAATGAACATGCGACTAGTATTTGAATATCGTAAGTACTCGTACTCGAAACCTGTATTCGAGTACGTTTATTCTAATTTTGTTTATCGTGTACTCGATTTAGGTATTACTCGAGTGAATACTCGATTTAATTTAACTCAGCACACCACTAGTGAGTCGTATAGTGTGTCGTGTGATCTGAATATTTGGCTGGGATTCGAACCCCCAAATGTAAATGTAATAGGGAACGAATAAAAAACAACACGCTTAAAAAGTCCATTAGTTGGCGAACCCACATGAGTTTTTACTGCGAACGGACTGGCCACTCTTGGTGAATTTAAAATGAAGCGTGCAGCTTTGAATGTCGGCATCTTCCCATTTATAGAATGTGTTCCCGCAAGACAAAACCCCCGAGAATTACTCGTGTTGTACAAATAAAAGACGGAGCGTAATATTTCTCTCTTTGAAAACTAGAAAACCTTAGGAACGAACAAAATTGGAATGCAGTTTTCTTTTAAACAGCAGGCGAGAACATTTTACGTATAGTGCTTTTTTATCTGCTATTGCATTAATATTTTTTTTTTTATAATACCCTAATTTTAATAGAAAAGGTATTGTAATAGTTCTTCGTATAATATATTATTATAATATTATTGTTAATTTTATTATGTACTTATAATATTTTATAATTACTTAAATATATTTGATTTTAAAAATAGGCCACCCCTTCCTTCTCCATGGGTGCCGTAAGAGGTGACTAAGAGAACTAATGGGAGAGGGATAAGCAGTAGCATCCCTCTTAAAATGTCCTAAAGACTTAACTGCAGTTGCCAACCCGCCTGCTAACCGTAACAACTACTGGCAAAATTCCTAAATAAAGGGAGGTCTCACAGCAGCAGTGGAGAATTAACGGCTGATATGCTATGCAATTTGATTTTAAGATTACAATACCTAATAAGTTCATACTAAAAATTTAGGCAAGTAATTCAAAAAGTATTTCTGTAGACTTATTTAGATAATTTTTTTCCCTGTACGTTCCATTTTCTTCTTTCCATGACAATTTTTAATTTCGTAAAAAATAGAATCAGCGGATCTACCATGAAATGAAATTCCGAATTTTCGGACTCAATTTCGTATTTTTGTTTATACTAAAATCGGACCAATAAATGGAGGAGAGATGAACGAAATGTTATTTCTTTCATCGTACATCCTAACATAAGTCCAAAGGAACGACATTTTAACATTTTTAATATTTCCAAACGGCATGTATTATGTAATTTTAACATCAATTTTTTATTTCGTTCGGTCCCAAAGTTTCGGAAAACATTTCATGGTAGGCCCCCAGTTCTTTTTTGGAAAAAAATTAAGTGAATTCCAATTAAAAAAAATTTTCATTAAAATAGATTTGTTTACAAAACTCCTATAAATTTTCATCTTCTGTGACTCTAATGCTGGGTTCGGAATTTGTTATTTGCTGAGTAGAGCCCGCAAGTAACTCAACGGTACTCTTTAAATCCCAGTTAACAATATTTATGTTTATTTAAACATACTATGTCTAAAATAACTGTGTAATCTAAGTAATCCTTTATTGTGTAAATTGAAACTTATAGTTCTTATACCAGACATAGTTCTAATATTATTCGTGTGTACCTTCTATCAAAATACTCGTAATAAAGCAAAGTTTAGGCCTAAATTTTTCTGTTTTTTGAAGTCTAAATAATAGTTATTCAAGTTCAATATTTTTGTTAAGAAACATAAGTCTCCGCTGTACTGTAGTACCTGAGTAACTATTAAAATATTGTTAATGTTAATAATTTTATTCAAAATCACAACTTTCAATAGGCATTAAAACAAAAACATCTAAATAACACGTTTCATTCCAATTTGATGGAATAATTTGAAAAGGACAATAATATTACACCTAAAACAACAGTAACAAATGATAATACAAACAATGAAAAACGTAGCTTATGTATTCATCTCTCATTTGTCGTGGGCCGGAGACAGTCAGCAATGGAGACAAAGTGAGGCGAATTGCGGGATCCCACCCTAATGCTACGGCCGGCTCTTGCCTGCCCATTGTACTTGAGGCCACACAAACAAGATGTTTTATGAACCTACATTAGGGGGCAATGGATCGAATTAGGCCGGTAATTTGTCGTATTGTGGTGGCCGTAGTGAAACCTCTCCATAATACTTATTTCCTTTCTCACAGCGTCAATTTTTTGTTATTATTTGAAAAGAAAGTACATTTTCCTAAAAAAAGGTAACTTCAATTGTGAACGCGCGTGTAAATGATAATGAATGACGGTATATTTCATAGACGCATCAAATTTAGAATACCTATTTGAATTCAGAACATAGCCATAACAAAATATTTTGACGAATTGAAAGCCTCGTTTTTGAGGTTACTTGAAAATTACGAAGCACCAATCTTGAATTATATAGATATTGCTATAAAAATCAACAATATGCCAAAATTTTGTCAGTTTATTTACTAAGTTAATTTGACATTTAGCTGACTTTTTTTTAATTATCACAAAACACACTTTTTCTAGTGTTGCAAACTGGAAATTTTTTAATTCAAATTAGGATTAAAAATTTCTCAGAATAGGTCGATTTAAGTTTGAATTATTAATTATTTTCTTCTGATATAATATACATATACGCGTGTTATTGAAATGTAAATTAATATATATTAATTAAAATGGCGACCATTTTCAAATATTTATCAAAACATATTACATGCCTATTCTCAAATATAAATTTCAGTAAAAAAAGATCATTATAAAAAATGTATATTGTTTTTATTTGTCAATTTAACTTTTCCTGTAATATAAATTTCTCCCACATATTAACTGTACATACTGCTAACCCAATACACACGTACATGGTTAATATGGGTGACCTGTTTTTGGAGGAGCATTTGTATGAATATACTCTATCTATACAATGGAAGGTGCCGACTCTATTCAAATTAGCTGTGAATATTCTGTTACTAAGATATGACTCAACCAACATAGCAATTTATTTTCTTTTTAAGACTTTCAAAAGTAGAAGGTAATAAAATCGACTGTACTTTCAATACATGATAGTTTTATCAATTCTGAACCAAGTATTCTCGACATACATTATATTTCATTTATTATACAAATGATATTTTTCTATGTTTGTACCTCTAACAGTTATAAATCGATTTCGAAAATTATTTTGTATCTGAAAGTATGTACCTTAAAGATTGATCTCTTAGAATTTTTTTTCATAATCGATCCAGTAGATTCATTTTGAAATCAGAATACATCATTTTGCCATAAATGAAGTCTCTTTTATAAAACTCAATTTTAAATTATTTGTAGTACAAAATGTAGTTTATAAATTTTAGAGTGTTTAGTCTATATTCAAATTGTACTCCACAACGTTAATACAAAAGTTATGGCTGGTTGTGCAAGTCAGGGATATTTTCAAAAGAAAAATCAATTTTTCCATTCCGCCAGGTAGCATTAATGTTACGTCCGGAGTTTTTATTATGGCTCGAGGCAACATGATGATATAAAGATATATAAAACAAACTTTGTATCAGAATGTTAACTTACTCATATTCTGACTCCGTGATACGTCTTCGCTGACGTTAATGGGGGAACTTGTGCTGTAAATAATAAAAGTTCGTATTAAAATATTTTTAAAGTAAAATCATAAACATTGATCAAATACGTGTATGAAAAAGTTGCTTAATAATTAATTTCTTATTGAATATTCCTGACATTGATATCTTTTCATTGTGTATGTGGAATATGAGAGAAAAATTAGACTCTGGATCCTTGACTAGTTCTATAGACATTAGCTCTCAAAAATGGCAACTCACGGAATTATCACAGTGTTTTCTATGACACCCATGGTGCTGTTCCTGTCTATCCGGTTACCACTTTTCAACAAATGGATCGTCAGCTTGTTTGCCATTCAATTTTACATAAAAAATATAATATGATGTATTATTATACATGTTATATGATTATTTTCTTAAAATTTTAAATATCTCATTATCTACATAGTGCAATGATTAATTGAATAAAAAAGATATTCAAATCTAAGTTATGAATTTAACATTTTTTCCCAGAAAACATCAAAGTATTACTCTATGCAGTTATTTAAAAAAAAAACACTGTCAAAATGTCAGCTGTCACTCGTAACATACTCCAATACGCAGAATATACCTAAGTTGACAGATGAATGCGCAGTGTTTGTTGGTTAATACGCGGGGTTCAACATTTTTGACGTATTTCGACCCTTGTTTCTTTTTAAGGAAATGAAAACAACAATATATAGTTTAACTTCCTTGAAAGGGTTATTTTGGGAAAACTAATCTAACTCGCAAACTGGATTAGTGACATTTTGTTTAGTTTCTTTTATATATAACTAGCAGCCCGGTACGTGCTTCGCTATGTATAAAGTGAAATAATAAAAAAAAATTTAATGACCGCATGAATGACATAACAACATGCTTGTACTGTCAACACTGAAAAAGTTTCAATTTGACAGCACAATCCCCATCCATCTTAAAAAAGTTTGAATTTGACACAAAAACTAGTCCGAACAAAGTCTAAACATTTGGTTAAAAAAAATTACAACGAAAAGTGGCATTAATTTTTATATATATAGATAGATATATCTTTGTGCAATACACGTATATGTTATTTAGGCACGTATACGATTAATTTTTGGGTAATTTTTGGAAGGTTTTCTTCACAAAAAGTCGACTCTGTGTGAAAAAGTACCAACCAAATGCTTATAAAAATATACGAGTACACTACAGATATAATTATAACTTTCTAAATTGCTATTTGTATGCCGCAACTTCGCTCGTAGTCTTACCGTAACGTTGAATAGCCTATAATCTTTTTCAAGAAATACGCTATCAAATGCAAAAAGAATTTTTCAAATCCGAGTGGTAGTTCCAGTCTGGATTCATTTATTTTAACGCATTAATCTTTGGAAGTTCCAAAGATCAACGCCTTCCAAACAAACAAAAAAAAGTGCAAGCACTTTATGGTATTATTATAAATAAATGAATAATTAACCAATACTTATAGTCCATGAAATTAAATATTCATCAATTAATCAAAATCCGGTACTGTGTATGACTTCATTGGTTATAATTTATCATGTCACGCAGGTGTCGAACAATTGAATTGGAAATTTGCAAAAGTAAATAACTCTTTTCAAATTTCCGAGCATGCTTGCATTTCCATCCATGAGGCGAACATTGAAATTAAAATATTTTTATCGTCGGCCGGATTTGAATTCAAAAGAATTGGGAGCATACTACTATACAGGAATGTATTATGCTATAAAGCTACATGAAAAAAAAACCAAGAGGACAATGTCTCATACATGCACCATAAAAAGATTATGTCATCTAATGTTAAAATTTTTCAACAGAAATAAATACATGCGTATTTAGTTATATTTGGAATAGGAAAACACAAACGGGAGAAATGGAGTGGAAACATTAGTATAAATAATAAAACAAAATGGTCTAATCTACTTGAAATTTACTATATGTGTTTCTTCTTGATTGAACTAATAAACACATATTTCTAAGTTTTCCACCCCTCAGACGAGAAAAGGCGTGGCAATTTTTATATTTTTGTTTTAAAGAATTTATATAGACAAAATCAATAAATAAATTCGTATACACATTCTAAAGCATTTACAGCTACAGACGTGTATATAATAAATTTTGATTCAACCCATTTAAGACACTATAAAATATATTAATTCAAACTACAGATTTTTCAAATTACTAAAACAATAATCATTAATTTAAAATTTCAAATAAACATAGCTACGAGTATATACTGTTTTTTTTTTTTTATGGGTGAAAATGGTATGGTAACCCCGCTTGCGCTAACGGGATACGCTGGCGGAGCACCAGTGACGGGTGATAGATGAGAATGAAAACAGGCCAGTTAGCCCATCATGATGAATTCATCAGGAATTAATCATGATAGTTTCCAGGGAGAACCGCGAGGAGGTCGACCTGGTTGGGTATATTGCTAGCAAATAGGATTCTCAGTCTCCATTACTAACAATTCCTTTCCCCCGAGTATATACGTTTATAATTACAATAAAATGTATTACTTTGAAAATCACAAACATCCATTCAATCATTTATTCCTTAATTATTTCGTGTGAGCGAAGCCACAGACAACACCTAGTTTATAATATATAATATACCGCTTATGTATGCTTAAAAGTTATTTACTACTTATAACAACATTATTGCTGTTGAATGATTGTGAGTAAATTATAGTAATTTGTAACATAAATTGAAAAGACTTAATCACTATACAAAAAGCTTTGTTGTAATTACGTAGACATTACCTTAATGACTTCGGTATGTCGACGTTTTGTCCTTGAGTTTTCTCGTGGCATTCATAAAGTGTAGTCACTTTTCTTTTATCCTTTATCACCGTCCACGTATGAACGTTTGGTTTGTTTGCACCTGCGGAGAAAATATGAATATTACAAAAGAAAATGCGTAATACAAGAAGGAGAAAATGTTAATATGAAAATGTAACATTGATTTGCTCAATAATATACATATGTACACCGTATTAGTTTGCCACCTCTTTTTCTTAAGAGAGGAGATGTAAATTTGAAAAAATAATACTAAATGCCACACAATAACTTCGTCGCCTGGGCCTCAAACTAGGATACTCTTTGTTATAAGAAACCAAGAAACAAACATCTGGGGGCACAACCCAGGATATCTAGACCTAAGCCAATTCAAAAAAGCTAAATTGGCCCGACTAAGAGTCGAACCTGTGCCCACAATTATGCGAAGCAACATGCTCACCGCTACGCCACGGGGTTTGTTTAATGTATGTTTGTTACTTACGGTTACTCTGCTGAATGGATATGAATAAAATTTGATACATACCTACCTAGGCAAAATATACCTGACATAACATTCTATTTAATTTTTATTATGGATAAAGCCATGGGAAATATCTAGATTAGTTTAATATTAAGGTTCATGTGAAATAAATAAAAAAATCCATGAAACCGAAACAAGATTAATGTTATTTTAACCAAAGAGAGAGATTTGTATTTGGATTTCCTCCCACAGATTAGTACTATGTTGTCTCTGCCCCAGGTATTTTAACGAATTCAATTTAATCCATATATACATATGTCCATCCATGTACATACATATAGCCATCAGAATGATTTTAAAAGTACCTATTTATAAAAGCATGAATTAAGAGAACAGACTGTTTTAAATTTTAGGCATTTTGGAAGCTCGTATCTTGTGAAAATGGTACTTTATTAAAAAATTTAGGGAATTCGAACGATACTTCATTTGATATATCACGATGTACATAATTTGTCTATAAAAATTCAACTACATACTATTTTTTATTTTTTAGAGTCTTCCTACAATTTTTTATAAATTTTGATCATTATACGATGGCACTACGAAAATCAAACAAATGAACATAATAATAATATAAGTTCTTTTTTTTTATGCCACTGAGGTGACAAACAAACATATGGCCCACCTCATGGTAAGCGGTTATCGTAACCTATGAACGCGTGCAATACTACAGGCATTATATGCGCGTTGCTGACCCTGAAGAAATCTCTTTACATCTTTTTTGAAAAATCCCACGCTGTTCTGTTTAAATAGAAATATTGTTAAAATATGAAAATCATTTACCAATAAATTATTAAATGATTGAATAATTTTCAAATGGACGACAATTATTATATGATTCACGGAACCCAAAAAGAACGATAGACGATCTACATTCATATACCACTTATGAGACTTGAGCTACGACTTCAGGAATTCTCATATTAAAAATTCCTTTTTTATGAACAACCCTAAAATAAACCTTAAAAAATCGGTTTTCGTATAGAGTTGGCGTCGATAATTCGGCTGTCAGTGGCGATCAACTTTTGGCCTATTATCCGATCGAGCGTCACGTCAGAGCCCAATATAGACACTCTGCGTACCCTCGTCAACCCTGACGGCGGCTGTCGTTATTCCTTGCCGCTTATATGACACGAAGACATAGATTTACGGTTTTATTTATTTCTGAAATTCAAATAAGCCACTCTTTTAGTCTGTGAATATGATCTTATTACTTTTGTATCTACCTACTTAATTTAAAACTTTCCTATTTTTAAATATGTCGGTATTAAGTAAAATAAGATGTGTACGTATTAATCGCCTGACAAAAAAATAAAATTTACCTATTAGTGTTTCTTCTACGTATTTGTTATTACTCGGTTGTTTATAATAATGACGTCCCGTGTGAAACTATTTATTTTTATATTATGCCCTATTGTTGCTCCTTTATTTTAAGTTGGGAGCATTCCTAAAGTGAATTGTGAATCGAACGCTTGTGCTTAACTCATTCTATAAAGATTGTTCGTTCAGTTAATAAAAAATCGTCCTAATATTTGTTACTACGAGTTTGTTAATTTTTCCGTTACATTTTGGTAAAACTTGTCAACCAATAATCACAACTATTGGCATTGACGTAGTATTTGAAAATTTAGAATGCACGAATGAAGGACATGATCTAGTTTTTATCCCAGTCAATCAATATAACTCTGTCACGCGGATTAAATTGGGTGTAAAAGTAGTATAACTATAGAGAGTGAAATCGAAATCGTTAGCATATTTAGAGAGTGTACTACCAGTTAAACTAAGCATTTTCACCAAAAAAACATAGATTGAAAAACTACAAAAAGTTTTCAACCTCGAATACTAACATGGCAAATTTAGTTGATTATTGTAAGAAACTCACAGTTTTTGTATTTTGAATTCACTTTTTTTTATTATTGATTCTCAACATTTCTATTCCGATGTGTTCAACTATGTGAGTAAATTCTTTGTCTTATGTACAGCTATCGATTTCGGTTTCACCCTATATAATTAAGATTATTTAAATTATGAACAATTTTAATTATTCCTCTCCATTGTAAGGTTGCCTGGAAGAGATCGCTATTTAGCGATAAGACCGCCCATTGTTGCCTCTTTATCTTGCTTTTATATAATTAAGTTTATGTAATTTAATATTAATTTTGTTTGTGTATACATTATTAATCTTTATAAGTCTAAGTCATTCTTTGAAGGGAACAGTAAAGTTTCATTCATTTATTCATTCATTATGTTCAACAAAAAAAACCGGCTTTAATTTTAATGAATCCGTAGTAATACGGAAGTAAACCCGTTAGTCTAAAAATGGCGGCACGTTTCTCCTTGCCAGTTACATGACATAAAGACATACATTTCTGGTTTTATTTATTTCTAGAATTCAGATAAGGTAGTTGTTTAATTTATGTGCATTCTATTTTTTATACATATTTACCATTTTAGTGATTTAGTCTATAGAATTATTATTATAATAATTAAATTTATTGTAGTCAATTTTAACAGTTGGTAAACGCCTCTGTATGCTTCATTATGAATTATAATCGTGAACATATTTTTATTTCGTTCAATAATAACTGTCGTGAATCATTTTGTGTTGTAATTATTTATATATCTATACGTTTTAAATTAGAAGCGCACTCATGAATAAGGGCTCCTATTGAGTTCAAAACTAGCCGGTCATTTCCAAATTTAAAACATGATTAAAGTCGACATAAATAGTTACTTTATTTTATTCAACAAGCAGTAACTTCTCAATAATTTTGTTCATTTTTATATGCGACCAATAAAACTTTAATTGAAGTAAAGGATCATCAAAATCTGTTTTTTTTTAATTACTAAAACTATCGCGTATTACACAACAAAAATCAAATTAAGATCCTTTTTTTTTAAATCTATTGTAAAAGAGATCACTGGCTGTTAAATTTTACGTAATATTTCTAATATGTTACTGGACTAAAATAAAACCAGTATACAAGGTAGATTGAAAATTATACTACGTGGAAATAGATTGAAAAATTAGATTAATTGTATGAGATTTTACAGCAATCAAAAACCTATCAATTACTATGGACAATTTTCCAGCTTCTTGCAAAAACATGACTTTGATATTATATTACAATATATGATAATTTTAGTAAATACGTCAAAATGATGACACACAAAGGACGTAATGAATGTCATCAGCCATTAACTATCCACTGCTTAAAACATAGGCCTCTCTTATTGGGGGGAATTCGCCAATAGTTGCCACGCTTGGCAAGCAGGTTGGCCAATCGCTGTTTAGCCTTGGTGATGTTTTAAAAAGAACACTGCTGCCCATCCATTGGTCGTTAATTTCCCTTAGTCATCTCTTACGACCCCTAAGTGAAAGAAAGGGATTCTACACCGGGATCCCACGTCAATATATAATATCCTAAGCTGTATAAATGTCTATAAGCACATTTTGTGTTAAAGAATCCAATTTTTATTTCATCGTAATTAGGTAAATTACCAATCTTAACAGAAAAAGTTAGAAATTTGTATGTAATTAGAACATTTTAATTAGAATAGAATAGAATAGAATAGAAATCATTTATTCAAATAAACTTACATTGAAGCACTTTTGAAAAGTCATTACATTTTTTTTAATCTACCGCTCGTTCGGAAAGCTGTCTCATCACAAGAAGAACGAGCAAGAAACTTGCGTGTTGCTCTTTTTCTATCTATAAATAAATAAATTCTAATTCTATCAATAAATATCCATTTATAACTTAAATTATATTATTGTTTACTTAAAGTTTTTCGCCGAACCATTATTTCGAAATACCGATTTGTAAATAAATTTGCGGTAAAAGAAAATTTAACTTTACAAATAGCGATTCAGTAGGTCTTGGCTTTACAAAAAACGACATCAATTAATTGAATAAGTACCTAACCTTTTTCAGAGCCATATATATATATTCTAGAAAAGTGCTATTCGTTTAGCAACCTCGTATTGGAATTAAATTTGGAAAGGAATCAAATCGAGCGGTGGAAGTGCGCCACCGAAGTGTTCGACAAATAGTCTATTCAATTTATTTCAATCGCACACACTTAATGAGATACGTTTCGAAACGAATACCATACAAATAAACTTGTTTAAATTGTTTTATTGCGTCGTACGAACGTACTGTGAATGTGTAATTCTATATATTTGTATTTTCCACATTGTTTCTATATATACGTACGTAGATACGATATTGATTTTGAGAATTTTAATTAAAAATGTTCAGGTTTTATGAAATATTGAAGGCCGGCGATATAATATTTTTTTTTTATTTCAACTCATTTTTATTTCAATTCCAGACGAACATGCCTTTGTTTTTCATTTTCTACTATTGTTTTTTTTTTCATTGAAATTAAATAAATATTTTTTTACTGATAAATACATTTTCTTTTATGATTTAATTTTCAACTAATAATGTCTATTTGCATACATATTAAGTGTCTGCTTAAATGGAATATGAATAATATAGGTATTGATCATATTAGTGAAGTCCTGTATAGACAATTTTAACTGCTGTTGATGTAATATTGTACATTGGTTCTGAAATCAACACAATTCACTTAGTCTTACATTTTGTGTTTCAAACTATTTCTAGCTAATAATCTCTGAAACCACTGATCTTGTTGAAAGTTTGAAAGGCCGCTAGTTAATAATTATAATTTACTATGTAAACGTAAATTATAAATTAATGTACTAAAGATAACGTACACACACTTTTTATAGATATATATTTTATATATAGCTATATATTTGCTATATATATAGCAACTATATAACAACATATAATATTTTAAGCAAATATGGTATTTTACCGGCAACATACAGACAGGAAAAGAATTCCATGCCTTAGCAGGTTGCTTGTTAAGAGAAAGAAGAGACCCGTTTCGTACGGATGTGGAATTTTTACAACATAGAGAAGGATTCAGTGATAGAAGACAAAAACATGATCGAATCGTGTACATTCTTTACTGACTCAACATTATTATTGTAACTACATATTTCATAAGAATATAACCTTATATTGTAAAAGTTAACTACATTTCTCACTTTTATACGATTGGCCAATATTTTCTCGGCACAGGTATAAATCTTATAAACTCACCTAGTTTTCCCTCGTAGTAGTAGCTCCTGCCTCCCTCCACCCGTCGACATCTGTACAAAAAAACAATAAGTATTTTAAATATCTGTTTGGTTGGCAACCGTTGCAGATAAAAAAATAAGGGGATAGTGTTATAATATATTCTGGGTCGCGCAGGTGTTGTTTACCATTTTCTTTGTTGGGTCGTAGTTTTCTTACAACAAAAATGTCTAACTGGTATTTACGTATACAAATTGATAAATCTACATTTATCACTGTATATCTTAAAATTAGCAAATACATAGTGCAAAATACAAAAAATACTGTCAAACTGAAAAGGTTAAGAATCACTTTTGGAGTCGTTTAAAAATATTTATTGCAATATAATAAAAGTTTGACCTCAGTTCACCTGAAAGCACAATCAAAATCTATATTTAGATTCAATAATCATCTTTCCTCCTATCTTTTAAATGGATTCCTATTAAAGAGATCTGAAAGTATTAACAATTTTTCTATTCCACTTCATTTCACATGATTGCGGATCTAAAAATTACAACATTTTATTATAATCTACTAACCAAATATATGTCCTATATAGTATGTTGACTATTACAATAATAATAATAATTTACTTCAAGCACTATTTGACCCATTTAGAATCCTATCACAAGAAAAAGTACAAAAAAAAATATAAAATTTAAACATACGAGTATTTGAAATACAGTATGTCAATAACGCTGTATGAGGAAATTTTATATTGGCAGATCCATATTACATAGTACACTCACTCAACCATTATAAAATATGAAGTATCCAAGTATACTTTTTGAACACAATACGTTCTCTCTTCATACAATGGACCTACCGTGTACCTCTTAGCATCATCTTTAAGCATCATCTTGAACTGCGTTGGATGCGGTCAACTCACTTTTCACTATTTTCACCAATTTAGAGCCTTATGTGTACTAGCGTAAGGATACCAGTTGAAGTATGCCTCTCAAAGAGACATTGTTGTAGAGCGCTTTCAAATCCTCACAACTCCTTTAGTTCGACACATATTCCCATAAAAAAGTGCTATTGTTGTTAAGAAAATTCACTCTGCTAAATAAATTACGTCTTTTTATACATCACGAAATATATAAAAAAATATTTATTCTATATATATGTTTAGAAGGAATTTTATAAACTTACTATAGTAAATAATAATAACTTCTAGTATTCATATTTATATTTTTATATGTTTCATTGAAAAACACACAACGTCATCTACTCGTAATAATAATAAGTAATCCGATATATATATATATATATATATATATATGACAAATGATGAAAGTGAGTTTATTTTTTGTTATTATATTTAGGATGGAAAAAGACAAGATACTTTTTTATCATACGTAATCATCGTAATCCCGGTCACGTAGTCAAAGTCACAGATAAAAACTATAAATGTATTAAAAAGCTAAGCGTATTCATTTGCATAAATTTTCAAATCGATCAGTGAACGAACTGAAACTTACATGTGAGAAGTAAATAGCATAAAGCTACTGAGAAATAAATAAATCAGATACTTATTCGGATAACGCTGCACAATACAGTTAGTCTTAAATCAAATATATACTATATACATATTTAGGCAAATTTTGTTTGTATAATGTAATACAATAAGATTATTTAATAACATTGTTGAAAAATAAATTTGTATGACCATTTTCTGTCTAATAATACTACTACTTACTGAAATGTAAATAATTTTGTTTGCCTCTAACAGTAACTATATTACTTTCCATTTTTTCATTAGCAAACAACACGATATCCATAATAAATTCTGTTGTTAACTTGGCAAATAGCAACTGTGTGTTGTTCATAAGACGACGTCAAAATATCGACAGGCATGATGGATGACGCAGCGAGAAATCCATGGAATACTTAATGGCGTCGAGCCGGCAATTTATCACACACTGATTATTTGCTATTTCGCTTTGATGTTGCAATACATTGAAAGGTAAGACACAAGTATATACTGTACTAAACGCGTACATTTTATATGCTACTTTGAATGGCAAACAAATCGTTACGTCTGATGACAAGTAATAACAATTACCTATAGAGGTGAACAATACCATGAGCATCACACCATGTGACTCCATGATACCTCTCATACGTTACCATTTCTGACAACTATAATATTATGTCTCCTTACCCTGATACAGCTAAGTAAGCTTCATAGTGTAAACACGACTCGTTTAGAGGTACCAATAACAGACGACTTAGGATTGAAAAATTTGTTAGTAATAGGGAATAATAACCTCCTTACTAGCAATGCACTCTCAAGTCGACCTTCACGCGGTTTGCCCTAGAAAAAATCGTGGTTGACTTTTTGTTGATATCGTCACCATAGCCCAACTGACCTGTTTCATCCTCCATTTTATTATTAGCATTATGGTATTGCAGGCGTTTATAGGCTACGGTAAGTGAATATTTTCGTATGGGCTGTAAGCTTGTTTGCTAACTCAGTGGTATAAAAAAATCCATTAAAAAACAGACAACTTTTGTACAAAGTTCCCCACTGGTAATGTATGTATTTATTTCTTGACATTATATATATTATATATAGAACTTAGGATAAGAGTAGTAAACAAGCTGATGGCTCAATCAGTCACGTAATTAATGGGGTGGAGATGGACATAGACTAGTTTTTATCCCGGTCAATCAATAATGTTCCAAACGTGCAGACAAATTTGTGGTTTGAAATTTACTGGCATACCAGTTTTACACATTAATTCGTAAGGGAATACATTTTTTGTTATTTATAAATAGAGGGTGCCTATACTTAATTTGAAACTGGGGGAGAAGGAATTGTTAGTACTGAGGACTAGCAATACAATTCGTAAAACTTGTCAGGTCGACCTCCACTCGGATCTACTGGAAACCATCATGATTCGTTCATTCCGATAGGTTTTCAAATTCACCTATCATCTTTCACTAATACCCCGATAGTGTACTTATTTATATATATATAAATACCGCAGATGGAGTTACCATTGCATAAAATTATTATAAATTGAAAAAAAAATGAAACTAAAGAACACTACCATAGATATGTATCATAAATAACAAATATTTCCTCATACTTTGCCTTTGTAGATATATTCGTATTATACCCTCGTGGGGAATGAGCAGAGGAATGTGCAATTTTCCACGTCGTTCTCGCCTTTTTTTGTCGCTACATGCAATATTTCCAAAGTAGCGGGCGACTGGGGCACCCCTAATATTTTATATCAGACATAATAAAGGCTAATATACTTATTATTTGCTTAGAATTCATATTGCTACAGTATAAACGACAACCAATTGTCCAATATATTTTGGCATGTTCGAACGATTACATGACAGTCTCTACATAACGATAGATGGCTTTAAAAACCAGCAAATCTTTCTGTAGTCAAATTTGGGATACTTTATTAACCTACACAAAGATTGTCCTACATCTGCATAAACTGATTGACCTACACAAAGTCACGGGATATGGCTAATTTTAAATGAGAGTAAATATTTCTCTTTTTGTATTATAAAAGTTTAATATAATTATTGCTAATTTTAATGTAAAATATATTCACCGGAACACAATATAAAATTTTCTTCCACTTAACCCTCCCCAAAAATGTAGAACAATGGCGCTGTAATACAATACATATAATTTTGGTAATATTTTCTCATTTTTCAAATATAAAATTATGCTGGAATATAACCAGAATTAATTGCTAAATTCATGAAATAACACTGTTCTTATATTTCAATTTAAACCTCTGGAGAAACAACGCCTAATGAGATAACACAGTATAATCACAGTAAAATCCATGCATCTGCATTGGCACTAATGTCATAATAGAGAAAGATTTGATTTCTTCCTACTCGAAAACCATAAATAAGGATATTCTGCCCGATAGTGAGACGTCGGTTACCCCTGAGACCTCTAGATATTGGTCTGTCTTTTATATATTTTGTAATCTAATGTTATTGAATAAACTGCTTTTTTATCTTCAGTTTTATATTTTTTAAAATGCGTCAGACACAATATATATATATATATATATAATGGATAAATTTAAGAACCAATTCACATTTTAATTTGATCATTTTAAAAATTATTTTACGTCTAATAGATTATATTACAAGCAAGTAATATGAGTTATAATTTATTTAAAAAATAAAATCGCGCGAAACTTGTACCTGTCGCTAGTTTATCACATCTATAATCCCCACATTTTATTCAGAATCATCAGTTCATATACGTGTAAATAGTCCGGCACGGTCCGGCATAGTCCGTACGTGGGTGCGTGCGCATTTGTGTGCGTATGTGTATGTATTCATATTACATAAGTTTTATAATTGGAAATTATTACAACCTGTTGCAATCGTGTATTGTCAAAACAGATCCATAATGATCGATGGCCAACGAACAATAACAGACTGTCATCAATTTATCACGGACCGACACTTACATACATATTGATACACCAGGAAAATCCCAGCTGCTACTGTGCAATATATTCGTAATACATTATATGGTACAAAAATGTGTCATCTATTTATAAATCACCAGCTGCGCCCTCTATTTTCACCAGCGTGAAAATAAAAAGAAATAACCTATTAGATAAAAACTGAAACACCCACTCATCATTTCCTTGCCTTTTTCCATTTATTTGGAGTCGGCTCAGTATGTCTTCTTCTTTCACAAATCCCTATTAACTGTCCCACTTCGGGCCCACTCCTCTTTGTTGCATATAATTTTCATTACTCAGTTCGTTTACCTTTTCTTCGGTCGTCCCTTTCCTTTACATCCTTTACATACATAACACTTACTTTAAAACATGGTTTTCATTTCTGCGCATAATATGTCCATACCAATACATTCTCTTAATACGCAAATTCTCCATTACTGGTGCAATTTTTAGACTTTTAGACTGAAACACCCACTATCTTAAATACACAATCGGGACTTAACGTGATGTAAAAGCCTTTACAGATAAATAGTACCTATATATTTGCTTCTTTATTGCTGACGTTGCAATAAAGAAGCTAGTATGTAGGTACTATTTACCCATAAATGTACATCACATTAAGTCCCGATTGTGTATTTAAAATATGTGTAAACAACGCGAAAGCTTAAAATTAACTATTAAATTAATATAAAACCATTTAATTGAATTTCCTACTTCTGAAATGGACGCATATAAAGTAGTGGTCAAAAGCTAGTCTACAACATAAAGATGGAGATCCAGCTGATTGTACAGCGTGGTAAAGAAATAAAGTGAAATGTTAAAAAAGAAAAAAAAGACCAGAGAGAGTTTTTCAATATCGACAATTTGAATTGATACAGCCAGCATCCATGAGCTGCGCCTCTTTCTTTACACCATTGAGGAGGTGAAAAGAACACCGTCCAAAATATTTGTAGAACACAGAAATCCTCACAATTGATATTAAAATTCAATTTTATGTTACGTCTCACGATTTTAATATTTATAACATGTGTCGTTCAAAATATTATCGTAAATGCAGACATTAATCTTTCATAAGCGAGCTTTAAATTCAATTCAGCTCGTTCAGCGAGCAAGCTAACTTGAATTCCGGACGAAAATTGTTTACCCTCGCGACCAGTTGACCAAACCTACTGAATTTTAAATATATTTATTGCTTATAATAGTAAATAAAAGACTTTACGACATTTAAATTTTTACACTTAAACTTCATCGTATTTAAACTCTTAATAAGTACCATACTAAGCTTGACAAGATGTAAAGTTCAACTCCTGCTTGCTCTGAATTTTTTCAATCACTCAACAATTTGATATTATGTCTTTATACTTAAACTAGCTGACTCGGTTAACGTTATTGTACCATATACATTATTTCTAGAACTATACATGAAAATATATTATACTACAATTATTATATTCGATTGTCATCTTGCAAACCTATTGTGGCATATAAAAATTGCGATTAAATAATAGGGGTTGATCGTATAAGCGTGAAAATTTTTTTTTGTATGTATTTTTCAATGCTAAATCGTAATAAAATAAAAATAAAAAAAAATTACAAAAAAATAAAAATAAAATATTTAGGGGTGGGTCCCTAATCCCCTATCATTGAGGGGTATGTAAAATAAATGTTGGCCGATTCTCAGACCTACCCAATATGCACACAAAATTTCCTTAAAATCGGTAAAGCCGGTTCAGAAGAGTTTGGTAACAAACACCGCGACACGAGAATTTTATATATTAGATAATAAAAATGTTATGCTTTCTAAATTTTATTGTGTGAAAAAAAAACATATTTTAACGATTAATATATTTTATTGAATTAAATCTGTAGATGTTATTATGATAAATATAGGGAAATTATATATTTCTTTTGCACAATAGTTCCTTATGTACCGCAAGTAAAATAGAAACCTTTAAACATTATATTGTAATATAATAAATTTGCAAAACCCACATATTGATTTTGCGAGGTTTTTGAAATTTTGTAGCAACCATATTTATTCTATACTATCTGTGGTCGCGTCTTTGATGATCGCGTTAAAAAAATGTAGCCTATGTGCGTACGTACGTAATCTATACATAATTAATTTTATTAACAAAATGTTTTAATAATTTAATCTTCTAAAATGTATCGTAAATAATTAATTTCAATATCAAAACTGACAATGGCAGAAATATCATTATTTATCTTGTGGAATGAAAAAATGACAATAAGGGAAAAACAAAAATATAATTAATTATTCACGGCTGGCCGCCGATAAAATATTAACGGAAATATCGTTTTTATTCAATTTTATCAAACAACAGGTAAATATCTTAAAATGGAATTCATAAAGTGAGTTATTGATGAATCAATCATCAATTTAAACTCGATTGATCAGAATTGTCAGATGTATTGAATAGGATGCGATAAGCCGGTATCCGTGAATCCCATGGACATAATTGTGATCAATATCCATTGGGATTGGTAATATATAGCAATATCTATGTATCGTAATTACAATATTTATTTGTATATTGATCCAATAACGGATATATTAAATGTCGGTTATCTTTACTAACATAATTTTTTATTTTTAAAATTTATGTTCATTTTTAACGATATTATAGACATGCACAATGAAAATTTTACGAACTCACTGTATTTGTATCCAAAATAATCTTTTTTTTATAAAACCCTTACATTTACCACCTATATAGTAAATCCTAAAATTTACTAGTTAAACCTAAGATTTACCAGTGATCGGGCTTATACAATAACACATATACTCGTACTAAACATGACAATTTTAAGCCGTTAAGAAGCTAATATGTAAAAAACTTCTCATTTGACATTTATACCTAATATTAGTAATACATAATACGCTTAATTATTTCAGGTATAAAAAAATAAATATGACAATAAATCTAACCTACCTTTTAATATTTTCATTTAACTTTACGCATAAACTATTAAACGCTGCGTCGTTTAGCATAACCATTAAACCGCGACAAAATAGAACATCGCGCTCGCGGGCATTTATCTTCCACGGAGAGTTATAAAGGGCATAAATAAAGCAAAACCTATAAGGCTTTAAAGCAACAATGAAAAATACGAACCGTTTTACGTGGGGCGGCGACTGGGGTGTGGGGTTCGGTTCCGCGAGCGCGCCTGCCGAGCACGAACAATGCCGCCCGGGAGAGAGCACAGCTGCAAAAAAAAAAACACACATGAACAACCGGCTCCAATTATTGACGTGGGCATCAGATGAGAACCTGCTGCTACATGCTAGTGGTACGGTTCACAACAGCAATTGATTGTCTTAAAAAGTAAAGAAAAAAAAAATACTTAAGATGTGCTTAAAAATGATTATTTCATTTATGAATACGTGCATCTAATAATGTTTTTCTATACACTTTTAATGAAAAATTTGAAAAGATTATCATGTTTTGTTAAGATTATCACAGAAGCACTGTCTAAATGAAGTTAGTAACAAATTGGAGTATTCAATCAATTAATCGATTTTGCTACTATATGGCATCTTTACTACTATGACATCATATATGTATGTCAGCGGTGGCCATACTGCGATCGCGATCGACCTGTCGACCACGACACGACCACGTCGTCTATTAAATCCAGTCTATCGTGACAAGACAAAAAATATAATATTTTGGTAATCTAACGGTTTACTCACTACTAATTACGCTATACTCATACATAATAAATAGTTACTAAAAATAATTGTCAGTTTTATATTTTCCTATTAATAATATAAAAAAATACTACAATACTATATAATTGTGTATCTACTGAACTATGTTGTTTCATTGGAGATTTTAAGAAGTATGTAATTGGTAGATCGCACAGGGTTTCGTCAGTAAACAATAGATCTTGGGTCTAGTCAAGTCGGCGACCCCTGATATTATTTATTATATTTACTATTTTATTTTTATTATGTACTGCAGTAGACAATTGCCGTCTGTCACGGTACGATACTACTATTAGACATCACCAGGCTTCCCCATGGTTTGATGAATTATTCGTTTGTTTAGATTTTCATTAAATTGTATTGAAACAAACTATATAATAATTATATTTCAGTACAAATGGAAGAGATTCGGATCTTTACTAATTAAGATAGGTTAGTTAAGACTAAATTTGCATATACAGTAATGAAAACAGAATATGTAATTCTATAATTCATAGAATATTCAAGATGCTACATTTTAAAAGTCGGTCTTTAAATAAATTTAAATATTTATTAAATATTGATAAATGCGAGACCAATTTTACATTTTATTTTTTCTTTTAATATTGATATTCCTTGATTTTTGCGAACAGAAATAATAATAATTTAGACCGATATTTGTCAAGTTTATGATTGTATATATAAATGTATAAAGAAATTTTGATTTTTTACACAAAAGTTCCCTATGTACCGTAAGAAAAATTGAAACAACTTTCAAATTAATGTAAAAAATACTAAATAAAAATGCATAAAACTAAAGATGTTCAAGCCAATTTTTTATATAGAAATATTATTCAAATATGAAAATCAGATTGAATTATTTAATCCAATGGGTTTCCAGTTGAGCTCATGCTATCGAACACAACAAAAATTGCTGGAAAGACGAAAAAACTGATGGGCTGTCGCAATGATTTTAAATAATACTATTTAAGATCATGGAATACGTTATATATTATCCATAATACCCTTCATACATTGCATCTAGAAAGTTCCATGGAAATATGGTTCCATAAAAATGAAACCACGAGACAACTTTACCCCAAATAAAAAAAAAATACTTACTGCCGTCGAAGTAAACTGCTGATTTATTGTTTTTACAATGTCGCGGGCTCACAGCGTGTGCTCGGTGTGTCAAAGCACGCAGTTAATCTATTAGACTCGCATTCACGTCTACTCAAGAACAAGGGTCTCGACTATCTCAAAACTTATGAACAATCATTCAAGATTTTATTCCGCAAAAAAAACCAAATGGAATGGAATAATAATTATCAAAGTCTGTTTATAATTGATTAGCGATCTAGCCCGACTTCGTACGGATAAATAGAATTTCCGAAAATAATATATAACATATATTCCTTGCTGATACTGTAGCTTTTTATATACATAGGTGAAAGTATATTTAAAATCGGTTAAATAGTTTTTGAGTTTATTAAACAAAAAAATTTGAATTTCTTCATTGTAATATTAGTATAGTCTAAAATATCACCTAAATCTCTTACAAACAAAAAAATAAAGGTAAAGTGAGAATCTTCTCTTCTGGCAGGGGTTTAAAAAAAAAACAACGACTTTAATTGAAACAAAATATAGGACAAAAATAAAAAGGTAGTAATAAAAATTTATGAAATTTCTATTCGTCTATTGATGTGTATTCATATGCTTATTAATGCAATAAGTTGCTTAAATGTATATAATTTACAAAAACAAATATATAATGTATTAGAAATGTTCACCATCACTGCCTCCAAATGCTTTCTGTTTTTACCTAAGGGTCAGCTTGTTGAGAATGCTATATAGCATTAAGCTCCCTTTTTGTACAAATTTTATTGTGAAATAAAGAATAAATAAATATTAATATCGGTGCAATATACTGGAAAATGTGCGAACATATCGCGTAACATGTGCTTACAAAAAATACTCGTTCATACAAATTGAGTCCGTCTTCTTCTTTCAAAATTAAAATACGGCCCGCTGTTGCTGACATTACCCAATTTCAGGTTTTGTTTCCTTTCACTCTTTGTTACGACTGCGACCCAAATTTTACTGTAACCTATGTACTGCGACTTCTCGATCCATACGATTCCAACTTCCTATCGAGTAGGGTGAGGCTCCATTATAGATAATAATATGAAGGAAGGAATATCAGAAATCGATTTCCGGAGGAAACGCAAAGGCTTACCAAGATATTACTTTTCATATATTCTATATTGGTAATAACATATTTTATTGCTAGATGTCTACATAATACATAAATGAATGAATTAATCTCGGCCGGGCTACACCTCGCCGCCGCCGTGACACGTGGTTGACAAAGGTATGAAATATTTGATGTAGATGTAACCCTTCTCATTACCTTATCTGATGCTCACGACTCGTAATTATTTTTATATATTATTTTGCTAGCTATATCTATCGCCAGTAACTAATTTAATTTCCAACCGATTTAAAAAAAAGGAGGTTCTCAATTCGATTGAATTTATTTAAGTTTATTACCTCATAACTCTGTCAGGTCTTTTACCGATTTAGAAGATTATTTTTTATCCGAAAGTATATACTTACAGATTAGTCCTATAGAAATTTTATTAAAATCAGTTCAGTAATTTAATTTTAAAATTAAAATAACTAATTTCATGACAATTGAAGTCTTTTTTATGGAACACAATCTTTAATTGTTTACGGTTCAGTACTACAAAATATATGAAAAATAAAATCCATATGCACGTTTAAAAACTTTGTTGCCTGCTATATCAACTTCATTGCTTTTCTTTTAAATGTATAAATATTTAACAAAACAACAATAAAACAGGTAGTGTTCAGCTTTATAACTAAACATTGTCTGTTTTATTCTTAGAAATTATAAGAATAATATTATTATTATAAGTTTTTTTTTTTTATACAACTTAAAACGGCGAACAAGCTGACGACACACCTTCCGAAGTCTTCCTCTGGTAAGTTTATAGTGATTTTATATAAACTTCGAATAACATATTGAACATTTAAAATTTCACTATAATATCAATATAATATTCAGTATAAATTTACCCATGTTTTTATACAAGTTCAGAATTAATTATATATACTTGTAAATTTCACACAAAGTTTTTTTATTACTTATGCATGGGAATATTTTACACCCTCTCGTATCGTAACAGCATGTTGGTTCCTTAACATTCTCACCTCCTCATATATTATAGAAGTTTACGAAATAATGTATAAAAGTTACAGAATGAACCATCTGACGGAATTTTCCCAAGAGATTACACAATTGAGTTCTTCATTGAAAGCTTGATAAGGTTTTTACAAGGTGAATAATGTGCACGTATTTCGCGGTGATATAGCAGCAATTTTAACTAACAGGTAAGCCCTTTATCAACTTCTAAAAACTTCTTTCGCGTAATAATTATGGGAGAAAGGGGATTGTTAGTAATTGGGACTGATGACCCCATAGCTAGCTATATAAGTTGAGATCAACCTGACAGGGTATATTGCCAGCTAGCTACGTAGATGTACGTGGTTACCCCGGAGAGACCACAGTGTTTAATTCCTGATGGATTGTCACGATGGGCAACTGACCTAACTTCATCCTCACTCATCATCCTTTACTGGTACGACGAGAGATTAAATGAACGATGCGAGTGAGTTCATAATTCCATTTTCATGCATTAGCAGCGATCCGCCCCGTTTCCGTTCGGGTAGATTGAATTTTCGAAAATTATTTCGCCCATGATATCCCCCCATGCGTTGCCATTCCTGAAGTCTCAGGTGTTATTCCTCTGTACCCTGTAAATTCATGCCATATCCCGCTCTTTCAACTGAAACACAGCCATACAAACACAACTGCTTCACGATTGAAACACGAATGGGACAAAGGTACCCAAGCAAGCGACTTTTGTACAAAGTCTCTCTCTCTTAGTTCCGTGTTACTGTGATAATGTAGTTTTCTATATGTAAAAGAATTTTTAAAATCTATTGAGTAGTTTATGAGTTTATTCATTACAAATAAACAATCAAATTTCTTTGTAATATTAATATTACATTAATTCCATAATATATTACTTCGAATTATTTGAATTGTATAATACATTAATTCGAATAATACATTAATATATATAGATAAAAGCAAAGATATATTTCGAATATAATAAAATAATCATTCCATCATAAAAACTTACAAAATATCAATCATCCCTAATGTTCAATTGAGAAATCGCGGGGGAAAACGTGTTTAACGATTTATTAGAAATTATTTACCAAACCCAGACTCAACGATCCGACAAAGTATTTATAAAACAAATTGTATTACAAGTACATGATGTGTTCCGCGTGAGTGGGGACAAGAGGCGAAAAAACGAACCCATTGGAAATGGGGGGAAATGGGGTGGGTGGGGGATAGACGGGTGGTCCGGGGGTCGAGCGTTACGTACATCCGCCGGAAATACAGTCTGCTCTAGATACGTCGGCCACTAAACATATTTCATACACTACGTTTGAAGGCTATAGACGTAATCACTCTATAATTCCTGATAGGAATCTTAATACTATATAACTGATGTTTATACATATATTTGATAGGTTATACATCTTTATAATCTTAATTTTTTTTTAATATTAATTTTTTATGACAGTTTGAATGTCGAACAATCAAACATGTGAAAGTAACCGTCGTCTATAAATATTAATAACACTGTGGACTGTAGATATTTTCATCCTTTGCCTGTAATATCAATGCCATATCTCACCATTCAATCTGAAATACAGGTATATAAGTACAGCTGCTTCATGGAAAAAACATGAATGTGACAAAAGTATCCAAACAGATGACTTTTGTTGATTGCTGATTGTTTTGTTGATTGATGTTGTTGATGACTGATGACAACGTTTCCTTCTGGTGAAACTAAAAAAATTGATTGGATAATAAGCTGACATATAATTCAAAACGCTTAGGCGGATTTCAATAAAATTCAATAGTACAATAGTAAATATATCAATATTGAGATTTCTCAATTAAAAAATAAATCTATATTTCAATATTGAATAATATTTGACAGCCTCGGTGTCGTAGTAGTGAGCAAGTTACTTCACTTATTTGAGAATACAGGACGAAAGAAACACAGGACGAGTTTGATTCCGTCTCGGACCAATCTAGGAAAATTAACTTTTCTTAATTGACTCACGTCTGGATATTCTGGGTTTTGCCCCTGATCTTTATTACATGGTTTCTCATAATACAGAATATCTAGAAACTATAGATTTTTCAAATTGCATTTCTTAGTATACAGGACTAATCACATTAATTCAAACATAGCGTGAAAAAGCACTTAGCCGGCATAGTGTACCCAACGATTGAGAATAAAAATATATCTTTTCGGTTGATCGCATTCATGGACCATGTTGTCTCTGTGTTCGCTCAGGATGGTGTGATCACATGTCGTACTCAATAAAAAAAAGTATTTTTTTTTATTTTTCTGGCAATTATAAATAAGATTCCGTAGCAGTCATATATCAAAAATAATGCAGTGACTTAATAACTCTTTGCGAAATTATGACTAAACATCCGGACTAAGTATTCGCATGAATTTTAGAAGCACACTCGAAGCATACAAAAATAACTTGCCTTCTATTTACATTCCATTATAAATATTCAACCGACTTCAAAAAAGTAGGGAGTTCTCAACTCGGTGGTTTAAGTTTATTGCCTCAAAACTCCATCAGTTATGAAACAATTTGGAAAATTCTTTTTACCTGAAAAACTATAATTTCACATCAGTCCCATTGAAATTTTATCAAAACCGTTTTAGTAGTTTAGTTTTTATATCACAGTGGTTTTGCCACAATTGAAGTCGATTTTTTTTTATGAAACGTAATCTTAAGTTATCAAGATCGACTAAAATACTACTCGTCTCTTAATTTTCGCAGACAGTTTCTATCTAATAAGGAAAAATGTCTGACATCAAATGAAACATTTGATATCTTAATCTATACGCACATAATTCACTTACCATGAGAGATAAGCTCAGACTAATACAAAATTATATTACAGATACAGAGACGAAAAAATAAAGAAGCGATCAAACACAATCAAATTTGTACATACTCATATGTATTTTAAAATAAACTATACTCGCACGTATCTGTGTGTGTGTCTATTCGTCTGGATTTGTTCAATACCAAAAAGGTACAAAGGAAGCTTTATGGTGCGGCTTTGTCCGTTATCCGTTTTTCTGTCACAGCACTATATCTCAGAAGCTGCTACATACTGTTGGCCCGCAAATATTATAATGGAAATAATTAAAAAAATATTTTTATATTTTTGAAAGGGAATCCAAAAGGAGGGTATTTCAAAATGGTGCTAAAGTCTAAGTGAGGATGTCATACGAAAGGGCTTCATTTGTTCATTTTAAAACTCTTTTTCGTAGTTTTCGACTTATAATTGCAAATGTGAAAAAAATACTTTTCCTCTCCCCCCTATCTCCAAAGTTTGTATAGCAAAAAATGTGAAATAATTATGATTTATAAAGGTATATATATGAATATTACAGGAAAAATAAAACGATGTATCGTTTTTCAATCATTATCAAAAATCTTCGAAAAATAAATTTGTTATGGTCCAACATATGAAATTGGAAATTGAATTATCAATAATAATAACTATTGTCTATTTTGTATAAGAAAAACAATAAAAGTAATATTTCTTATATATCTATGGAACTTTCGTTGTGTGAGTTCAACTCGCACCTGACCGTTTTTATTTTTAAGTAACTTCCTAAAAAAAATTTTTTTAATTCGACTGGTTTTTTGCTATTATCTCACCAGATTAAGCCACCAATTGTATACGGATTTTTATGATTCTTTTTGTTTACTTCCGTATTGATTCCATCTTAATTTTCGGAGAATTCAATTTTGCGTTTTCCGTTATAGAGGAGAACACTGCTTATTGCGAAGGAAAACTTATATGTATATATATTATTATAACTTATATGTATTAAAATAAAAAAGATATACATAATAGGATAGAAAAGAGTATTATTATCATAATTTGACATTCTAAACTTTAAGTATCATTCAGTCATCAATCAATAACTTATTTTAGTAAAAATGCAAAATCGAACATAGAAATATTCTTAAATCAGACGATCAGCAGCGATCCTCTATTCGAAGCTTCACTATTCACTTTTCACCGTTTCCGCCACTTAAATAGATCATCCAGCTATTAACGGTAGCAGTTGAGTACTAGGCATTTTAATGCCGTAACTGTAATTAAGCTGCTATATTGTAGATAAATTTAACTTTAGAATACAGGAAATGAGAATTACAGTGCTATGAAATGCAATATTATTTTAAATACATACATACATACATATCTGTCACGCCTGTCTCCCATTAAGGTAGGCAGAAACAATGGAACGCCAAATGCTTCGATTCAAACAAACCTCTTTCGCTTCATCCACATTCATCAATCTTTTCATACACGCTCGCCGGTTACGAGTACTTTTAATTTGGCCCTTCTTCAGCACGTCGCCTATTTGGTCGACATACGTCCGTCTAGGGCGGCCCCTACCGACACCTCCATTCATTCTTGCTCATTATTTTAAATAAAATGATAAAATACAATTTTATAAGTATTTGAAAGAAATATCGATCGAGCTTAATAGTAAAGTACACATAATAAATACCGGTTTATTTTACATATAATTTGATCGAGAAAACTCGACTAGTTTCGGAACTATCCGGGACCCTTACTCTTGAGCGGCTGTGACCGAAGCGTGAGTAAGTTCTGTAATAACAACCGGTTCGGTAGTTATTACAATAAAATTCAGATTTTAATTAAATTCGGTAAACCAATAGACAATTATCTATCTCTCTCTCTCTCTCTCTCTCTCTCTCTCTCCAATATATTAAAAACTTTAGAATTAATAAAACTTCAAAGAGAAATACGTTCTGATAAAGTGATCTAATGGAATTCGTACCCAATACTCATTCAATAAATTTCCAACTATTTTTTTTCAATGTCATTATGCATGACATATCCCTTTTGTGGTATTACTAGGAACACAATCCACCTAGATTGCAGAGAGACGTGGTTCGAATCTCATTGAATCGAATCGTCGGAAGGTATTTCTTTAACTTTTCTCCACTACACTATATGAATGAATTTCTAAATTAGGATAAAGAATAAAATGGATCACTCTAAGACGACGTATCACGATAAAGCATGCACTCGATTTTAAGTTACGTAAATTCGAAACAATACATACAGACAGATAAAGTTTTTAAAATTACTATCTCTTTTTAAACCATTGAGATGGCAAACAAGCATACGGCCCACCCGATGGTAAGCGGTCGCCATAGCCTGTGAACGCCTACAATAACAGGTATATTACGCACGCGTTGCCGACTCTGAAGAAACCTCTTTAACCCCCCCCCCCTTATGACGAACCCAATGCTTAGGTCCATCCCAATGCTTAGGTAACCCAATCTTCTCTTAGGAAACCCTCGGCAGGGAGCTTATTCCATAACCTGAATGTTCGAGGGAGAAAACGTCTCTGAAACCGCGTTGTACGCGTCTTAACATCTATTAGTACTAATTGTATGCATTATTAATATTTATATAGATATAGTGTGTAGTCCCGATTCATATCGTAAACCAATATTTTTTGTTTACTGTTATATACTAAAATCCCTCATATCAATTTTTCTTGAATATCTCTCATATACAGACGTCATTTAATTACAATTTTATTATATTAGTAAGATTTAGAATTAAATATTTTTAATTAATTTTAGAATTAAATTAAAAATATTCTCAAATAACACAACTCTATTCCGTAGTAACACCACCATTCTATAATCAATAGTCATGCTATACCATAGTCATCCCTCTGGTAGTTACACTCGTTTTTTATTTACATTTTTTTTACAACACACGGGGCAAACAAGCATACGACTCATGTTTATATACCTATTCCATTTCATCTGACCTATCTGTCTGTCTATATGGCACTGCTAATATAATACGTCCGTATATTCATTTATCACAACATAACACCATATCCATCATCATCCCACTTTTGCTATAAAAAGGAAGACAATAAAAGATGACTCTCACAAATATGTACTCTATTTTTTATAACGTCCCTCCGACGTCCTCCCCATGTCGGGGTAAAAAAATGGAACTCTAATTCCCATAATATCTGCATATCCATAATGCTCTTATTCTATTAAAGTACGTTCAACCCTAGATGTTATCGCGACCCGCACCTACGTGGTTGTATAAGGACAGAATGTTTTAGGGTTCCTTACTTTTTCATCACGTCTGTCTGACGACCCAACAGTTTCTATGACTGTAAGTATCATACATAATTTTACACAAAAACACTAGTGATAGAATATTGACACTTAAAATGACAAAACAACTGTTCAAAACACAATACAGAAAATAACTCAGCATGTGAGTTCGACAACTGGACTGTATATCAAATATCAGTGTTAGCAAGATTCATTGTGAAAAGTATAAATAGCATTAATTTTGAATTAGGTAAAACTAATTTACCAATAATTCTTGTTAACTCTTCGTAGTTACTTTATCATGCTTCCTTTTAAGAGAAATCGTATTATTTTGATACCACGATATAAATAAGAGTTACCAAACTAATCCGCAACGTAAGTACACGGAATTGTATTTTCAGTGAATTAATGCACCGTTTGACCCTTTTGTGTGTTAGGATTACGGACTTTGTATCTAGTGTAAACATTACAATGATTTACTACTTTCGCTAAAGAATTATACCAGCATTATGCTATTTACCAGTACGCTTGGAATATTATATGTGACAAGTGAAATATCATATGATACGCAAAATAATACATTACAACCTTAGACGGCTACAAAATAGCAATAAATGAAATAGCAGGTTGTCCCTGCGTTCGGATTTATTCGTGAGCAATCGGCTGTGCTTAGTTAGTAATGATATGAAATTTATTTATTTACGTATAATATTTATTTCTCACCACTAACAATTAAGGACTTATTACCTATAACTAAAAATGGCAGCACTGGATCGTAAAGCGCGAAAGAATAAAAACTTTAATACAGTATGCTAAAATATAAAAAAAAAAAAAACTCTTATTATGAAAATCATAATTCATATTTCAGTTTTAACAGCAAATAATAACGTGCGTGGCATTAGGTCTTTCCGAACAAAAATAACTTTCATCATTTGTTACTTATGATACTGATTTGATAATAATAAATAATATAAATTAAATGTAGCAATTATTTACAATGCAGTGCAGGAGGATCAAACGCAGTGTAAGACGACCCCCCACTAGATGGAGTGATAACCTCAAATGAATTGCAGAAACTCAGTTGATGCAGGTGACTCAGGACCTTTCTTTATGGCAGTTTATGGGAGAGACCTATGTTCAGCAGTGGACAGATAATGGCTGAGATGACGATAATGAAAATAATAAATTATCTTCATGTCTATTCACTAATAGTATGCTACTTTGACTAAAATATGATAAAACCGAATGAAAGGAAATGAATGTTATCTTTTTAAATGAAGTTAAAAATTATTTATGAAAAATCGAGCTAAAATAAATTGACCTAGGTTATTGATAGCTCAGCTCAAATGACAATATCATGACCGGTAACTTTAAAAGTTAACTGAATGGAGCGTACTTTGTGGAAGTCATTGTGAAGTTAAAAAGCGATTGTGCCAACAATGATGTTGTAACGCAAACGGCGGCTGAAAACAATGGAACTTGGCTGTAGGGGGCACATTTTTGTTGCTTTAAAACCATGAATCACAATGCGGTACGCTACAGAGAGGAGGCTGTGGTATAGAAATACATACTACACATAAATAGAAGTGAAACTGTCGAACTAAAACATTGCAAAAACTTTTCTTAATAAAATATGATGATGTTGATTATATAGCCGTTAACTGTCCACTGCTGAACATATGCTTCCTCCTCGGAGGGTTACTAGTTGCCACACTTGGCAGGCGTGTTGGCAACCGCAGTTAGGCTTTAGTGATATTTTAAGAGGGCCGCTGCTGTCCATCCCTCGATCGTTAACGCCCTTAGTCGATTCTTGCGACACCCATGGAAAAGGAAGGGGTGGAATTTTCTACACCGGGATCTACACGGCGATTGTACCTAATTCAATAGAAATGCAACAAACTGGCCATAACGTAAGTTGTTCGAATTTAATAGAACGCTACGTCCACCCAACTGAAAGCGATCCTGCCATTTTGAATAAAGACAAATCTGCCTCCTGGCATTGAATTAGTGTTGCTGTTATACTAATTATGATACTTAAAATGAAATTATATTTTAATATTATCCATTCGTGTTTTAACCGTGAAGCTGTTGTGTTTACATGGCTGTGTTTCGGTTTGAAGGGTGGGATATGGCGTCAATTTACTGGGTACAGAGGAATAACACCTGAGTGCTCAAGGAATGGCAACGCATGGGGGGTGTCATGGGCGAAACTGTATACTCTATTATGTCCATGGTACTGCTCATGTCTATAGGCGACGGTTACCACTTTCCATCAGGTGGGCCGTCAGCTTGTTTGCCATTCTAAGTTGTATAAAAAAAATCCTGACCATATTTTTAAATTATACTTTAATAAAACTAATCTAGAAACGTATCATCTAACGACGTAAGAAAAGCATAAATTATTATTAATTTATTTCGTAAATTATTTCAAACTAGCTTTTACTAGCTTAAAGCTTTAATTTAAAGCTTTAACTTTTTTTGGAATCAAGATTGTGTTAAATTACTTATATTCTTCTACATCCCAAATAATACGTATAACTATAACAATCATTACGAAATTTCTCATAGCGATTCGTTGATCCGGTAAAGCGTCTAGAAGTAACAAACAAACAAACTCACTTTTACATTAATACTAGTAAGGATAAGCTTTTAAGAGATTCGTGGTCTAGTGATCCCCTACTTATAAACCTCAAAACTCGTAAGTTCGTATCTGGTCGATAACAAAAACTTTGTGTATCAATTCAAATTTCCAACTAACTTTTCGATGATGAAAAACATCGGTAAGAAATTAAATTAATCCTAATAACGACTGTCGACTCCGCTTGTTACCACATTGATTTTTATTACATGTCGTGAACTGCATTCGACTAATTCATTAAAGATATTTATTTATTCTAAACTAATGGTCGCCCAGTGGTCGAAATTCGACCATAACATATATTGTAATAAGTGAACTTATTATGGTTATGTTTGACATTCAATAAGACTATAGACCAAAGATTTCGGTGTTCTTAACTATAGACAAATATTATTAAAGACCAAATAAAGACAAACAATATTAATCTATTCTCAATGTGACCACAAAATGCGTGTTGTGTCAAATCCATTGCTGTGGTCCCACAGTTCCAGGGCACGTCTCTTAACATCTCTAAAAGCATTGGGATCCTTGGTGTCGACATCTCTAGTGACGTACAGTTCCGTGGCCACCTCGAAGATAAGGTGAAGCTGGCATCCAAAAAACTCGGTGTGCTTAATAGAGCGAAGCATTACTTCACGCCGGATCAGCGATTAATGCTTTACAAATCGCCAATCCGGCCCCATATGGAGTATTGCTGTCACTTATGGGCGGGAGCACCTAGATACCAGCTTGAACCCTTCGACTCAGTGCAACGACGAACTATGAGAAATGTCGATGATCCCAGGCTTGCAAACGGTATCGAACCCTTAAGTCTTAGGAGAGATTTTGCCTCACTGCGTGTTCTACCGCTTGTACAACGGATTGTGCTCAGAGGAATTGTTCACCATGATACCTACGGCCACTTTCTATCATCGTACGGCTCGCCATCGACAAGGAGTTCACCCTCATACCTTACAGCCTAAAGGGTCGCGTACAACGCGGTTTCATAGATGTTTTCTCTCACGAATACTCAGGTTATGGAATGAGCTCCCTGCCGAGGTTTTCCCAAGAGACTACAGCATGGGGTTCTTCAAAAAGGGGCTTCTTCAGGCTCGGCAACGCGCGCGTAATACCTCTGGAATTGCAGGCGTTCATAGGCTACGGTAACCGCTTACCATCAGGTGGACCGTATGCTTGTTTGCCACCTAAGTGATATAAAAAAAATCCTTGTATTTGTATGTGTAATTTTTTATATTGATCTAATGTATTTTATGCATATTTTTAAAAAAATATTAGCATTCTGTACTACTTCTCTATATAAACTATAAATATGCCAAATGTTATATTTCTCCGTCTACTCAATTTTCGGAAAAAGAACTACAAAGATTTTGCTTCACGTATTAATATATAGATAAGCAATTCATATTAGTATCACATATATATTACGTATTTATACCGTAAAACAAAATCCCGTAAAAGCTAAGATAAAATCAGAAAATTGGTAAGATCAAGTGGAGACACATAGCCCTATGTATCTGTGTATCCGCAACGTAGTAAAACCTCGAATCCGACCACCAAGAGCCCGGTAATATGTTACGAATGGTACGGTATGATAAGGAAAAACTGTTAAATAACGAAACATAGTGCTTCGTATTATGCTCGCGGTGAAAACAGGCGAGAATATTGGTTTACCTTCGTATATTTTATCTCATTTTGTATTCTAATATTCGGCGAAATGTGCGTGCAACGAATATTATATATAGATATAATAATCACAACAATGGCCACCAACAAATACCTCTGAATGTCATTAGGGACTCATGCATCCCTAGTGGGAGTCATGAGTCCATATAATTTAATTTTTAATTTTTTATACAACTTAGACTGACAAACAAGCTGACGACCCCCCTAATGAAAAGTAGTAACCATCGCCTATAAGCATGAGTAGTTTAGACATAACTAACTATACTGTTTCGCCACGATACCCTTCATACGTTGCCATTCCTGAGGACTAGTTGTTATGCTTTTGCACTGTATAAATTCGAATATTATGAAGATAAAAATTTGTAAAGATATTTGGATGACTTATGTGTCTGATCAATGTCAAGTTCAATGACTGTCAATAACGGTTAACGGCTTAGTGAATATAAATAATTTGAGAAATATTCCACGCAATGCCCCGGATTAGAGCTAATAGATGATTATAATATTCTATTAAATTTTTAATTTACATGTGGTCCCATGGACGAATATTGGATAACCGATATTTAATATATCCATGATAGAGCTAATAATATATATATATATATATATATATATATATATATATATATATATTGTAATGACAATAGATATTACTATATATTGCCCACCTCTAATCTTCTGTCCATAAAGAAAAAAAATATCTGAAACCCTATTGAATAATCATGTGAAGTAGATGTACAAAGGTACGAATAAAGAAAAAAATGTAACTGGAATCGCATTGACTTTCCAAGAGTGAGGCCAGGGCCGGATACAGGATAGGGCGAGTCACGGGGCGGCGGGAGCTACATCCGGCGGATGTACAACTGTCCACCGGCTCGCCAGTGTATTCTCTAGAGCTACGGTCCAGAGAGCACTTTTATGAAACATACAAATCCTACTAACGGTCTGTAGGTAATCAAAAATTTCGATTTCTTTTTTATTTTATTTTTCATGGTGCAGGATGAGTTGCACTATGGTAAAAGATTCAACGTACATTTGCGTCGCATACATTGCGAAAGTGGCGTCCTTTGTAATCAAGAGTTTCTTGGTTACCACTATATATACAAAGGTTTCAGGCTTTACTTATACAATGGTTTAGACTATTGTTTATACTATATTACTTACCTGATGATAGCCCACATAATACTTATTTATTTATGTATTATACATACATAGATATATTATATTATTATGTATTTCTGTATAGATAAATTGGTATATCCATCATGATAACGGTACACAATAGCAGCATACCTATGGAGTGTGTGGGTGAAATCAGCGGGTCTACCATGAAATGAAATTCCGAATTTTCGGACTCAATTTCGTGTTTTTGTTCATACCAAAATCGGACCAATAAATGGAGTTTAACATTTCGTTCGTCATACATCCTATCATAAAAGTCCAAAGGAACGATATTTTAACATTTTTAATATTTCATGTATTATGGGATGTATTATGTAATTTTATCATCAAATTTGTGTTTCGTTTGGCTCCGAAATTTCGGAAAATATTATAATAGTAGGCCCTCAGGTCAATTAGCCCATCGTAACGAATTTTCTAGTATTTAACTACAATGGTTTCTTAGAGAACCACGTCCACGACATGGACCTAATAGGATATATTGCTAGCAATGAAGTAAATCTCTGCATTAATAGCCATCGCCGTATAGGTCCCAGCATGTAATAGGCCACCCCTTCCTTTCCTATGGGTGCTGAAAGAGGTGGCTAAGAGAACTATAGTCAAAGGATTGGCAGCAGCGTCCCGCTTAAAACATCACCAAAAGACTGACTGCTTTTGCCAACCCGCCTGCCAAGCGTGGCAACTACTGACAAAACTCCCCTTATACGAAGCAGTGGACAATTAAAAACCGAAATAAAAGTAAGTATCGAATTAGCTACGTGTAATCAATAGGTACTATACTAGACATGTTTCGTTATGAAACGAAGGATAAAAATATTATTTTTCAGACCAAGTCACATGTATTAGTAATACATTACGAGATCCTATTTAGTTAATATTTTATGCCGCAATAGATCAATGAACAAATCTTCGAGCCGAATAAAACCTCCAGAGATAGTTCCCTCAAAACAACTTAGATTTCCTTTCGCACAGTCAAAGGAGCTTAACGAGAAAAGAAAAAAAAAAGCTTCTAGTGAAAGAGAGAAATAAAAAATGCAGAGAAACACGGAGGTCGGAGTTTTTCCTGTCACCGGGCACAAACAATGCCTCCATTGTAGGCTCGCCCCCCGCGCCCCGCCCCGCTCCGCAACCCCTGGTTCGGAACACCGAAGGAAACGAGCATCTTTTGTTTCCATCCCCGCGGCCCGCGGAAACGGGTGCTTTGACCCCGCGGTCATCTGTTTACATCACGCCCACTAGAAAAAAGACATCCGATTTATTTGTTCTGACGACAGCGATTATGCGCAGGGCGGCCATTGTCAGCAATAAGTAAGGTCAATTTGCGAACGATATTTCTAAAGAAAAAACGAGATCCGGCCGACATCTTGTTTATGGTTTTATGAAAAAAGGTCTTTCAAGTCAGATACTCCCGTTAGATAAAGTTCATTTTTTCATAATGTTGGTTATTAAAACCCCTAAAGACAGGTGCTTGTCAAGCTTTGTTAAGACTTTTTTCTGTATAAGTGATAGAAAAAAAACATTATACTAAGTATTCTCTTTTACTTTCTAAAAATAATAGCTTGTAATAAAAACAGTAGAAACCTCAAGTTAAACGGAAATTGCGTCCAGTCGAAATGGAATTATGATAAATGCAATACGGATAGTCTGTTTTCAACCGACTTCAAAAAGAACGAAGCTCTCAATTCGATTGTTTTATTCGGTTACTTTTATTTTTACGATTCTTACCTCAAAACTGAAAAGATAAAAATTCTGTAAGAATACAGAATGGTCTTATAGAAATTTTCTCAAAATCAGTTTAGTAGTTTTTAAACCAAAATAACTGATATTGCCAGAATTAAAGACGGTTTTTTTTTTGGTCAAACTCAAATTATTTTTGTAACTTATTTATATTTGGAATAATTTGGAACTTTGAAATAAGAATATTATCTAAGAATTGTAATAAAAGTCAAACACCTACGAAACACGTCTATATAGTAGAAATATGCGTTACCCATAAAACTTTACTGTCTATACTCAATACAGTGTTTTATTTTTATTACCCTGACCCGTTGTATAAATCTCTTGGGACCTCATACATCAATGCTGAACCTCTCGAGTTACCATTTGAAATGAGTGAACCTTCCAAAAGAAGGAATTTCTCGATTTATCTTTATTTTTTTATACGCAATATCTATACTAATATTATAATGAAGAAAAATTTTATTGTTTGTAATGGATAAACTTAAAAACTACTTAACCAATTTTAAAATTCTTTCACCTATAGAATGCTACATCATCAGCGAATAATATGGACTACATAATATTTTCGAACGTTCTACCTACTCGTGCGAAGACAGGCCGTATTGCTAGTCTTAAATAATTATGAAACGATTTTGATAATTGTTTTGCAATCTACAGTATAAAATTTACGCTCGTCTTTTTTTTGAGGAACAATATTTCTCTTATTACAGAGTAAAATACAGTATCGCACCACCACACCACAGAATATATAAGAGTGCTTAGATAACGAATTAAATTTAAGACACAATTACCTGTCCTAAATTTCAATACTTTATATCTTATTTTTTATGTGATCTTCGAAAAGTTAGGTATTAAAATCCTATTTTTATTTTTCGTATATTATATAGATTAAACAACAAACTAGTCTGTCCACCTGACCTGAAGTATGCAAAATTAAATCATCTTGGTTACACCTACCTTCATTAATACTGGAACTCGAAGAAAATAAATCTTAGTATAAATAATTACCTATAAAGCTAACTCCTATTCTCTATACAGCATTGAGGAAAACCACAATATTCCATTAACTTCTTTATGTATTATGTTTCCTTCGCTTTATTTTCATTAATATATTTCTTCATACACTTAATAATATCAGACCGGTCGCATGTTGGGAACGATACAGCGGTCGGTGGGGTCCGGACCCCACATAAATAGCATATTAATATTGTTCTATAGGTAGACATACCTAAGTAGTTTAACGTGCGTGGCTGCGCCCACGACTTGCATTGGAAACAATAAACACTGTGTCATTAGCTAGCGCCTGTTTCACTCGTGTCCCATACGTAATAGTGGCGACGAGGATGGGATACAAATTTTCCTTTTCTTGACCTGGTAACATAATGAACTGATCACGCAGCGCTTCTTCGACGTTTAAGAAGTTGCCGTGAGCTGTAAAATGTTAGTCTAGTAAATGTATGATATATTTAAATAGTACATCTTATATATCCTTAGGCAGCGCCAAATGCGCTACGAATTCATATAAACTCTCATTGAGTACGCTCACCAAATCCGCTCGACACTTCTCCAAATTTGACGTGTAACATGTACATATTTTTTTTTTTTTGTTGATGGATGATAATGGAATGGTAACTCCGCCTGCGTTAACGGTATACGCTGGCGGGGTACCAGTAAGGGATGATACCTGAGAATAAAAAGGTCAGTTAGCCTATCGTGATGAATACACTTGGAATCAGCACGATGGTTTCCAGGAGGGACCACGGGAAGGTCGACTTGTTAAGGTATATTGTTAGCAATGGCTATATATATATTGTTAGGCACATTAGCCTAGATAAAATATATACGAGTTTTAAAATGAGATTTTCGGGAAAAAATATTGCATCTAATTGAATAAGGTTGTGTACCTTATTTAATTTGTTACAATATTTTTTTTGCGAGATGGATGATTATATACGAGTATAGAGAGAGAGAGAGAGAGACATAAATAGAGAAACAAATAGAGAAACGGATGAAAATTCAATAAATTATTGTTTATTTATTATTACAGGAACCCAATTTCTAGAATTCAGTAATTTTAGTAGATGACAATTTATTTCAATATTTTAGTTTCATTGCTAAGTATAGGCCTTCCTTATTGAAGGAGATTAGTAGCTGCTACACTTAGCAGGCATGTTGGCAACCGCAGTTAGGCTTTGATAATGTTTTAAGAGGAACCCTCCTGCCCATCCCTCTACCATTAAGTTTCCTTGGTTGTCCCTTACGACTACCAAGAGAAAGAAAAGATGGCCCGTTATAGCTTATAAACATATTTTTTTACTAATTAGTTTTGGTGACAATATATTATAAAATAGTTCTTAATAAGAACAACAAGTTAAAGTTTTACCCCGCCTCTGGCTCAACTATTCACCAAGCTTTAAACTTAGTTGGTACCTAATAGTATATCAACTACTTTTGTCATTTGCAGTGCTTGCATGCATAAACGAAGCATTGTTGCAACTGCATGATTAGTTCAGGAACGCTATATTTCGAAACTGTACAAACGCTCTCTCGCAACTCTTTTATTGCACATCCGAATTGGATTTCAGTCTAGTATATATAGATAGCTATGTGCCTAACATCGTAAAGCGAATTTCACTTGCATTTTGCGCTATTTTCCTTAGTATCGTGTTCGCATTTATTATTTTTACGATAATACATATGTACAAAAGTGTTCGCTGTGTAGTCCTGGCACAGAATGGGCCACCTTTTCCTTTCCCTTGGATGTCGTAAGAGGCAACTAAGGAAAGCTAATGGTCTAGGGACGGACAGAAGCGTCTCTCTTTAAACATCAAAGCCAAGCTACTAGTAACCCCCCGATAGAGTCCTATGTTCAGCAGTGATCAGTTAACAGCTGATATGATGATGATGATGATGATGATGATGATGATGATGATGATGATGTGTAAAAGATTTTGTACAAAAACTATTTACTTAGGCACCTTTGTTACACTCATGTTTATACTGTCTTGTAGGGCTATTTATTTGATATGGCAGCAAAATTACAAGGTGTAATACCATAGTCCTCAGAATGACAACACGTGAGAGATGGATCACGAACATAACAGTACAATCTATTATGTTCATGGTGGTGTTCCACTTTACGAGTATTTTGAAAGCATTGTGGTCACATAGCCCATACAGACAGCAGAGGTTCGGAGGCCGACTACTTACACATTTGTTGTAATCTCCGGCTATCTACACACTTGCCTCAAGCTCCTCAAATATCGCGCTCAAACGAACTACCAATTAATACGCTATAGACATCATGTCACCCGTACCTCATAGCGCGGACGGCTCGGCTCACCTTACACCGCAAACCATAAAAAAATTTATGGTATACTACTGGGCCACGATGCTCTCAATTATTACTTACAATAATACTGTGATATATACTGCAATTTTTTTTTACCTCGAAGATGGCAAACAAGCATACGGGCTGCATGATAAACGATACATTTGATGATATACGGTTACTGTAGGCTGCAACACTAGGAATGTCACGTGCGTGTTACCGACCCTGAAGAAACCGTAATACCCTTTCTCAAGAACCCCATAGTGTAGTCTCTAGGGAAACCCAAAAAAGGAAAAATATTATCAAAACTATGACAGAATTAGGAATGTTATCGCTTTTTCTCGTCCGTATTTTTACTTCCGTACTTTAGTAGTTTTTTTTTCTTTATTATTATAAGTTATTTTTTAATTTTGGTGCTGTCGCATATATGTTCAAAATTAACTTTCTTTCTTTTTTCTTTCTTTCACAAATTCTAAGTATATGTTGCTATAAAGATTATTATATTTTACCAAATATTTATAGTGTTTTATGGGGAATCTACATACTTATACATGCTACATAGTAGGAAACAAATAATCTGAATTTTTTTTAACATATCATAAGATACTGTTTGGTATACAGAAAGTGCAAATAGTAAACTGTAAATAGTCTGAGTTAAATCGTATCAAAAGGTATTGAGGAAATTACAGGCCAGCGTTTTATCGTCATCCCTTGATAAAAACAAATGTAAAAGGAAATTACAAGCTAGCAGCTGAATTGAACTAGAATTCGCAATTTTGTAGGCGAAAACACGATACCTAACCCAAGCTTTAACATATACATGTATCACATAAAAATCACACAATTAAATTTACATCATTATCACAGTGCCTAAGTATATCATATCAGCCTTTTACTGTCCACTGCTAAACATAAGCCTCCCCCTTGGTGGGTTTTGCCAATAGCTGCAACGCTTGACAGGCGGATTGGCAACCGCAGTCAGGCTTAAGAGATGTTTTAAGAGGGGCGTTGCTGCCCATCCCTCGCCCTTCCTTAGTCGCCTCTTACGACACCCACGGAAAAGGAAAGAGGTGACGTATTCTATGTTGGGACCACACGGACTAGTACCTAGGTATATTAAACTAGAATCAACATAATTGTAAAAATTTGTAAAAATGTTTTCAATCAATCCTATCTTATTAGTTGAAAGTTTATAATCATTTGGACGTTTGAAACTTCTGAACCGATGTGAATGAAATTTGGTACACAATTAAGTATCCAGCATAGGATACTTTATGTTTTAATTCATGCGGACAGATCCGCTGAATACAGCTAGTCATCCATAAAAGGATATTAATTAAAAAGGTGCACAGTTACCAGTATCTTTTTCTGTACCAAATAATTGGGGTAAATACATTGTGAATGCCAGATTTCATATCAATAGGTTGAGCCTTTAAAACGCCAAAAGGTAAACTATGATCACTTTCACATTTATAATTAACCAGCCTTTACCCGTGACATCGTACGCATTGAATCATCATCAGAATATTTTTATGAAACGGAATAAAAAGCACCGTATGGCCTTCTCCATTTCATACAGTACATAAATACGAAATTGTATTGATTGGTTCAACAGTTATGGTGCTAAAATGTAACAAACAAACAGACAAATTTATTCTCACATTTACGAGAACGATAAAAATAAACCACATGTCGTAAATAACCACAATGGTAAATTAATGAAATCTGCAGACTCGCGATCGGTTCATTTTAGTGATTCTCGCATTTTCTCTGAGAAATAAGGAAATTGATTTTGAGAAACATTCTATTGTAAGCAACAAATTGAGGCTTGTTAGTAACACGCGCAGAATAGAATTCGATTTAACTGTTTCAACGGTTGGGATACGTACAGTATTGGAATTCGTTGCCTTTAATTATTATTTATTACCACTGGCTATTGCCACCTTCGTACACGTGGATTTCAGAAATAGGAAAACTGATGAAACGACTTCAAGATAGTATGCCAAGGTAAAACATACACCAGTTTTTTAAGTTCAATCTTCTGATATCTATCACATTTTATGTGATAGATATCAGATTTGCATGATACCAGAACAAATATACAGACAAAAAGACAGACAGACTAAATTTCTGAAAAAAATATTTGTTTTTGGCTTCTATTGGTCTTATTATGATCCCTCATATCAAGTTTTTTTTTTAATATCTCCCATATATAGATATCGTCTAGTTACAACTTTATTAAAGATATTAATAAAATTGTGTATGTAATATTATATTCTACCAACATAAGAAATCCTTTACCCCTTTATCAATAGACGACACTAGCATAGAATTATTTCAAACATCTTGAAATGGTAAATAAGCTGATGCACCCCAACTGAAGTGGTAACCGTTGCGTATACCTAAATGTGAACAGTAGGCCTACCATGAAATGATTTCCGAAATTTCGGGGACGAACGAAACAGAAATTTGATGTTAAAATTACATAATACATGCCGTTTGAAATTATTAAAAATGTTAAAATATCGTTCCTTTGGACTATTAGGATAAGATTTATGATGAACGAAATGTTGACCTCCATTTACTGGCTAGATTTCGGTACGAACAAAAACACGAAATTGAGGCCGAATATTCGGTATTTCATTTCATGGTAGACCACCAGGCTTGAGTGAGATTGTTAGTAAAGGAAAAATTTGTTCTCATAGTTAACAATATGCTTTGTCAGGTCGTCTTGCACGCGGTCCCTTCCAGAAATCATCGTGGTCGATTCCAAGTAGATTCATCACATATTATAACGTCTTAACACATACATATATATCATCCCTTACTGGTGCCCAGCCAGCATATACCGATAGCGCAGACGAGGTATTTATTCCATCTGCGCTCATTAAAAAAAAAACAGAATTGCTTTTACACTATTAATTAGTGACAGACATTAGAAAATTTGGCTATATTTCATATTTTTTACAAAAACATTAATAAGTATGTTGATATTTTTGTAAAAAATATAAAAGTTTTTAAACCTGCAAATTATTGATAAAATTTATATTGTATTTACTTATTATATATAAATAATAATTTGAAAATTGTATTGATTAGAAAACAAGAACTTTAATAATTAAAAAATAATACATCATAGGTAAAGACTATTATAAATTTGAACATAACCACTTTGTATTTGCAATAGCAGCTAATGGAGATTTTCAGGAAAAATCACGGAACTCATAAAAAAACAATTCACATGCGATAAAACTCAAGGCGCAATTTGCTGTACATATACACTGAATTTATATTTGAAACGTTTTACGTGCCTTTTTTTCGCGTTTTCTTTTTATTTGGCAATAATACAATTTACAAGTAATAATAATATGTTCATAATAATTTAATTGTTTTACACTATCTGGCAGTTGGCATTTAAATCAATTTTTAAATAAAGCCTTATAAATAAATGTAAAAATTAAAATCATATATATAATATGAAAAAAGGCAGGTTGAATTATTTGCATTAAAATATTTATATTACTTCTACTACACAGATGCAAAATTGGATTTAATTATAATAAGCAATCTCTCTCGATTTTTGATTAAATATATTTCAATCTTTCATTTATATACGACATAATGTTATTTTACTTCAATCATCATCATATCGGCCTTTAACTGTCCACTGCTGAACATAAGCCTTCCTTTTGGAGGGTTTTGCCAATAGTTGCCACGCATGGCAGACGGATTGACTATTAGAGTTTGGAGATGTTTTAAGAGAGACGCTGCTGGCCGCTCCTCGCCCTCTCTTAGTTGCTTCTTAGAACACCCAGGGGAAAGGAAGGGGTGGCCTATCTATTTGTTGTAATGTTTTATGTATTTGTTGTCAAGCGTGTTGAGTCTCTCATCCGAGAAATAGGTAGGAGTTAAGGGGCCGCCTAAAAATCAGCGCTATATAGGTACATCTTGCTGGAGCTGTACATGTATAGCAACAGCTGAGCCGGCTCCTATTACCAGCAACATTGTTTTTTTTTTCTTTTTGTTGTTTTAATTTTTTATTTTCTTAATACGGGTAATAAAGATTATCTATCTATCTATCTATCTATTCTACGAGTATGCCGGGACTACACGGCAATAACAACAAAAGATTTATTTTAGTTCAATACCTATTAATTTAAATATAAATTTTTATACTCCTTTATTCCTAAATGTTTTCTGAAAGAGATAGCTTTTTAGAAACGAATTCGCCTTTATACATTTATTATAATAACTCTGTATCCGATTTTCTGTATTCGTGCACAATAAAGAATAAAACCTTTTTAATGGTAAATGGTTATATACGCTTGAAACGCTGAGGGTGTCACGTACGCGTAAAATAATGTTATTTCATTTTAATAGTACAAACAGCGCCTGTCATTTACCAAATTAATAATTTCATTAGCAAATCAAGTGTTCAGCTTCACTGAACAAAATATTGCGATCACCGCTAAACAGTTATTATCTTTCCATTAGCGAGAACATAGGTTTAAAGCCGTCCCGTTAACTTAAATGGAATGAATGACTTAACGGTGGTTAACACGAATATAAATTAAAACTAGACATGTTATCAGAGCAAGACTATGGTATATACAAAAATCATCAGCTTGGACATCTCTGACTAACTCGTGTTTTTGCCTATATCAACTTTTTTTGAGAGATGAAAATAGAATGACAACCCTTTCCAATTGTTATTCTCCGGTTTAATTTTTTTTTTTCTATATACAATTACTTAGCCTAAATCTAAATCACTGGTTTGATCTTTTGGATTAACTATTAGCTAAGTGGATAAACTAACTATATTCGATTATGCTAGATATATACGCGATTTTTCCTAAAAATTACAGCATGGGGTTCTTCAAAAAGAGTATATTAAGGTTTTTTCAGAGTCGGCAAAGCGCAAGGTACACCCCTAGTATTGCAGGCGTCCATAAGCTACAGTAAAATCACCTTCGTGTTATAAAAAACAGTTCCATTACATTTTCCGCGTAAGTAATATCTGTGTATTAAATTTTATTTACCCATTTAGCTAATTAAGCATAATTAAATAACAAATATCCAAATATTGTACAAACACTTATAGTTCTTATTAAGTAGAATTGTTTACACAATGCGTTTTTCCCCCTTATAATATCTTAATTTTATTACTTCGACGACCAAAACAGCTGTGTTCAAACTAAACAGAAACAAAGTTTAGATCGAAATCTCGAAGCCAATTATCCCGAAAACCCTGCGGCTTTTGCCGCGACCTCTTTTAGTTTCTTCTAGGCTACAGTTTAATTAATTAATTATAGATAGCATTTTTAAGGTTCCGTACAAAAACGGTAAAAGAAACATTTACGTTCCTGTTCTAGCAACTACTAATGCTACAAAAAAATTATCTATACATATAATAAAACTGTAGAGGTCGAATGTCTGTACATAAAAAAAAAAACTAAATTCTTAATATTTTTTCAATATGGTGTATATTGCATAAAAATATAGAAAAAGCCTTAACACTAATATGTAGTTTATACTTATATGTTTCAATAACATGAACACGTGTTACAGATTAAATGAAAATAGAAAAAAGAAAATAACAACACGAGTAGTACTTATTTGTAATAACATGATGTTATACATCATTTGCTTATACCATATTTTCCTTATGACAATATTATTACAACACGAATACGAATCCAAACATGTTTAAGGACCGTCATATGCCTATGTTTAGTTGTATTATTTCATTTTGTAACCATAAAAGAAAAATAACTAATAATAAAAACTCTTTCACATTTCGTGCTGCGCAACAGTGGCTACCTGCTGACATACGGGATACTCCTTCCATTACTTCCTTCAAGAGAAGACTGAAATTACATCTTTTAACCAATTGTACATAATAATTCTATGCACTTATACATATGTATATATATTTATCTATTTACTTAATTACGTATTTATTTATATATTTATTCACAATAGTGTTTGTTGTATACCGGTACCTTACCTGCACTGGATTACCCAAATTAAATTATTTTCTTTCTAACTATGGTACACTGGGTTGGCTGGAAGAGATCTCTTTCAGAGATAAGTCCTCCCTTGCTAACAAGTTGTTAAACTAATCGTCGCATATATTGTTTAAGTGCAATAAAGAATATATATAAAAAAAAGAAACTGTTTTCAGCACATTTTGTAGTTCAATGTCTCTAAAAAGAAAGAGATCCCCACACTACACCAGTTAGAAATTAAATCTCGCGGCTCTGCGCAAAATACATATAATATCAGTATTTCAATATCCGAGGTATCCAGAGTTATATATTTGAAAATCAAAGAAATCCCTTTTATCATATCAACCGTTAACTGTCCACTGCTGGACATAGGCCTTACCTTATAGGAGGAGAGGGGAGGTGGGTATTACCAGTAGTTGCCAGGCTTGGCAGGCGGATTGGCAAGTAGGCTTTGGTAATGTTCAAATAGGGACGCTGCTACCTATACCTCGACGATAAGTTTCCTTAGCCATCTCTTGCAACACTCACGAAAAAGGAAGGTATGGCACGTTCTATGCTGGAACCACACGATAATCTACGTTAGGATCACATAGCAAATAGAGACCACATGGCTTTTAAGATCCCTTTTTATGATCAGTAGGTTTTTTTATACAACTTAGAATGGCAAACAAGCTGACGGCCCACCTGATGGAAAGTGGTAACCGTCGCCTATAGACATGAGCAGTACCATGGACATAACAGAGTATACTGTTTCGCCCATGATATCTCCCATGCGTTGCCATTCCTGAGGACTCAGGTGTTATTTCTCTGTACCCTGTAAATTCATGCCATATCCCACTTCAAACCGAAACACAGCCATGCAAACACAACTGCTTCACGGTAGAAACACGAATGGGTCTGTCCCATTCGTGTACCCAAGCAATCAACTTTTGTACAAAGTCTCCCTCTGGATCAGTAGGTAATATTAATGTAAAGACACTAATGTTTTTTTTTAATTTGCCTACTGGTTACAACGATTATGCGAAATAAATATTTTTCTGAAAAATATAATATCTTTCATATGACGTACGAGTATGGAAATATAAACATTACGGTCACGAAGTACTTTGATAGAATGCGTAAACATTTCTATAGAGAATATCGAAAACAGAAACATATCGAACAAGTTGTCAGGGAAACTAAAATATGGCTTCCAGTACGCAACATACAACTCACAGTAAGTTAATATTAATAAAATTCTTGAATTGGTGAAATGATAAAATCCCATTATAGAATATTAGCTCTTCCCACGTTTTATTAACAATAATCATATCAAATATAACAAATAACAGACAAAATGTCCAGAGAGAAGAAACAATTAAAGAAAAGATGGACTGAAACTCGTAAAAGTAGATCGTAATAATTAAAAAAAGCATAAACCTAATAAAGGATCCATAAAAGGTGACAGTAATAATGGTGTTGATAATTCAAGTATTTACACAAATTTTCATTTGCATTATAAATACTTACTGCCCTATGATCTCGGTATGGGCCACCCCTTTCTTTCCCGTAGGTGACGTAATACATCACTAAAAATACCACCAAAGCCTAACTGCAGTTGCCAACCCGCCTACTTAATATTATTATATTAATACTAAAAAAGTAAACAAATACTTATTTTTACACGTCTTTTATAAATAACTGCAGGTATTACCGGATACTTACTCAACATGAAACTCAATAAAAAATATATAATATACTACTATATCTGTCCTGATGAAGACGAGCAGATACTATGTAAAGTCTTATTGACTAAAAATTTATGTCACCCATTGTTGAAGCTATAGGTTCACGTTAGTATTCTACCGCGTTTGTATCGTCCTAGTTTCAAGTCCTAACCACATAGTACAAGTAATTTGTTAAAATGAATAATTTCCACGCTGTGTTAGTTACATGAATTATTGTATACGGTTCTGTATGTATTAACATAATTAATGTAAATATATTCGAAGACGTTACCGAAGGGAAAACAAATGTTCATAAAAGCGTGGTGTTTTCTTAGAAAAAAGCTGGCTGTGTCGTGAAATGCGGGACGAGTTTAGTACGCAATTTGTCATCGGTCACACGCGTCTTATATTCGTGCAGTTTTCTAGAGGGATTGATTGATTGTTCTAAAGTGAGACTAAAATGTTTCCCTATTCTTTACGGCTTATATTCAGTCAGTAAAAATGGTATTGGCGAAATAATATTGTTGGTAATATAACGTTCATTCCCCACTCGTTAGTATTTGTCTCATTTTATTTAGTCGTTTATTTTAATATTCTTATCTTCGAGTACAATGCAAAAAGTTTTTGAGTACGTATATATGTTATTTGAGAACTTTTATTACCGTCACTTGATTATCTTCAATAGTGAAACGTATTTTTAGCATTCTTTTATTTTCTAGATGAAATGAGCATACTTTTTTTATAAATTATCTTTTATTATATATTACTCCACTTTTTACAGTCATCGATCTATAAAAAGCTATTAGGTATAATAAGTTTCTTATATTTTTTCTATTAATTTTTCTCTTGTCTATTTATAATTTTTCTCTTCGTGAGAACCTTCTTCAAACTTGGAGAAATATTTTAAAAAAATAGGCGCTTAACAACACATTTAGCGATTCATTTTTATTTATATTTAATAGATATAGAAGATTAAAAAAAAGCTGAGAGTCATATCAACACCAAACCGAAACTAAAATCTAATAACATGGTTTTACTCAAGCATTTCTTATAAAAACATGTAACTATATAGCAAGAAGAAATTTCCCGAAATTTCCACGAAAATGGATAATTATGGTTTGGTCATAGGACAACAACATAATACGACAAGTCGATAGTTTTTGGAAATATAACCCGTAGATTTATTCGGAATCTAAATGTAAAATAAAATCCATTCTGTAACCCAGAAGACATATTCAACAATGTTCTAGCGGTTATCATTCCATAAAAATAGTAAGCATCGTCTATACCTAGATAAAAATTTCTTTCTTCTCAACTCAAAGATTATCTGGAAGAGATTGTTTTAGCGATAAAACCGCCTTTTGTACTCCATATGTGTAATATATATTTATCATATATATTTATCTTTGTATTATTATTGCACATGGTATAGGTGGGTAAAACATAAGAGTGTCCATAACATGATCCTGCGTTTTCGCTTTTAAAATTAATGTGTGGACCAAAAAATAAACGCTTATCTTTTTGATACTCAGTTCTTATTTCATAATTTATTACAAACTCATAATAAAAAAGAACGATAAAAATACAAATAGGGCGTATTCAACAAATGTAATTTTCTACTTTATAAAATGCTTGTGAATTCTGAAAAAAAAAAACTATGCTACACTAAACTATCGGTTATGTTTGAGGATCTTCCTTTGCATCTTTATTCAACCTAAGCTGGATCTACATTAGCATATTATTATATTTCGGGGATAGAAATACCGCATGCCGTTTAACCTTTGCAATCCACGAAGGTAAAGACTTTGTAAAGACCGCGTCTATTTTTAGACAACATAATTTGCAAATAGCTACAATATTTGTCATGAACAGGTTGAAATATAAATCATCAGCATTCTTTTATTGGAGCATATTAACTGTAAAACTGAAAATTCTCAAGAAACACTGATACCGCAGTATAAATAAAAATTGAGTTGCACAAAAAAATCTACTCCAAATGTGACAAAACCAATTAAAAACATTAAAAAACTAAACTACTGATCCGATTTTGATAAAATTTCTATGAGACCAATCTGTAAGTACCTATATCCTTTCAAATAAAAAAGAATTCCCCAAATCGAATTTGCAACTGACGTTTACAACCAAATTAAGAACCTCCTTTTTGAAGTCGGTTAGAAAATATTTTTCATACTGATACATTTTCAGTGAAGGAATACTTCCTTTAAAGGATACTAATGATTTCGACTTAAGCCTGTATAAACTTATCAAAGAGTCCAGAAATACTACATTTTGTACATTATGTTTCAAACCGACAGTCAAATAATAATGGCTTTTTGGATATGGATTTTTATAGCACTCGTTTTAATAAAATTAATATTTCATAAAAACACACACTATATCTATGAATTTATATTGCCAACGTCAAAGCAAGTTAAATTTAATTTAGTTGCCAATATGTAACTGATGTTTAGTTATATATAGACAATAATAATATCCTATTAATGTAATAAATACGAAAGTTTGTAACGATGAATGGATGGGTAGAATGATAGATGTTTGTTACTCTTCCACGCAAAAAGTACTAAACAGATTTGTATAAAATTTAGAACACGGGTACATTATATTCTACCTTAGCATAAAGAATATTTTATATAGTGATTCACCCAAGTGGAGCCGCATGGTAAAACTAGTAAGTAAATAAAAAAAATCTGTTTCTTAAAAACATGTGAAGTGAAAATTAATATGGGACCAATACACTTATAGTACATTACTGCAGCGGCCAGCAACTGAGGCATTGATGGACGAACGTGCAAATGTGGGCCGAGGCACAGCCGAGGCACACATACGTGAGTCCATCAATACCTAGTTGTAGCCAAGGCTTGTATAGTACTTTTCTCAAACAATGCACGGAAATCAAAAACACAATTTTACTTTTTAAGTTCAATGACGAATAACGAACAATAATAATTTTTCACGCGCCATAATGTTCCATTGTTTTTTTTCAACAGCTTTCTATTTGCAAGCCAGTCCGAAATTTAAATAAAATCTTGTATTAGTTACCTCCTTGGTAGCCATGTTTCGAAGTAAAAGGTCATTCCATTTTTAAATTACAGGACAGATATGAGTTTACATAGTAATTTATCTGGCCGCAAAACACGACAGATATGGATTTTCATACAACTTTTGCTGGCCTCTCCCCACATATATCTGGCCAGTGCAGCAATTTTGATTTATCTCGAAGAAGATTGTCAAAATAATGCTCACATTTCCAAGCATGTTTGAGAGAAATATATTCTATCTATTGAAAATACAATACATAAGCTGAATCAAGAACCTTCTTTTTATTTGAACCGATTGAAAATTGTGATATTCGAAATTCGCTAAAAGTAAGTGTCAGTGTTAAAATTCCAAAGGGGATGTTAAGTTAGTTCGAGCATGCGGAAAGAATGTCAAGTTGAAAGGACAAAACATACAGTGCGAAAGTGGAACGATGCAAGAACCGGAGACGGCCCGGGCTACCCTATACCCTTAGTTATACAATGCTGTACTATCACTACTATTCACGTGGAAGAGTTGCCTACTGGTATGAAGAGTTCCTTACCCATTTTCGTTACATATGAAATCCATTATTATGTCTTTCTTTTTGGAAAAGACCCTTAATGCTCTCAATGATCCCAAACATGAATTTGAAAGTTTAGGCTGAGATTAGTCGAGACAAATTTGAAATTAGAATCCCCAAACCGCAACCAATCGTTATCATACTTGCCTTATCACGTGGAGTAGAAGTATGAATCAAGAATATCCGAAACTGGCGGGTATATATGTTTCTTGTAAATAAATAAATAAAGTTACTAGTAAAATGTGGATAAACCAAGAGACGTGTGTAATAATAGGGGTTTTAAACAATTCAATATTTCTACCTACCCCATCAGAATCCTGAGTAAGAAATATTTACCGATTACTTATATCTATTATTTCGTTTGGTCTTTTTATACCTACTGTGGCTATTCATTAGAATATGCTCATAACCTTTAGTTCGTGCTACATTGTAAATTACTACCACTGTGGTGAACGTATATTTTCATTTAAAAGCAACACATAAAATGTTCTATTAGCTTTTAACATACTTTACAGAGATTCTTATATAAAACAATGTTATCAAAGTTAGGATTACTTACAGAATGAAACACGCATATTTCTAATTAAATTAAATTTACAAAGAAAATTAAGCCGTGGTAATTCAGCGAAATTCATATCTATTAAAGAACTAATTCCAGATCCAATTTCGTTTCATTATCCACTGCACAGAAGCAATAAAATATAATATCTAAAATATTTTATTCTTCACATTTCTATAGTATATAGTAAACTCGCGTATTTTTCGTTTGTTTTTTCTTCTACTTCTCTTTTTTGTTTTTTTTTTTTTGTTCTCTGCAACTTAGAACGATAAACAGGCTGTCGGCCCATCTGATAGAAAATGGTAGCCATCACCTATAGACATAAATAGTATGTACCATGAACATAACAGAGTACACTGTGTCGTCCATAATACCCCTCAATTGTTGCCATTCCTGAGGACTAAGTTGTTATGCCTCTGTATCCTGTAATTTCACTGCTATATCCCACCCTTCAAACCGAATTATAGCCATACAAACACAACTATTTCATGGTAGATTTCGGATGGGACAGGGGTACCTAAGTAAACAACATTTATACAAAATCTCCTTCTGGTAAATTCTGCTTGACTAGATTGGACGCAGAATTCAAAATGGAGGCGAATCTCAATTTAGCTGTATTTTTTTGTATATATGTCATATCTTTATTACGGATTTCGGTAATTCTTTTTGGATTAATAGAATTCATTCCCGTTTTCGTTTTATACATTCACAATAATTTTGTCACGTTACAATTGCTATTTACAATTTGTAGAGCAAAAATATATATATCTGCAAATACAGGTATTCTGTATAGACTTTACGAATATTAGAGATTATTTAAATCCTTAGAGTGGCATATTTTTTTAATGGGTGATAATGGAATGGTAACCCCACCCACACTATTGATATACACTGGCGAAGCACCAGTGAGGGATGTTAGGTGAGGATGAAGCAGGTCAGTTAGCCGTGACAAATTCAACAAGAATTGTTCATGGTGATTTCCAGGGGGAACCACGTGGAAGTCGACCTGATAGGGCATACAGAAGGCAACTAATGGCTTAACTTATATTTTCAGGGTTCCGTATAGCAAAAGGCAAAATATTTGATTATAATAATGTGATCGACCGTAAAAAGAATGTTTTACTCTTAACGGTCAGCTGGGCAATGCCAACTCACTAGGTATTTCTGAATTGTTTGATGTCTTTTCGATTTGATCCCAAAGGATAACGTCAAAATTTAATCTGTTTTTGAGTAAAAAGGCCAGTGTACTTTCTCTCTTTCCTTGTCTTTGACAAACAAGTAAGACAAAAACACAAATATCTTAATGACAAAGCAATTATGAGGGTAGAGCCGTTACGAAACTATAAACAATATTACTGATATAGATGTAATCAGTTATTTTCTATAATAATCTTTATTTAACACTTCCAAGGAATTTTGTGTTGCAATAAAGCTGCCTATTGTTTTCTCTTTATGATATATTTATTACTTTTTACCCGTGGCTTCGTTCATGTAACTGAAGTATAACCACTGACTGGAGTAAAAAGAAGCTAATGTCCTTCTTCGTTCCGTATAGTGTTCGAATATACCAAATTTTATAGTGATTAATCTAATCGTTAAGGCAAGTGGTAACAAACAAACAAACACTTATATTTAGGTATAATATTAGTAAAAATCTCTTGTAGTTTTCAACCTACTTCAAAAAAGGAGGAAGTTCCCAATTCGGTTGTATTTTTTTTTATATTTGTTACCTCATAACTCCCGCAAATATAAACCAATTAGATTTTTTTATCCAAAAAGATATACTTTCGGATTGCTCTCATACAGATTTTATTGAAATCGGTTCAGTTATTTAGTTTTTAATCCAAAATAATAATAAGTTTTGCCACAATTAAAGTCGATTTGTTTGTGAAACACAATCTATCAAATATTCTATTATAATCTTTTGGAGGGAAGTATAAAAAGTTTATATTATCGATCAATGATTATGATATAAATTGTGTACAAAGGCTAGAATAAAAATAAAAAGATATAAGTTAAAACATGGTCTATTAGTAATCCCTTTCCTTTTTTATATAATACAAAGGATAAATGAATATACGGCTCGCGTGATGGGAAATGACTACCGCCGCCCATAAGCACCCGCAATACCGGAGGAATTACAAATTTATTGCTGGCTTTTAAAAAAAGAATATGCTCTTTTTAAAGTTTACGAACTCTTATTGGTTCGAAAATCCGCTTTTAATATCTAACCTAAATATATTAACAACATCTAAATAATCGTTCTGAAACCCTGTCTAAATCTATTTACATGTTGATATACAAAATATTTACTATTGTTATATAGTTATGTACGACACTATATTATAAGAGTAAACACAAACAGAACGTGCGGTAAACTCAGCAGTCCCTAGGGACTGCTGAGTCTTTAGAGACTCCAGTAGAACCTGCATGTTATAATAAAATCTCTCAGTAAAGTTAATAATTTGTTTAAAAAGAAAATATACTATGAAACTGAATTTATATAAGACTATATTGGAATCGATATATAAATGTGGATTCAACGAAGAATCGAACCAGAAACTTTATTTATGCGAAGTCGTACACTCCATTACTGTACATGATGTCATCCTTTCACTTTGTGTAATTTTCAACCAATGGAATCGATTCTGAGGCTGTAACTCTATTTCTAAAATTAAAATTTCTATTTGATATTAAGCAATCAGCGAAAAAAATTATTGTAATTTTACTTTACATTGATCTATAGAAGAGTGATTTCGAGAAATTAACAAATTAATATATTAGATTAAGAGATAGTTTCAGAGAACCGGCGCTTCAGAATTGGCTACATTATCATTCATAAGAAAGAGTTTTTCGAATCTTTACATATAAATAAAATTAGAGTGTCTGTTTGTAATATTGAAATTACCGTTTTTTACTACATATATATGAATATATATACGCTACATACACCAAAATAACATTTTTTACAATTTTTATCTGTCTGTCTGTCTGTTTGTTCCGGCTAATCTCTGAAATAGCTGGACCGATTTTGACGGGACTTTTATTGGCAGGTAGCTAATGTAATAAGTATTAACTTAGGCTACGTTTATTTTAGAAAAATCTTTTATTTTAGAAAAATAAAGTAATGTTGCAATATCCAAGTACTGTCTAGTATCAAGCGCAGCTCATCGCATTCCACCACTGGGCCGTCACGTGCAGACGAAGTCACGGATACAACTATCGTCAATAAAAATAAAACTTAATTTCGAATAAGTAAAAATAAAATAAAATTAAGTAAGTATCATAATAAAAAAAAAATTAAAGAATCAACTGTTAAGCGGAACGAAGTGCACCGGATCAGCTAATCTACAATATATTTTTACTAGCTACCTCATCTTATTTCCTAACAATAAAGCACTTTATTCTGTCACTATAATCCAATAAAACAGTATTTATTACTTGATCTGTTAACACTTAATTAACTATGAGTTGTGATATGCCCGACGGAATGAAGTGATCGTAGCCGACAAATTGCCTTTTTCTGAATAGAGAGCTTTGTATTATATACTCGTATTATAAGACAATCAAGTTGACATTGTTGTAGTTAATCGAAGTTTACTAAGTAAAATAAAAGTATGAATTTCTTCAGTACAACAGAGATTTTATTACAAATCGCTGACGTAGAAACATTTATTTATTTAAATAACTGACCGAAAGAAAATATAGTACAAAAGGCGGACTAAGTCTAATGCTAGTAACATTCTTTGCGATTCATTAAGACGGACCCCTATTAATGCATGCCCGAAGTTTTTTATTCATTCAGTTATAATATTTAGTGGGTATATATTATAAGGCATAATTTCTTTTTATCTTTATAAACATAGTATTTTAATCTAAAAACCTTGAATATTGTTTTATATATAAAAATAGACAAATCTGTGATATATTTATTTCATTATCATCATGTCAGCCGTTGACTGCCCACAGCTGAACACAGATCTCCACCACAAGGAGGTTTTTGCCAGTAGTTGTCACGCTTGGCAACCACAGTTAGCCTTTGGTGATATTTAAAGAAGGACGCTGCTGCCCATCTCTCAACCATAATTTATTTTAGAAGGAGTGGCACATTTTATACCGGAACCAAACAATTATTATATTTACATCTATGTTTTTAATTTACCTATTTCTGTTATGAACGAATATGACCAGTAATAAAACGTAAGCTAAAGATATTCTTTTTAATATTATGTTTGCCTTCGAGCTGGTCCTGAGGCGTTCGCGGCTTGTTGTCGTGTAATTATACTGTATAAAGAAAAGCAATAAACATGTTAAATTGATACTGTTGACAAGTAAACATTTTGTCACTTAAGAAATATTAGTTCTTAGAATTTAATTCTCCTTATATTTTGATGTTATATAATTATTGGAATCAAATTTCTGTTTAAAACAATACCGGAGAAATACAAAACAATCAGTGTTTATTGATTCAGAAAGATGAAATATAAATTAAATGATGAAACAATGATTTCGTTTTATTTTTTTCATCATTGATAATAACATAAAAATATGCTGGGATCACGTGACCAAGCAATATAAAAAATATCATTGAAAAATTATAATATTATTTAACCTTATGATTGAAAATTGTTGAAATCCAGGAATAGTACCCGTAAATTTTATTTCAATTTATGGAACCATTTTTGTTTTACTTCTTTTTAGTTACGTATTATTATTATCACATTTCTATAGACTTTTTAAATATCTATCTTTTGTTTTCACAGTCATCTGATATATATATATATATATATATATATATATATATATATATATATATATATATATATATATATATATATATATATATATATATATATATATATATATATATATATATATATAAATGAAACTAGTAACAACATAAGGCAAAAGTGGAATATGATAGCAGTTTTACATCTAAATATCATTGGTTGTACCACCTACATAGTTACCTGGATGGGAAAGGATTGTTAACAATGGTGACTAAGAATCCCATTACTAGCAATATACGCAACCAGGTCGACCTCCACGCGTGTCACCTCGAAACTATCATGGTTAATTCCTGATGAATTCATCATAATGAGCTGACATGTTTTCATTCTCATCTATCATCCCTCACTGGTGTCCCGCCAGCGTATACCAATAGTGCAAACGGAATTGCCATTCCATTTTCACCATTAAAAAAAGTTAACTACAGACATATAAATATAAAAAATAATATAAACATGTAAATTTGCTAAGAAGTCTGATGATTACAAAATTTTTTTTAATGGGTGATAATGGTATGGTGACCCCGTCTGCGCTATTGGTATTGTATTACACTAGCGGGGCACCAGTGAGGGATGACAGATGAAGATGAAAATAGGTCAGTTAGCCCATCCTGACGATTTAAACTAGAATTAGTCACGATGGTTTCCAGGGGGAACCATGTGGAGGTCGACCTGACACGGTATATTGTTAGTAATAGGACTGTTTGACCCCATTACTAACAATCCCTTTCCCCCCATGATTACTACATTAAATCAACAATTCTGTTATGATATATAATTATATTTTTTTTCTCGTTGCTAGGCCGAACAAAAGAAATATTAAACAGCGCTGTTACGTTTCAAGCAACAATCGATTATTTTGTTTAATACCACATTCCTACCCACTTAGGAGATTGAGGAGGTCCAATTGAATCGTATAAGACCACCTTTGCCGGTGTTTACTCAGCGCCTCGTTAAACTAACAGAATAAACTACAAAAATATACTTCATCTGGAAGTGCCTCAAGATTTCTACTACGTGACTAGGAAACCTAAAGTTTTAGCTAAATTATTTTTATAATAATCAACATCTTAATACTTAAATTATATAAATAAAGTCTCTCCATACAAATGCTTCGAGAAAAGCGGGTCATCTTTTTTCATACAATTTTGCGTTATAAATAGTTATGAGTGACTCCTTTATAACTTCTATATTAAATTGATTGTTAAGAATTGTAGCTTTAATAAATTTCGCCTGGCAACAATATCGTAAAAAATGTCTTGTCTGTTGTTATCGAATGTGTCGGTAGAACGTGCGTTCGTTGTCGTCGTTCTCGTTTTCGAATATTATCGCGCACATGCATATATTGCCGCGAATGTCGTATAAATTAATATGTATCATTTCGTATCGCTTTTAATTATATAACAGATAACCAAGAGGCTGATTGAGAGGAGGGCATTGCACTGCTGGTCGGTTCAAGGCGGTGGATAGGTAACCCGGATCTGAGGGTAAGTTCGAACGAGCCAGAAGTTCTGGGAAACCTAAAGCCAGAACCGAATCCTGCTAACTATAAAGCTTCAGGTCAGTGGTCTCCACCTTCATTATCCTCTTGTGTTCATTATTTACCTACCATCATACTTATTATTTTTGTATTAGAATATTAGAATTTACTGGGTACAGAGGAATAACACCTGAGTCCTCAGGAATGGCAACGCATGGGGGATATCATGGGCGAAACAGTATACTCTGTTATGTCCATGGTACTGCTCATGTCTATAGGCGACGGTTACCACTTTCCATCAGGTGGGCCGTCAGCTTGTTTGCCATTCTAAGTTGTATAAGAAAAAAAAAGAACGGTTAACACTGATTTTATTTATTAAATAATAAATATAGATATATTGTGTGCGTAAATATATAAAACATTAATACAAAAAACGAGTAAGCTAATTGAAAAATTAACTGACAAAAAGTGACCCGTTTTTAAGACTCGATGCTCTATCTATATAATCTAAGATATAATAATGGATAATACATATTGTGACTACTAATTTATATTTTAATATTGTCTTTTAAGCTTAAAGCTCGAAATTCATATATTCAGAATTGAATAGGTCTAAGTATTATAAATTAAAAACGTATACTACGTTATGTTCGAATTTTTCTTACATAGTGTATAATTGATACTTTACATAATCTTTATTTCCGTATTTAACATACATAGGTATAATATTTTATATATATTTATCATTCTACACAATTTTTTGTGTATTTTGAACGTAAATATATTTGATTGTTATAAGTTAGTTTGTATTTGGGGAAGCGTAATGTCTTAATAATGAAACATCACAACCACACTGTTTCTTCTTTTTGTTTGCGCGGACACTACCCGCTGATAATTAATGCTCCTTTCCACTCAGGATTTGCAGGGAAGAGAATTCTTACAGAGTTAAGCTCGCCTATTGCACATCTTTAATCAAAATTAATTATTAATGTAATCTTTGTGGGCAAAGAAAAATAAAGTATAAATATAAAAAATAAAATAAATAAACAAAATCATTACACCGCATACTCACTTTTACCCACGATTTCGTTTGCGTAATCAGGATAATTAGCAGCGTATTTAAAGGTATAGGCTATTTATTACATTTAATTTGGTATACAGAATAGAGAAGGCTGAGAATAAAAAATCCTGAATAGTAATTGTATACCAAATTTAGACGTCAAGAGGTAACAAACAAGTAAACAAACAAACTTACTTCCACATTTATAATATTAGTAAGGATATTTTTTTTCCTCCTAAGATGACGCAAAATTTATTTGTATTATGGACATACACTTTTTAAATAAATAAATAAACGTACCCTGATTGAACTATATCTATACTGATGATCTATATTCAGTCATATCGTTAATTTCCATGAAACGAAATTATATAGAAACTCATGCCGTGTGGTCCCGGTGTAGAATGGATCAACCCTTCTTTGCCCATGGATATTATAATAGGGTACTAAGAGAACTACCTTCGTAGTTCCCCTAATCTAACTAATGGTCGAGAAACGGGCAGTAGCGTCCCTCTAAAACATCACCAAACCCTAACTGGAATTGCCCAACCCACCTGCCAAGCATGGCAACTACTGACAAAACCTCTTTTTATGAGGAAGACAGTGTTCCGCAGTATAATAATGATGACAGATACTTGTATATCTTATTATCATTACATTATCTATATCCATAGTCCTCAAAAATTACAAAATATAGAATAATCATTCTTTGATGTCCTTAGAGGTATAATAACTGTAGTTAGTTATTAATTTCCAAGTTATTAAAAAGGTAATGTTAAAAACTCTAAAAATAGTACTGAAGTGATAATACAAAATTCCAATTACAAATAAAGAACAATGTAACATCTAACAGCTCAAGTCGTAAAGATATTTCATAAAAGATTTAGTTCCCCATTAACCCTTCTAGTTGCAGTATTAGTTACGTGAATAGCAAACAATTAACGGTAGCCGAGGTGACTCGAACAACATTACCCTTTGCAAAGTGAAGCTTATTCCTATTTACTATCTACCCTTTATACGAAAGTCATCCAGTAGAAAGGGGAGAAGACTCTTCGTAAGAAAAATATTGTACAATAAATCCTGACAATGTTCACCGTGTATATTCGTATATTTTACAAGACTAATCCATTAATTACTTTAGTCGCTTTTTACGAAAGTATTGTGCACCATATTGTAACAATATTAACTATGAAAAAAGAATTGTATGAGTTTTAAATGAATGATGATTTAAAAGAAGGGATGTAGCCAATGTGGCAGTGTAATTACTGGCTACAAACATAGGTATCTGTTATCTTTTTTGTTTTAGATTTTTTTTTTACACGACTTGGAATGCCAACTCGTATGAAACACTTTACATCAAACTATATGTTGCACGACAAGATTTTAGGACAAACTTGTCATAATTTAAAATTTAACCATATTTCATTTTTTTAAACAATAAAGTGTAAATAAATTAATAAAATCTTTAGACCGTAATTAGCTTTTACCAACGATTTCGTTCGCGTTATCAGAATAATTGGACATCCAGCCTTAAATACTGTACTACAAACCATAAAGAAACTATATTTTACTTAATAATTAATTATTCAATGAAAATACAGTTACATTTTTATTGATTGTTATATATTTCATCTCTATGAACCTCAAAATCCATCGTGAAATAATTTACCGTCAACATTTACGCGTCACACGTTCCCTTTACGTACATAAATTTATGATCTTTTTATGTTTCCAGCTTTACTATGACAAACACAGCTTAGGTTTAGAGAAAGACATCATCTGTACATGATCTATTATTATTTACTACAATAGTATTCTATTTTTTAATACACCAAAGTCATATCTAAGTTGTGTGTTATCTTTGATCATAAATTTACGCTAACAATCAATACTGACCCTAGCGGAGGTCGTAGTCAGTAGAATTACACCAATTACCTGGTCCTTAGATTGCTTGCTCATTCGTAATTCGTATTCATAAGTATCATAAAAAATAATAACTTCAGCAGATGATGTAACTCAAAAATGCTGCAGGGAGCTATTATTTGCAAGTAACACAAGATTCTTTGTGATAAATTTGGGCTGTAATGAATTAGTAATAAGTGCCAAATAATTTTGTACTTGGCCGTGTGATCACTGCATAGAATGGGCCACCCCTTTATTTCCCGTGGGTGTCGAAAAAGGTGATTAAGCGAAATTAATGGTCGAAGAATGGGCAACAGCGTTCTCCTTAAAACATCAGCAAAGCCTAAGTGCGGTTGCCAAACTGCATGCCAAGCGTGGCAACTACTGGCAATATTATGTGTAAACTATATAATGTAGTTAAGTACACCATACTATACGTAACGTAATTGTCCTGTCTCCGATCAAATTGTTCACGATTACTTCCACAACGTTCAATTTGAATAATGTATGTCTTATAAATACTATAATCATTTTGATAGAATAAAAATCTATATCTATCTAACGAAATAATAAAACAGTGAAAAATATATTTGAAACATTCACGTGACATCCTTAGTGACTTAATAGCTTTTTATTATTCGTTAATGACAATTTTATTTATTACTTTAAATCGAATTTCCTCACCATATAATTCCATACAACCAGGTGACAAACTTCTGTATAAGAAAAGAGTTTTCTTCTTCTCACGTCTTCGATCGATAATCGATCGAGCCGGTTAATATCTTTATTTTTCTTTTTTCTTAATAATAATAAAAGGGTGATATGTTCACGATTATGTTTATTCTGTCTTATTACTGACAAATGCCAATTTTAATCTTTTTTATATATGTATATAATTTCAAGTTATAAAGTTTTTCTTTATGTTAATCCTAACAACGTTACTTATGTAAGAAGAGATGAGAGGTATGTACCCTCGTCTCGTCGTTTGCATCGTTTTCCCGGACTTTTAAATCAAATCCTACTAAAAACAATCCTCGGCATAAATTTCAGGCCGGTCTTAATGAAACCTCTAAAATTGCATGCTACAGCACACACGTGTTGTGCAAGTAAACGGTTTACACAAAGAGAAATTTTCACCGCATCGTCTGCGCAGGCCATAAAGGTGCAAACTCTAGGTATGCACCATATTTTTTGTGCTATTTAGAATTGCAAACAAACTGACGAAAAGTAGCATTAGTAACATTATAGTGAATGGTAAACATGAACAATATCATGAACATAAAATATTGTAATCCCATGATACTTTTAATGTTGCTATTCCTGAGAACTACACTAATATACATACCTCAGTACCTTGTAATTTCATTGTTATATTCGTATATCCTTTTCAAACAATAACACGTCCATGCAAGTATAAATCCTTCACAATGAGTGATCAAGCAGGTAAGTTTTGTACAAAGTTTCCTTTGATAAATATGCCTGCTAACAAACAGAAACAAATTTTGATATAATTTCTATAGTATCTATGCAGAATACATTGTAGATACCTATTACTTCCTTCATATTCTTGAACCGATGCTGATTTAGGCCGATGACAATAGCATTAATAGGATCTTGCTTACTGGACCATTCTAGCGACGAGCACATCATATCGAGGTCGACTGTTTGTGCGTCAAATATTTGATTTAACCTAAGGAGCGGCGGGGTCCTCTGGGACGCCCATAATATCGCCTATTTATTGCCTCCATATCTGACGCACCTGTTTAATTTCAGTTCCGGGTCTTTGTCAAGAATTAAGTTAAGAACTTGGTTTGCTCAGACAATAAACAATATATACTCCTAGCTGCTCAATATGTCAAAATAACTTTTCTAAAATTATAAATGAGAAATTGAGTTTTTGTTATGTTATTTGTAAACTATTGGCGTCTTAACTGCACAACTAATCATCATGTAGTAGTACACACAGTAAATAATAATTTATCTTTCACTAGTTTTTACTCGCGACTTTGTTCGCGTTAAGAGGATATATTGACGGAATGTAAAGTAGTCTATGTCTCTCCCATACTAAGTCTACGCAGACTTTGTTATCCAAACAATAAAAGTAAATGTTCTACACTCAAAAACTGCTTAAAAAACAAATCCCCAACCATCAATAATAATTAGATGTAAGCAACGTTCCAATTCTTCCTTAATAAGTTCATTATTACAGTAATATCGTATAAATTAGAGAACGGAATTCATGTCATTATCACGTGGAACAGCAAAAATAATTGCCTTTTGCCTCAAGGGCGACCTCTGTCATCGACAGTCAAACTTCAAGTGTATATAAGAAAATTAGTTCTCGCTTCCTTTTACAAGGCTATTGTGTTTTATAATGTACAATACTATTCTATAGACTTAATTATAAATTCCTATCATAACATCTTAGTAGGATAATCGAGTTAGATTAGTTTAATTATTGTTCACAGTTTCTTTCTTTTTTGTCTTATTTTTTTAGTGTCTGCAATGTTTACATGTATTCAAAAAATCAATATATCAGCTATTAACTGTCCATTGCTGAATATAGGCCTCCCCATAAGGAGGGTTTTGCCAGTAGTTGCCTTGCTTGTCAGGCGAGTTAGCAAACGTAGTTAGGCTTTAGGAATGTTTTAAAAAGTACACTACTACCCATGTCTCGACTATTAAATTCCTTTAATCACCTTTTACAACACCCATGGAAAAAGAAAGAGTGACTCATTCTATGCAGGGACGACATGGCAATATTATACTAGTGTTAAAATATGTTACTTGTGAATTTTGCTCATCTGTTATGCCTCTATAAATGCATATATTTATATCTGGCCTTACAACCTATCATGATATATATAAGTTACATTGATACTGTTAAAATATTTTAAAGCTGTCTTGTACATATAATAAATAAATATATAATAAGCCTCCAAAAACATTACAACGTTTTGGTAATTTGCAATTACTTTTACGCCAACCACAGCCACCTATCATCACAAGAGATGAAAATTATTTCAGACCCCGAGAAAGGTTGGACAGTAAATAGGAGGCTTATTACATCTGAGGTAATAAAAACAGAATAATGACAGTAATAAACATAAAGCTTGGTGCTTACCGAAGATTGCTATCAAAATAATTGTCACCATTTCGATGCGACCTGTAAAATAAAAAAAAAATTATGTTAATAACATTATTTCACAGTTACACTCGAAAATCATTAGTTATATATAAATCTTTAATATATGTATTTACATTGAACAAAGTTAATAATGAACTCAATAAAGCCAGTATATAAAATAAAATAGATAAAAAACTACATTAAAATCGGTGTACATTGTTTTCAGTTTACGATGTTCTCTATATTACTCAATAACAATACTAAATTTGATATTGAATTACGAATTTAACTAAGTGTACAATAATATAGACAATTCTTCACTTCTTTCTGTGGTTATTCGTATTCTTTATATAACATTTATATAGCACACTGATATAAAATTATATACCTTTTTATACATACTCGATATTATAGGTCCAAGAACTGTTATGTAAAATCCCTTGCTCAGCTCAAATCGACACAGCGAACCTACAATTCTACGATACAGTTACTTCAGCAAATGTAATCGTTTCATAGTGCTTGCCTGCCATCATATTATATTAAAACCCTTATTTGTGTTAAATTTTGCTATTATTGATATCTAGTTTTTTCACACATACCGTATGTAATAATCGCTATACCCAGATTTTGCCGAGTATGTTGAAATCCTACGTAGTAAGGGGATGCCTACAGCCAACCAAATTCTAAAACTAGTCAAATATATATTAATAATATATCTATACCATATCATATCACCTATATCAATACCATAAAGTATCTATTAATAATAATAATAATAATATTTTTTAATTAGCTATTATTTTTTGTTCGTCTCTATTAATTCACAATTTCTATTAAACACTCAAAGGTTGACTGGTAGTGATCGCTTTTATGGGATAAGTCCGCCATTGTACTCATTATTTCCTTAACAACTCTGTGTTCTATAATTTAAGTCTTTACTATATAAAAAAAAAGTGTTACAAACAAACAAACAAATAAGTTGAAATAGTATACCATTGAATCACGACGCAGAAAATCTATTAAACTATCTATCAGAGTATCAAACAATAAAGAGTATCTATCTTTCCACGCTTTGATTTTGAAATAATAATAATTATATCTAATACAAATCAAAACGTTCTTAAAACTTGGATAAATGGTTATTGTAGTTCAGAATTATAAAGCAAGCAACGAATATCCCCAGACATTCGTTGCCAAGCACACTTGACATAAATAACCTGGAACAAATTAGTGTGGAAAAATTCCTATCCTAAATAATTATACTGAGAACCACCTTTTTTTTTAAAGATTTAAAAATTAAAAGTTGTACTCGTATTAATACAAAATGATATCCATTATAAATGTAAATATAAATTAAATTGATTATTATTTTACGACTTGTATCGAGACGCCCGTAACAATGTCACTACTAAATTATTATTTAATCTGTGCTACTGTAGAGCTGACATCTACAATGACAAATATACTGAAAACAAGGAACGGCGAGGCCCATCAGAGTCCCGGGGGAAAACAAAGGCTGTCTTGTAAATCGTGTAACAGAAATCTTTAATAAGAGTACGACTTTGCTACACAAAATATCGTTACGAAATTAACAATATGAGATCATCATATTAATAAACTAGCTTTTTACTGTGACTCTGTCCACGGGTATACATAAAGTATTATATGTGCTAAATTAGGATATTAGCTACCCGTTTACCAAATTTCATTAAAATCCGTTCAGTAGTTTTTGCGTGAAAGGCTAACAAACATTCATCTATCAATTACAAAGTTGCGCAATTTATAATATTTGTAGATTTATTTTTCGATTTTGTTTTTACAAATAATGAATAGTATTTGTCTATATAGTAATGACCGCACCTATAATTTAGTAGAAGATTGTTTGCGGATAAACGGTAATAAATTCTATCGATTACAATAATAATTACCGATTTATAATTAGCCAACGTATCGCGTAAAATATACACAGAAAAATACAAATGAAATAATCTATCTTCTTTATTAAGTCGCTTAAAATTAGGAACAATAAAAAACATTACATTGTACTTTGTGTCTCATAAATTAATCTCTTACAGATATTTGGACAATTAGTCGATCATTTATATGAGAGTGACTACTATGAACTGATATTGATGTACTCGTAGGTAGGGTTGGTTAATTATACAAGTTGAAATCAAAATCATAAACTTTAATTTGATGCATTGCATTTAATTAATCAAAGTAAAATATTTCTCCAAAGAACTATATGGGTCAAAAAATTGAAAGCTATTTTGTTTTGCAAAAGTATTCTAACTTTTGTAAAACAGTTATATATAATATCTGTATACATATAAATAAAATTAAATTACAGAACGTATGTTAGCGCAACAATTTAGAATAGCTGCATCTATTTAGGATTTTTTATTGGGTTTGTAATTGTCAGGATAAAGTTTGTATGGAAGAAAATGTTTGAAAAATCGTAGTGAATCTCCTCATAAAAATGAGTGAGCGACTAGACACTAACTGTACCTAAAAAGAAGATTTGGACTCATTTACTTCATTAGTATCCTCGTGCGAAGCCCCCGGCTTGCAATTAATATATAAATGAATAAATAAATAATGTGTTTGTTATAGTAAGAACAAAGTTTGTACGAAAACATTTTCTTTTTAATTGTAAAGAAAAGCCGGAGCAGACATCTAGTACTTACTCCTTAAATATGCTAATGATTTCTACTTCACCATTTGCACACACTTATATATATAAATTTTCACAAATATAATATATCGTGGTAGTTCCACTTCAAGAAATGTTGTAATTGCGTACGTATATACATATGTTGATGTATACAGTACTAACAAGTAAGTTCATAAATAATGAATTATTATCCAATTCCGAACGCGGCCGGGACTAATTGCAGATAAATATTTGGTTCGCCTATTAAATACACCCCGACACAGTTTTCAATTTTAGTACTATCGTTAACTGAGCATTTGGATTCGATTATTCGAAATTTAATTAAAATATTCCAATTTCAAATGGATTTCAATTTTGATGGAATATACTTTCACCAATACGTTTGTACATTATTTATGCTAATAAAGTTTGTTAAATCAAGCAGAAATACTTAATAGTCAACTTTTACACACATCATATATGAAGGATTGATTATTTACTAAATGATAATAATTATTATATTATTTTATGGTATATATTATTATAGTATTATACTGATATTAGGGTTGCCCGATACGAGTATATTCAAATAATAGGAGCTCAGAAGTTAAAATTGATCGATTGAATACTTGATCGTTTGTTGAAATTACCATGTTATTAGACATAGTACATTTAAATATAATTAAATATATACAATAATAATTAAACACGTAACGTTCTATTAACATTATAAATTTATTTAAAAGAGTAACTGTTAAATTTTTTTCGGATTCTTCTCAGTCGATGACAACAATCCGAAACGATCAGTAGAGCATAAAGCAGTAAAATTATAAAAACTAACGATTTAAAAGATTTAAATAAAGACGATTTCAATTTGATTGACACTTAACTAATTCAACCCTAAACCTGAAATGATTTTGGTACTCAAATTGGGACAAACTCAAAGAACAAACAAAACGAGCACATGTCCGATAAAATTCGAGTGAGTGGTGACCCTATGTGTATGTATACATATATGTCATTTTCAATAGATAACAATATAATAATAATACTTTTTTAACAAATACAGGGTTGCACTGTTACATATTTTTTGCCCTAGCTTACAAAGTTACCCCTGTGCCTTGTAAGCCAGTTCCTTCCAACACACAAGAACTAATACTTTATATTTGTACATGCAGAATTAACAATATTAAGCTACAAACATAATAAACAGGATGAAAAAAAGAGGAAAATATATAATAATTTATAAAGTTAATACTTAAGGATATTGGAAGGTCAGGTGGTCCATCACGACCATTTTTCAAATATTAACAGCGATAATTTCTAAGGGGACAGTCTATAACCCTATATATAATTATCTATACACACACATGTGTAAACCTACATATTTATAAAAAGGCCACTTATTATTATATAGAGATTTCTAAAATATAATTAGAGATGGTATAATAGCCGGATTCCAATATGGATCAGAAGCAGCTTATTAATAAATGGATCTGTAGTGACTTAATATTATTTTTATTTCCATTAGTAATAGAGGATCGGCGCTTTTCCCTTAGTTCTTGATTTCCATTAGTACGAGACTCTAACGAATTTATTGAGAGATCCACATGAACGATTTCTAAGGTACGGCTAATTAAAGGTGAAAGCTATACTATAATATTATGTATTATATATGTGGGATTGGTATAAAACGGAACGTATGTTAAAAATGAATGTTGTATGCATAGATTGGAATACGAAGATTGAAAAAGACTTATGTGGAGTGAAGAAAGGAACGGTTGGAGAGAAAGATTAAGATGGACGACAAATGATCAAGTGTGTGTGTGCTCCTACGAATTATTTCTAAGAATTAGTTTTGAAGTTATATAAAGGTTAAATCGCTTGGGTATAGAAGGAATTTTATTTCTAGCTCCTTGGACCTACATACATCTATATAAATAAAATAAACTCGGGTAAGTTACATTATAAATAGTGTATATATTCCAGCACGACTAGACAGATTTTGATGATTTATGATTTGTTGGGTTCTTCTCCAATCTGAATAGCAAAATAACTATTAAATTATCGAAAAATTTCACATAAAAAAAAATTTTTTTAGACTGTTAGGCAGTCCGCCGTGTCAGCTAGTATTTAATAAATTCTTAACAATTTTATTGTTAAAAATTACGTACTCTGTTTACGAGTACACTTACTGAGTACAGAACAAATAGATTTTATAAATGTATATTATGTAATACATCATTATTAATACATCACACGCCACAACACAAAACAATGACCGCATTCACGTAAGAAAGAATACTTTGCATAGTATACAACTATTATATGAGGAACGTAAGTAAATAAAATGGTTTTGTTTTATACCAGAGGGAGACTTTGTACAAAAGTCGATTGCTTGGGTACCTCTGTCCCATTCGTGTTTCAACCGTAAAGCAGTTGTGTTTGCATGGCTGTGTTTCGGTTTTTAAGGATGGGATATGGCGTGAATTTACTGGGTACGGAGGAATAACACCTGAGTCTTCAGGAATGGCAACGCATGGGGGGTATCATGGGCGAAACGGTATACTCTGTTATGTCCATGGTACTGCTCATGTCTAAAGGCGACGGTTACTACTTTCCATCAGGTGGGCCGTCAGCTTGTTAGCCATTCTAAGTTGTATAAAAAAAATTACTTATTATTAATTTATTATTGTTATTTTATTATTATAATTTTATTTAAAAGTTAACCAAATTGATATGTTTTATTCGTATTCTAACAATCTCATTCTTTCTTAACTCCAATTTTGTAATAACTTCCTCTCATATTCGTAAGATGTATCTTCTATAATATTTATAGCCATATCTATCTCTATAATATTGTAAAACCCTCGTCCTTTCGGCAACAAAAGGCGGATGTCCTTTGTCACGTAGTAATGTATGTTCCAGAGTCCATCAGTAGATTTCAATGGATATTTTCCAAATCGATTCAATCGTTTTTAAATTATATCCTAATATAAGTATGCTGGAGATAATGACCACTTACTTCGTCTTTTATTATCTGTGTGTATAGAATAAAATACATACCTACAAATCCTTTGTAAAAATATAAATTATATTTTAATAATACGATTTTTGTATATAGGGGATATTTAAAAAATAATAATATATAATCTTAATAAGACCAATAGATGCCAAAACAATCATCTCTTGTACTTATCAGTTTGTTCGTCTATATGTTTCTAACTTAAATTCTGGTGTATGTTTCATCATTTAGAAGTAACTTATTAATAGGAGTCATTTATTATTTTTTTCTGCTTCTGAAATCGACGCGTACGAAGTAGTGGACTAAAATCTCGTAAATTTTATTAGCAAGCTTATTATATTCCTTAAAAGAATATTTAAACATACATGAGAATGTGTAAAATTTTAAATAAAAACAGAATATTTCAAATAAATTCATTTAATGAAGCCATCACATTATACGTATACCTATATAGGTATACAGAAGTAGTTTAAAAGTTACTTTCTCTTAATGTTAGGTGAAATACTATTAAATTACTCAATAACAGGTAATATATGTTGATTAGTATCAATAAAAAATCCTAAATACAAACGAAGACAAATACGTATTTTTAACGCTGAACCAAAACGTACCTGGCAACTTTTTGACAACATAATGAAATAGAGGCGGTAATGAATTGAGATTCATTGCGGACGAAAATGGAGGCTATACTTTTGTATTTGGACGGTAAACATAACAGCAATTAGTAAATAACAGTATTTCCTCTTATTCTACTCGTAATGTGTGGTAATTTATTTCTTTATTTGTTTGTTCGTTCGTTTGTTAATTTATTTATTTATTGAACTTTAATAAAAGTGTAAGAGATGCTTCTAACATCATATGGCGTTATCTACTAGTCAGCCGTAGAGTGGAATAAAAAACAATGGTGTTATGTAATGAACAAATAAATAGATAAATGTAGGATATTTATAACATGCAATAATAATAATAATTTCTCTAAAATATGCTAATAATATATTAAAATGCCTGTCAATATTATATATACTCGTAAATTTTCTATGTAGTTCAAGCATACAATGAGCTACCTCCTATTTTGTGGGTATCATAACAGCTGACTACCCTTACTCGCAAATACAGCTTAATGGTCGAGGAATGGGCGGCAGCGTCCTTCTTAAAACATCAACAAAACTAACTGCGGTCGCCAACCCACCAAGCGTAGCAACTACTGTAGTAGATAGTCCCTTTATGGAGGACGTTTATGTTCAATAGTGGACAGTTAGCTGATATGATGATGATGATGATGATGATAATGATAATATACTTGTAAAGTATCTTTGGTTCTTCTGCATACTATATGTATACTAAATTTCATTAGGTGGGATATGGCGTGAATTTACAAGGTACAGAGGAATAACACTTGAGTCCTCAGGAATGGCAACGCATGGGGGCTATCGTGGGCGAAACAGTATACTCTATTATGTCCATGGTACTGCTCATGTCTATAAGCGACGGTTACCACTTTCCATCAAGTGGGCCGTCAGCTTATTTGCCATTCTAAATTGTATAAAAACACACAACATAACAATTTTTTTTGTTAAGTGTAAATATAAAGTGGCCCTAAGCTAAATATAAATTAACGAGATAAAAATCTATTTAACAGACGAATGTGGAGGAAGTTGAAACGAATTACTTTTAAAAGCTGAACTTAGCTTGGCGAGGTGTATACCATTTAGCCAAGGACGACGAGTATACAATTTCATTTATTTCTGTCGACTAATTTAACTGTCAGACAGAAATTGCGCCTTACGTGAACAAATTGTTCCAATGTGCTGCGGTGACATCTATAGTCGCAAATAATAACATCTGATTAATTGTTACAAGATGCTAAAGAACAACACGGCCCTTTGTTCTTCTTGGCGAATGCAATGTCATTTACGCAATATTGCCAACCCTGTTTAGGCTAGCTACACATTAAGCGAGATTCTGTCGTGGCGGAACATCAAAATCATTTATTCAAAAATTGCATCACATATCATGATAGTTAGTACAATTACAATTTAAAACAGGTTAATATTATTATACATAAGATGTATTTTGCGGGTTTGCTCACGTATTTTATTATATGAAATGCATAGTTTCTGCATATTAAATCCGTGAGAGCGCCTTTGTATGATTAATAAACAAACATCTAAATATTAACATTTATAGTTAATACTTGCGACCTCTTTATTTTCCAGATTCTTTAAGATTTTAAAATAAACGGTTTGTAAAATTTATTTAAATTTTAACATAAAAGCCCCCTTTTTTGCTGAGATATTAAACTTAGATATATGGCGTCACGGACATTTTTGTAAAGCTAAAAACAATTAATATTTTTGCAATATATTTTATTCCTTTATTTCATGCAGCACGCAGTTCAAGCAGTGCACGCCATATTTTAATTATTTTCCGATTTCAATTATATTTATTCCGACTAATTATATACATATTTACCAAAATAAAAAGAATATATAATAAAAAGATATATAAAACTATATTCGATTATTTTACGGGACTGTTTTTTTTTTTTGGATTAAAATGGAATGGTAACTCTGCCTGTGCCGTGCGTATACCGATAGGTATACGCTGGTGAGGTAACAGTGAGAGATGATAGGTGAAAACGAAAGCAGAGCAATTGGCCCTTAATAATGAGTTCCACCAAAATTAACCACGATGTTTTCCAGGGGGGACCGCGTGGAGGTCGACCTGACATTAGTATATTGATAGAGTATATTGCTAGCAATGAGCCTGATAGATTTCATTTAATAATGGATGATTGTTAATACCATTCCTTTAACTTTACCCGACGATTTGGACGGTTTATATGACTGTATATAAAATAAGATCTCAATATTATGGAAGTTTCATAAGGAAATATCCCCTAATGTGGTGTTAGCCTTACTTTTGTGAGGTAATAAATTTATGAGAACAAATCTAGGTAGCTATTGTAACCACCTGTGGTTGCACTTCATTTACATAGATGAAACTCATAGAATACCCTTTAATTTTTTGTGTTTGGCCAGTAGTTGCCACGCTTGGTAGACGGATTGACAACCGCAGTCAAGCTTTAGAGATGTTTTAAGAAGGACGTTGCTGTCCATCTGTTGCTCTCCCTTAGTCGCCTCTTATAACACCCACGGGAAAGGAAGGGGTGGCCTATTCCATGCCAGGACCATACGAAAACTGAAAACATATTTGACTAATATATATTAAAACTTTGTATGTCACAAATTTTTTGTATTAGTAAAATATAGATAGACATACTCCTTTCTTACATTATAAAATTTCTTAAATTCGGGTATCTACACATATAATATTATATAATATAAATTTATTTATAAATATAATAAAACAAATATAACTTAAACACGACTGCTATCAAGAGAGCTAGGCTCTGACTACTGACGCGTGGGGGGAAAGAGATTGTGAGTAATGGGGTCAAATAGCTCTATTACTAGCAATATACCCTGTCAGGTCGACCTCCACGTGGTTCCCCCTGGAAACCATCGTGACTAATTGTAATTTAATTCGTCAGGATGGGCTAACTGACCTACTTTCATCTTCATCTGTCATCCCTCACTGGTACCCCGCTAGTGTATACCAACAGCGTAGACGGGGTTACCATACCATTATCACCCATTAAAAAAAATAAAAAAAAAGACTACTGACGCGTTAGCAAAAAACTGCAATTGATACCGATCGAGTTGTTACAAACTATAGACAATTTCAATTTAACTTAATAAAAAGGTAACAGAGTTAGTTTTAAATTAGCACAGAAGCACACTTTTTTTTTTAATAACGCAGGGGGCAAACGAGCATGCGACTCACCTGATGGTAAGTGAATACCGCCGCCCATGACTACCCGCAACACCAGAGGCATTGCAAGTATGCTGCCGGCGTTTTAAAAAGGAATATGCACTTTTCTTGATGGTTTAATACAACCAATACTTATAAGAAACTTAGCATATAAGTTATTTCTAAGAGAGCTGTAGATTTTTATATTAAATAATAAAAATCAATTTATCGATTTTTATTTACACTTATTATTGAACATCAACAGATTGTCTTATTATAAATAAGTTCGGTTAATTATTCTTTCTTTTTTGAATTATCTCTTAGTTCTATTAAAATATATTACATATAATGTTTAAGATGAAATAATCCTATAGTCTCAACAATTAAACTCAAACAAAACTTTTGGAAAGTTTCAACAGCTCGATTGTTACTAAGTAGTAAGTTGCTATCAATTCTCATTTGAAACAGATTAAAACTGACAGTTTTAATTACAAACCGTGTAAGTGAATCTGTCAAAAGGTATATCTTTAATCGCAAAACAACCAGTTCCAAAATGTTTCAAGTGAAAACTCCTAACAACTGATTTAGACTTAAAATAATCCTGATAAATATTACATCGACTTTGCAGCTACAATTAATAATAATAACATACTCATAAATACTAATAATCATCGTCACTATATCAACTGTTAATTTTTCGCTGAATATAGATGCCTCCCCCATAGACTACCATAAAAAACAATCCTGAACCATATGCATCCATTGACTCCCTGCAATGCATTTAAGGTCGTTGCTCTATCTAGTAACCTTTTACTAGATATACTCAAGAATCTTTCTTCCCCATCTATTGTCGGTTCTTTAAGCTATGTGACCAGCTCATTGCCAATTCGGTTACTTTGGTACTCCTACAGATATACTCATTACGGATTCTATCACGCACAGAAACTCCGGGCATAGCCTTCTCCATAGCTCGCTGAACAACTTGAAACTTCTGCATATGGCCAACTTTATAAAACTAATACTAGTACCAAGACAATTATTAATAGTCTTCCCAAAGTAAGAAAGCTAGCAGTCTTTGAGTCACTTTAATGCTTGAGGTAAATACCTCACTAAATAGATGTTTTTGTTTTATACAACTTAGAATGGCAAACAAGCTGACGGCCCACCTGATGGAAAGTGGTAACCGTCGCCTATAGACATGAGCAGTACCATGGACATAACAGAGTATACTGTTTCGCCCATGATACCCCCCATGCATTGCCACTCCTGAGGACTCAAATGTTATTTCTCTGTACCCAGTAAATTCACGCCATATCCCACCCTTCAAACCGAAACACAGCTATACAAACACAACTGATTCACGGTTGAAACACGAATGGGCCAGAGGTACCCAAGCAATCGACTTTTGTACAAAGTCTCCTTCTGGTGATAGATTATACTAAATAGTGACTTCTTTGTTTATTTTCTTAATAATACACCTTTTTTTATAATAATGCCCCATTATGTATTTTAACAAAATCATTGAAGGTGAAAAAACAAATTATTTCTCGGGTGCCATTACGACAACAGATGAAGCATTCCCGAGTGGTTTCCTTTCACTTAATATTCAATTTAACGTCTGATATTACGGTAAAATATTCAATATCGGAAATGGAATCCCGGTCGAATTGATTCTAATGAGTGCTATTCAAAAAGTCTATGCGCCTGTTAAATATTCATTATTTACTAATCTTCACGGCGTGTGCTGACGCTGTTATAAGTTTTAAGTTTTTCGACAAGTTTAATGAATATTTGTACATCATAATCACCGTCTACTTATGTTTAAATCAGAGGGCCTACCATGAAATATTTTTCGAAATTTCGGAGCCGAACGAAACACAAATTTGATGTTAAAATTACATAATACATGCCGTTTGGAAATATTAAAAATGTTAAAATATTATTCTTTTGGACTTTTATGATATGTATGACGAACGAAATGTTAAACTCCATTTATTGATCCGATTTTGGTATAAACAAAAACACGAAATTGAGTCCGAAATTTCGGAATTTCATTCATGGTAGACCCGCAGTTTTTCCGCGACTTCGTCCGCATGATCTGAAATTATTGTCAGAAATAAAAAATAGATAATTTTTTCATAGTTCATACTACAAGTATTAATAAGAATGTATTCTTACATGTGCCTTCATTAACTCGTTACAGTAATTTATTTCAAGTACTTAACGCATATGCATAAACTTTCTTCCAAATATATATTAATTAAATATAATTTTTCTATCCCGTTTACAGATTTTATCAGTAATATTATTGGATTATCTGTCAACCCAGTTAAAGTTGTTAATACTCCTGCAAAAAATTAATAATGGTTACAATATTTTAATAAAAATTTACGTGATCAGAGTGAAAACATGAAGTTATATACACATTTTTTTCCGCTATTATGAAATCTATCAAAGATAATTTGTTTTTCTGAGATAAACCATATTATTATTATGTAACAGAAAATAATCCTTTTTTATATAAAAACAACCCTGAAACTGTAACAAACATTCAGTATTTGAGTAATTTCACTTTTTGACAATACGAAGTAATACAAAGCCTAGTTTTCTGTTCCATGAATCATGGGCTATGAGCACGATATTGGCAAACCAAATAAAATATAAAAATTTGCTCCCGGCTTCTATTTTAAATGGGGTAGTCACAAGCATTTACCCACTTTTGCCGATGTGATATGCCGACATTTGTCTGAATATATTAAATTCAGTGTGTGTTTATATGTGAGTCTACCAACGTCCGCTCAGTTTAGTTTGGTTTATTATCTATCAAAGAATCAAAGCAAATTTATCAAAATCTGTATTTTCCATCATCGAAAATTGGGACAGAAATTTAAAATTTTTTTCCTGCAAACTCAGAACTTTAGCAGTCTATGTCGGAGTTATATTGCACTGGATCTCAGCGCTCTTTAAAAAAAAAGTAGTTACCAAAATTAATCCAAGCAAGAATCGAACCGAAACCTTATTTGCAAAACGCCTACCATTGCGACACGAATGTCATCAAAAAGTTAAAAACAAAAATAATTCTTTCAATCATGATTCTGATAGTGTGAAAACATTTCATAGTTTCAAGAGAAGGTAGGTGCATATACAGAAAGGCCTTATAAGTAGCTTACAGTGACATGGCTTTATGTGACTCCTAGAAGTGAACTTTTTCTATAGTCCAAACATGAGTTTTTAAAAATTCAAAGGCTTAGGCTGGAATTTGATTTTGTGATCCCTGGAACGTAGTCAAACATTCCATGGACAAAGCTATCATTGCTTGGAATAGGTGACCGTATATAACTTCCTACTATTAATGTTTTGAAAAAGATTTTTAATTATCGTTCCCTTTATTTATTCTCTTCTTTTTTAAATATAGAATATCTTTTTTTTATACAACTTAGAATGGCAAACAAGCTGACGGCCCACCTGATGGAAAGGGGTAACCGTCGCCTATAGACATGAGCAAGTACCATGGACATAACAGAGTATACTGTTTCGCCCATGATACCAATATTTTAAAAAGGAAGGATAAATTTTTGTGTGCTTGTTTGTAATGGATAAACTCAAAAACTACTCAACTGATTTTGAATATTTTTTCACCCATAGAAAGATATATTATCATTGAGTAACATAATAGGGGTGAGGACCTGCTGATTTGTAATACAGGTTTACTTCAGACACCAGTTCTTCAGTCCAAATAAATCTTTTGTAATAACTTACATTGGATATATGTACTTGCGAAACTGGAAGTCAAGAATTTAAAACTATTACTAAAACTTTGGTACTGTGAATCGATCACTATTGACTGGTCACTATTGGCTGTGTACTCTTATTTGGCATTCAGAGCTCTGTACTACAATAAACTATAAATAGTATACTAATTTATATCGATTATATAACCTTATCTTTTTATGAATATAATAAAAAGTTTATACTATAATCTTGTTATTATATTCATATCAAATTATATAATAGTAAGAGGTGGAGTGAGGACCTGCTGATTTGTAATACAGGTTTATCCTACTTCAGACACCAGCAGGGCTACCATGAAATGAAATTCCGAAATTTCGGACTTAATTTCGTGTTTTTGTTTATACCAAAATCGGATCAATAAATAGAATTTAACATTTCGTTTATCATACATCCTATCATAAAAGTCCAAAGGAACGATATTTTAACATTTTTAATATTTCCAAACGGTATGTATTATGTAATTTTAACATCAAATTAGTGTTTTGTTTGGCTCCGAAATTTCGCAAAACACTTCATGGTAGGCCCTCAGTTCTTCAGTCCAAATAAATCTTTTGTAATAACTACTAGTGTTATTGTGAAAAAAATAATCTTTAATTTTATTATTATTAAGTTACTGTAAGTATTAGAAGACTTCTTCCAACTGGTTGACCGATTTGCCAAGTATGGTAAGCTTGTCAAATTGTAATTTTAAATATAAGTTCCTTTATGACGTAAAAAGAACTTTCCAAAGTTTCAATAGAAACGAGAGGTAACAAATACTTATTGAGATTTATTTTCAGCAACGTCTTACATTATCTACTCTGGATTTCAATTATATACGCCTATACTGTAAAATTAAAAACTTGTAGTTTCATTATCGTCCAGAGCGAAATTAGATATAAACTACAAAAAATTAAACGTTTCAAAAATATCAGTAGAAGGAATTATAAATAATTCTAGTATTACAATAATTAACTTTCAATATATAATATTATACAATATAGATATATTTTTATACAACTTAGAATGGCGAACAAGCTAACGATAGCCTTATCTACAGTATTTCGTAGCACTCATTGGTAAAAATGCTGCAAATAGAGGATCTATTTGACAAATTACACAATTTTAGTTTTAGTATTCTAATTTTTAATTAAATTTAAAATACTACTTTTATTAATCATTCATATAAAATAATAAACATACATACAGATTCATAAAGAAGAATAAACATACATATAAATTTATACAGAAGAATAAGTCTAACGAGAATAGTTATTTATTAATATCATCACCATCCTTCAAATACGGTCTTGAGCACGTGCACCGATTAAGAGTCTGACCAAAATACTCTAACAAAATTCTCATAAACATAAATTAACTTCAACTTCACATTTTACAGATCACTGTTCTTCTATGTAATGATACACATATTTTACTTACCCAAAAGTTTACAAACTGTTAAAGACTATTTACGGTGGTAGGTTTTTAATAACTTTCAATAATATTTAATCTATATAAATAAAAATCAACAGTATGTAAGTGCATTATTTGAAAACAACTGCACCTATTTGTCAATTTCTTTTTTGTCGTGTTTTTAATTGTCAGACAAGACTTATACGAAAGAACGTATTTATAACATATTTTTTAAAAATATATTTTTTTGCAAACTGCATTTTAGATAACATACATATGAGTACTATTCGAGACTATAATAAATTATTTAATATTTACATAAAAACTAATGATAATGAAAGGCTTCCTGAATAATTTCGTCTTCAAAGAGGTGTACAACGAATGAGTTAAAGAAAAAAATCTCACTCAGCGAAACCTAATTAGAATTTAGTAGTTTTTCCTTTAAATATTCATTTTTCCTTCTCCGCCGCTCACAGTTTCAGGGTTTAACGATAATTTCGTACACAAAATATGCGAGACATTTATTTTCAACCCAAAATTAATTGTACCAAATTTGTTTTACGAAACAAGGAATTCTTCCTTAAATATTACTTCGTTGTTTTCTACTTTAAAACTTTACAAACAACTTACCAACTTAATGAAACTTCACAATAACTTCCAAACATACGTTAACATAGAGTCAAGTCACTTCACTGTTGTTTACAAAAGATCGTCTTCAAAAGTTGGTAATAGCAAAGAAATTATGTTATAATGCACTAATATATTTCGTGTCAATTTCGCGCGAAAACTCAACGCAAGTAACATTGCAGCGAACAACGCGTAGGTCGCGCGAATCGGACGGCGTGCGGCTGAGAGAGTCGCTCGCGACTGAGTCGAGAGCAGCCGGCCGCCCGCGCTCTTCCATCTATTTTATATAAACGCCTTTATATACCGATTTATATATTTACCCGCACTCATACATATTTAACTTTTTTCCCATTTCACGTCGTTTATTCCTCGTATGTAAGGCGCGCGGGCAGCGTTGCCGCGTGCGGCGTGTGTGTGCTCCCACCATTCGAACGCTCCGCGTTTCTATTTACGTGTTTTTAGAAAGGGTAAAGCTTTTATACCTTTCCTTTCTACTATTTCGTTCTGTAGTTGAGCGCAATGCTCTGAATGTCGGCCCGCGAAATATTTCGCTTCGATTTATGAGTTTCATTTTTGTGAGTTATATTTTCGGTTGGAATGTTTTATCAATTTGTAGCGATTGCTATGGCACCTGAATGGCCGTCGGGGAACGCTTTAGATATATTTCTATTAAGTATACCAACGTTTTTCCTGAATACTTGTTATTCGGAAATAATCTTTCCATTAAATTGAATGAAACCATTCCTTTTTAGGATTTTGTAAACATATAAATAAGTTGTTTACTCACCATTTTTTTATTATTTCAACCGTTAACTGTCCTGTGCTGAACATGAAGCCTTTTCCATAAGAAGTGTTTTGCTAGTAATTGCCACGCTTAGTAGGCGGGTTGGCAGCCGCAGTTAAGGTTTTACAGATGTTGCAATAAGGACGCTGCTACCCATCCCTAATTACTCACCATTACAGGTGCATAATCAAACAGAAATTATAAAGTAAAACAGAAATATTCATAAGTAACTATATGTACCGAAAAGTATACAACTATAAAGCTGCCTACTCTACTATGAATTATATATTATAACATTTTTTTCTTCTACGTATATCAAAATATCAGCATGTTCGTGTGGTTCCGACATAGAATAAGCCACCCCTTCCTTTCCCGTGAGTGTCGTAAGAGGCGACTAAGGGTGGCAAGAAATGGGCAGCAGCGTCCCTCTTAAAACATCTCTAACTGCGGTTGCCAATCCACCTACCAAGCGTGGCAACTATTAGCAAAACCCCCCAAGGGGGAAGCTTAAGTTCAGCAGTGGACTGTTAAAGGGTGATATGATAATGAGGATATCAAATATATATATATATATATATATATATATATATATATATATATATATATATATATATATATATATACAAGTATATAACATTTCCAACATGTATGTGTTAATACATAACTCATACTAACGTTATATTACTTTGTACCTTTGAATAAAATTGATTACCTGTAGCAATTTATTTTCAAAGGAACGCCAGACTTACAGACTAATACAACTGAAGCTAAAAATTCTTTACGTCTATATTTATGTGGGTGTGAACCAATGTAACAGAGCTAATGAACTACTTTGTATTTTTTTTATACAATTAAAGTGGCAAACAAGCATACGGCCCACTTGATGGTATGCAGTTACTGTAGTCTATGAACGCCTGCAACACCAGTGGCATTACGCGCACGTTGCCGATTCTAAAGAAACGTTTTCGCTCCTTTTTGAACCCAATGCCGTCTTGGGAAACCTTGACAGGGAGCTCATTCCATAACCTGAGGATTCGTATGAAAAAACATGATATAAACAGCAAATTGCACTATTAAAACGTGTATGTATTTCTAACATAATATATTCTCAATTTAATGAAAAAAAAAATTATAAAAAACTATCACAGAATAAATTGTAAAAACAATACAAGTTCTAAAAACCTTAGTGTCAACAGCCAGTATTAAAACTTCAGCAAAACATCTGTGAACCCTCGCGGTACGCAAAAATAGATGCTTGAAACCCACCTGTCAGCACGTGGTCACCGTCTTCAAAGAACAAGATAAAATCAAAATCATTGGTATTCTTTTAAAATAATCTACCAGAAGGAAACTTTGTACAACAGTCGATTGCTTGGGTACCTCTGTCCCATTCGTGTTTCAACCGTGAAGTAGTTTGTTTGCATAGCTGTGTTTCGGTTTGAAGGGTGGGACATGGCGTGAATTTACAGGGTACAGAGGAATAACATATGAGTCCTCAGAAATGGCAACGCATGGGGAGTATCATGGGCGAAACAGTATACTCTGTTATGTCCATGGTACTGCTCATGTTTATAGGCGACGGTTACCACTTTCCATCAGGTGGGCCGTCAACTTGTTTGCCATTCTAAGTTGTATAAAAAAAAAGTAAATCTTTTTCTAATTTTATTTTTATTTAAGAAATTTTAACCCATGTTTCTCTGGGTAAAAGTGTTTACCCAAAGAACTGCCATAAAAGAACGCTAATGGTTTTCATTTAAGCCAAAGGTAAATCTGGTATTATTAATTATTGAAAATGTATACGAGTAATGAATGTATATTATCGAATAATTAACCATGAGATCCAATTCAATTATTATTGTAGTTGTTATCGCTTGTAGCTGCACAGTATTAAACCACGGCATGTCAGTATTTTAGTTATTTCCGGAGCGTGCGGTTGCAATTTCCTACCAAAAGCTATTACACCTATTTCGTAGTTAGGTGGACTGTTTTGTTTCAATAAAAGTGTTCTACTATAGCCAAGCGTATAATTTACAACTTAAAAATACTTCAAACACGAATAGAACTTACATCGAAATTGATGCAATCTCGCGAGATTACTGAAAATATATTAAAATTAAACAAAATCTTTTATTTCATTATTAAAAAAATTGTCTGTTTGTTATACTAGACGTTATATATATATATATATATATATATATATATATATATATATATATATATATATATATATATATATATATATATATATATATATATATATATATATATATATATATATATATATATACATACACTTTCTAACTATCCTGCAAATCATTACTTACGTACATTAAATAAAATATGTTTACGATTTAAGTTTAGTGGTCACATGGAAGTGCTAACACCGTTGATATTGCAAATTTACGACTTTTGGCACTACGTTGAGGGGAAATTCGAGTGGCCCCCTCCCATAGGGAGGGCACTGTCCGAAACATCGATCACTCTTTATTACTCTCATCGAACGTAAAAGCACTCAAATGTTTCCTACATTCGATTCTTAATATATATTAATATTTAAAAAAAATTGTGTTACTAGTAATTGAATTTGTTTACTTAATGGATTTTAAATGCTAACTTTAGTTTGATATTGATTAAAAAATTGGCTATTATTACTGTAAAAACTAAGTTACTGGGTATATATTATTTAATACTGGATTTTTACCGCAACTTTTCCTGCGTGAATCAGTATATAAAGTATCCTATATATTAAGTTAGGATACAACCTACCCGTGTGCCAAATTTCGTTCAAATCCATTAAGTAAATTTTTTAATACCACTAATGTGGTAAACAAGTATACGGCTTACCTAATGGTAAGCAGTTACCGTAGCTTATAAATGCCTGCAATACCAGGGATATTACGTATGCATTGCCAACCCTGAAGAAACCTGTTTATCCCCCTTTTGAAGAACCCCATGCTATAGTCTCTTAGAAAAACCTCGGCAGGGAGCTTATTCCATAACCTGATTCCATATTTCTTGCATAAAATAGCAATAAACATTCGTACATCCGTCCTTACAAACATTGGCATTTACAATATTAACAAGTTTCTCAATAGCTTATAAACTATAAAAAATTAAATAAACGCATAGAAAAATAGTTACCTACTTATTTTATCGGTAAATGATAATATGTATATAGTTAAACTTTATCCGTGTGACCGGAATATATTAATTCAAGGACCTAGAACATGGCCTATTTCCTTTACTATGCAAAATCCTAAGTGTTCACCAAATTTCATCAGGACTGCACCAAAAGATAAAAAACAAATAAACGAACAAACTCGCATTTATGTTTTTTATATTAAATAAAGTTAAAAGATTAAGATACACAAACTCTGTTAGTCTAATCCATACCAATATTGTAAATATGAAAGTGAGTTTGTATGATAGCTCTTAACGCTTTAACGGCTAAACCAATCACTATAAAATTTTATATACACGTACTATGTGGGATGGAGAAGATTACTTTTATCCCGATCAGTGAACATATCCCAGCCACGCAGACGAAATCGTGGGTAAAAGCTAGTAAAGAAATAATTTGATGTAACTTAATATCCGATAATCAATTCAAAACAGTTGGTCATTCATGTTAATTTAGTTTAAGAACTAACTGTTCCCCGCGACTACGTCCGCGTTTCTGTCGTTTTTCGTACAATAAGTAGCCTATGTCCTTCCAGACGGTTCAGTGGTTTTGATGTAGCAGACACATTTCCCTTCACTGCTCTGCTCCTATTGATCGTAGCGTGATAAAAAGTATACTATAACCTGCCCAGGAGTATGAAGAATAATTGTACTATGTTTCGATAAAATCCGTAGAGTAGTTTTTGTTTCCATAACAATATCATCGTATCAACTTTTATAGCCACTGCTAAACATAGAATATATAGGAGGGTGTTGCCTGTAGTTGCCACGCTTAGCAAGCGGGTTCTCTTCGGTAACATTAAAAGAGACGCTGCTGCCCATCCCTCGACCCTTATATTCCTTAAGTTCTTCTTACAATACCCACGAGAAAGAAAGGTGGCCCATTCTACGTCGAAACCACACAGCAGTTTCTATTCAATATAGTAAATTAAAAACATAAACTCTTGTTTAACACAAAATAACCGTTTATTTTTTTAAGAATTAAATATTATAGTGGGACTATAAATAAATTAAGTTACATTTAAAATGCAGTTTGGAGGCTTTGTGGTTTTGGCAACCTCAACAACATTCTACTAAATGCGATACGAATGTACGCAACAAAAATATACTTACTGTATATTTTTAAACCTTTTCATGAGTTTTCTTTTTTTTCTATACGTGATATTTACTTTATTTTGTCTTATTATAATTGTAGATAGCTTGTTATATATGTTTTCACTCATTTGCAAACAGAAAAAGTAAAATTTCAGTTATTGATTAATTTGAATGTTAATTTATTTAAATATATTAAATTAATTTCAATAAAACTACATTTTTCTTTGAATAAATTTCATAAAATAAAAGTATAATTAAAAACTACAGTCAGTAAATATAGTATCTGTAAGTTGATTTTAAATATGAGTAAATATACCTATTTTGTATCTTTGGTAATTCTTTAGTGCAGTTTGCTAGACTTATTAATAATATGGATTGGTAGTTAGGTCTTTTCTAATTTTATAATTGTTACTTAGTGTACATTGACGCTTATCTGTGAGAGCTGTATACACCTTTAATTGACGTGTTCATATGGCCTTAAGCTTGGTAATGAGGAGTAAGATGTTTTTGTTCAAACTTAGATTTAAGCATTTTTGAATAGTAGTGTTTCTCTTTTACTTACTTATAACATTGTATATCGTCTGCTTAATTATTGTGAGCATATTGTTGGTGTGTCTTTTATAAATAAATAAATAAATTATTTTAAAAGATATTATTTTAAATAAACTTGTTTTTATTTCTTCATTTTCAACAGGTTTAAAGAATAAACACAAAAAACAGACAGCAAAATGAATTGTGAATTTTTACGGTCGCCATATTTATTGTTATATAAGTTTTGAAGTAATAGAACTATGCAAATACAAGCTGTACGCTTGGTCCATTAATGTAAAAAGCTTTTCCACGGTTGCCAAAGTTTTGTTGTACAAAGTTACTCGGAAACGATTTCCGTCACAAAGCTTAAGCCACTTGTTTGTGCTTAAAAAATGTACCTAATGCCGATAAAAAAAAAACTCACTACTCGTTTGTTTTTTTAACTTTTATTTTTTGGAATATATTGATATCATTATCAACATAACTAGCCTACTGCAGGCCACTACGGGACATACTCCTCTCCATATAAGGCATACCACTGAACGCGACTACTCTTTATTTCCAGTTTTTACTAGTTACTCTACGTATGTCGTCAATCCACCTAGCCACAGTCCTAGTCGAAGAAGGAATTGTTAGTAATGGGGATTAGTAGCCCCGTTACTAGCAAATCCACCTTGGTTCTTTCTCGAAACCATCATGTTCAATTCCAGGTGAATACATCACAACGTACCTTCCTTTTCAAACTAACCTATTATACTTCACTGGTGGCCTGCCAACGTATACCGTTACCACAAGCGGGATTACCATTCCATTATTATCCATTTATAAAAAGCCACAGTTCCTCACTACGTTTATATATTAACATTAATCTTACTAATATTATAAACATGAAAGTGAGTTTATTTGTCTGTTGCCTCTTCTCACCTTAATGCTTCAACTACTCGTCATGAAATTAAGCGCACACCATTATAGTACCTATTTAAGACGGCTATATATAGAGTACTACATATGTTCCAGTATATTCCAGTCAATCAAATATCCCTATCATGCAAACGAAGTCACAAGTAAAGACTAAAAGTTAAAAATATTAAAATTGGAATACCATGCTAGTATATATGTTAAACAAATGTTAATATACTATACGATACTTAATACATATTACTATATTTTATTTACATTATATAACATATAAAAAAGTACAACCGTCATCATTATTCAAATTTTGACTTTTTTAAATGTATCCGGCTTTGGAAATATCGTCATAGTCGTAGAATACTGACGGATCTTTATATGTAATCTTTGTCAGATATCTTTATATATTTTTATACCATACCAGTAACTAAACTAACATTGTTAAATTATTTTCATGTAATTAAATTTATCTTATAACTACATGGAACAGATAAAAGAAACACTAGGTATCATGTCGTATAGGGAAGTCAAAGATATGGACTAGGATAGAGCTGGCTGAAAGATGCATTAGTTGTTCCGACAAGAGAAAACTCTAAAAAAAAAAATTATTATTATCTTGTCAGTCGCTCGAATCTATATAAAAAACCCAACTCATGGTAATGACCGAACCAATTTAACATTTTTTTTTATGTCTATAATAACAAATATTATAAATTTATTTTGCGTAAAGGAAAAGACGAAATTTTTATTTGGACAGACATCTGTCAGAACGGCCTATAAATAATTAAATAGAGATTGAAAGAATTTTGAAAACAAGACCGAAAAAGTAATTTTTCGTGGTACTTTTAAGGAAAATTAATATTTTTAATGCAATAATTTTCCATTCTATTAGAAAGAAAAAAATCTAATTACTATTTTGCGCACATCCTTATTATTTTTAAAGTTTCATTTTCTTAATGGTATATTATAAATGCACTTTATTGTCTTTCACCCGCTACTTCATACATATTGATTACACAAATTGTGAAATAAATGAAACAGTCAACTTTTAGATAATATATCAAGTAAAAAAAAACGTATACCAGGTTTTAGGTTAATATAACTATGAAAACCGCATCCAATTTGGAGCAGTAAATTTTGCATGATGCCGGAACAAACATGTGGCTAGACAAAGTAAAAAAAAATGGTTTTAGTTTCCTAACCCCTGTACCAATGTTTCCAAAACAATGTTTCTTAAATATCTCCCATGTACAGATATCGCCTAGTTACAATTTTTTTTTATGAGTGAAAATGGTATGGTAACCCCGCCTGCGCTAACGGTATACGCTTGCGGAGCACCAGTGAAGGGTGATAGATGAGAATGAAAACAGGCCAGTTAGCCCATCATGATGAATTCATCAGGAATTAACCATGATAGTTTCCAGGGAGAACCGCGAGGAGGTCGACCTGGTCGGGTATATTGCTAGCAATGGGATTCTCAGTCTCCATTACTAACAACCCCTTTCCCCCCCCCCCCAGTTACAATTTTATTACATTAGTAAGAAAGTTTATTACATTAACAAAAAAGATTTCCCTCAATATCATTGGACAATATTGTTTTTCCACAGAATGGCAAATGATACCTATTATACTTAAACATATAACAGTAAACATTATGGTTTCCAATATAAAAAGATATGGCACTGCAAACATGTATTTTCATACTGATTTGCATACTGACTGTCTGATCATAAAAACTTATAGGGCACTTTTCGTTGACCCAGAATCTTGAAATTCGACATGAATGAAGATCTCATGGTACGAGCAAACGAAAATCTCAAAGTCAACAATATCTAATCGTGCTGTTTAACTTAACGAAGTTATTCAATTTCGCAGTTTTTGTCAATATTATCCCTTCTTTTTTGGGAATTTATGTTTATTTTTTCAGGGTAATATTTATTTTTTTATTTATTTAAGGCAAACATACAACTTTTACAATACATTATTATAATTATACAATTAAATAATTTATCAGCCAATAAAGTGTGCACATACAGATGCGTAAATACAAGTGAAGGAAACACGCAAAAAAAAAATACTATTAAAAATTACAACAAATGATATATTTGTTATAACTTTATTATATATTTGTTATAGGTTTTTTAGAATATATAATTTAAAATTATACATTCTGAAAACCTAGTAATAATAAAATTAATTAACCTTTTTAAATATAAGTACTAAGATTACAATAAAATAAATCGATATAGCAATAATTACTGTTATGCATATTACATGCACTACAAAAACAGGTACCGACCTTTTATACCCGCTCATATTTTTATAAATGTTAATGTTAGCATACATAGAGGGAGACCTTGTACAAACGTCGTTTACTTGGGTACCTCTGTCCCATTCATATTTCTACCGTGAAGCAGTTATGTTTTCATGGCCGTGTTTCGATTTGAAGTGTAGGATATGGCAGTGAATTTACTGAGTACAGAGTTATAATATCTTAGTCCTCAGGAATGGCAACGCATGGAGCGTATCATGGGCGTAATAGTATACTCTGTTATGTGCATGGTACTGTTCATATCTAAAGGTGACGGTTATCACTTTCCATCAGGTTAGTCATCAGCTTGTTTACCATTTTAAATTGCCTAAGTGTATATATATGTATGTATGTATACTTACCTTCATACAACCTTCCATATTAGTCGTCAATCTCCAACTTACACTTCAGCTATACACGTTTTGCGACATGTGTTTCACCGATAAATGAAAATCTTCAGACAAATTGTGAAATTCCTGCTCGGAGCCTAGTATTAACCGTTTGGCACCCAAACTACGAAACGAACACCCAATGAACGAACAGAACGGTATGCGGTAATATGGAAGGTTGTGGAACTTCTGGTAGTAATAATGGTAGTGAATCTTCGAGTGTTGACAAACACATATGTACTAACGTTATCGGGATTAAACAAAATAATTCATAACTCATAATAAGTAAGATAATACCTATTTAAGTAATATAAATATAGTATTAATATTTACATAAAATATCCTACATGTTTTTATTCTACTACATATTAACAAATCCGAGTATAAACAGGTACTACGAGAAATGTGCATTACTTTAAACAAATTCATATTGTAAAAGAGGCTTTCAATTCTAAATTATTTTTGTATATATTTTAATATATCTTATAACAAACAGAATATTATAAATTAAATTTACAATATTACAATATTAATAAAATAACATTAAATTATATACCGAAGAATTGCTCTAAATCAGAATACAAAAAAGTATCGTATATTATTAAACTGATAAGCTCAGAATTATGAGCAAGAAAATCCAAGAAAAAGCAACAAATGTACAAATTACAATAGAAATGGTACATAGAAAAATGGCACTACAAAATCCAATAATAAGTATTTCATATCCATTTTACCCTCTTCACCCTTTACTATACTTATGTCACTGCGAATATATCAGAAGTACTCAACTTGTAGGTCGCATGTAAATGCGACCCTAAACGACGGACTCGGGGAAAAAGGATTATTAGTAATGGGGTTCTATCAACCCCATTGCTAGTCATATTCTCTATCAGACCAACTTTCTAGTTCCTCTTGGAAACCATCTTAGTTAAATCTTATATAATTCGCCACAATGGGCTAACATCCTCGCCTATCATCCCTCACTAGTACTCCGCCAACATATACCGATAGCGCAGGCGCGATTACCACTCCATTATCACCCATTAAAAACAAAATTAGAACTTGAAACCTTAAGGACATAAATTTTGAATGGCATTTAGTATTGAATACAGTGCAAGCAATCACACACACATACTCGTACACGCGCGTGCACACATACACACATAAACGCTCACATGCACATACAGGCACACTTGAAATAATGAATACCATTGGCCATGTGATTATTTGTATTCTGGGTACTCTATATGTGCCAATTATGCGAGCGAAATTAAAGTTACAGCTAATAACATATATCTATCAAATATATAGTAATAAAAAATTTAAACCCTGACCTGAAACTTTCGGCGTCTGTCTTAAGACAATAAGTTTCTAAAATAAATTTCATATAATACGTACTTATATACTTACAAAATTTCATAAGAATTTCTCCAGACATAAATACTTGTAACATGATAAAGGAACAAACATGCATTCATGGTTAAACTAATATTATACACAGGAAATATTTTATTTTTATTTGAATTTAATAAAATCATTAATAGATTATGTCCTACAAAAAAAAACACTGACTCCAATCGTTAAAATTAGTTACTTTTACTTAAAACTAAATTACTGAACCAATTTAAATCAAATTTAAATGAGACCAATCTGAAAGTAGATCCTTCTAAATAATAAAATCCAATTTATAAATGACGAAGTTCTGAGGTTCGAACGTTTAAAAAAATACAAGCGAATTGTGAACCTCCTCCTCAAGTCGGTAAAAAAATAATTTTATTCATATATGCAATCCACGATAAACTACAGTTGAGTAACACTGCCACATCTGCAAGCATTTTATTCCGCATAAAGACTACTTGAGCCTACAGTGCTACGGCTCCGCTACGATGCTACGCCGCTACAACGTGCTACGGCTGACTGACTCGTTATAAACCATTCTGGCATTCTACTATGAAATTCCAGTTATATCCTGTATAATCAATGTGAAAATTGATAAAGATATTTAATTAAATTAACATGTAAGTACATTTGTTATTCATATATATTTATTTGTTTATGTATATAAATCAGAGTTTTTTTTTTTCAATGGGTGAAAATGGTATGGTAACCCCGCCTGCGCTAACGGGATACGCTGGCGGAGCACCAGTGAAGGGTGATAGATGAGAATAAAAACAGGCCAGTTAGCCCATCATGATGAATTCATCAGGAATTAACCATGATAGTATCCAGGGAGAACCGCGAGGAGGTCGACCTGGTCGGGTATATTGCTAGCAATGGGATTCTCAGTCTCTATTACTAACAATCCCTTTCCCCCCAATATAAATCAGAGTTGGCCGACTTGACTAGACCCAAAATCTACTGTTTACTGACGAAACCCTGTGCAATCTACAAAGTCTTCTTGAAATCTCAAATGAAACAACATAGATCAGTACACAATTATGTAGTATAGTAGTGCTTTTTATTTTCTTAAGAGAGAAAATATAAGACAGAAAATTAATTTAAATAAGTACTTATTATGTATGAGTATTGCATCTGAGCATCTTCCGTTAGATTAGCAAAATATTATATTTTTTGCCTTGTGACGATCGACTAGACTAATAGTCGAATACTCTTTTTTTTTATACAACTTAGAATGGCAAACAAGCTGACGGCCCACCTGATGGAAAGTGGTAACCGTCGCCTATAGACATAAGCAGTATCATGGACATAAGAGAGTATACTGTTTCGACTAATGGTCGATCGCGATCGACCGGTTGGTAACCCTTGATTTAATTTGTAGTGTGTAAATTTATCAAATATTACTAGCGCAGCACTCGATTTTTCTAACATTTTCCTAATATTGACTGGGAGAAAATATTTTAGCATTAAGTACGCTTTGTACACATGCATCTCTCTCTCTCTCTCTCTATCTCTCTCTCTCTCTTTCTTTATTTAAAAGGTTTCTACTTTTTAGTGCAATCAATTCATGTATTTTATTCCCGCCATCTCCATTTCAGGCTATATTTTTGATCTCCCTAAACGACATGACACCTAGTGATTTCCTTATCTGTCCCACGCAGTTATTTCTCGGTCTTCCCCTTCCTTTTTTCCCCTTTATTTTTCCTTCTAGTATGCTCTTTAAATGTCTTCACATACATGTACATGTACCAATGAATAAATAAATAAATAATCTTGACATACGTAATACGAGAACGAGTTGTTTTGAAAGAAAGTTTCAGTATAAAAATATGGAGAGACACAGATATAGGTACTGTGGTTCAGCCATGCAGAAAAATGTCGGATATAAGGTTTACGAAACAGATATAAAATGTGAAAGAATGTGGATACGGAGAAAAAAACTGGTCTGACAGACAGACACTGAATAGACAATATCTGTTTAATACAATAAAATTGTAAACTAGATGACGTCTGTACATGATATCTAAAAAAATTAATACAAGGAGTCTTGATAAGACTAATAGCTGCCAAAACAATAATTTCTGAAAACTCTTGTCTATCACTTTGTCTGTCTATACGTTGTACGGTATCTTGCATAAACTCAGTTGTATTCTTAAAGGTCTAACTTAAAATCTGGTGTATTCTTACATTTTAATATCTAATAATCTAGAAGTGGTTTTTTAATTAGTTTTCTTACAAAAAACTTTTTTATTTATTTATATATTTTTATGTATTAAAAATATATAAATAAATAAAAAAGTTAATAAAATAGTGGCACCATCTGCGCTATTAGTATACGCTGACGGGACCCAAGTTAAGGATAATAGGTGAGGATGTAGTCAGATTGGTTAGCCCATCATGTTTAATTTGTCTAGAATTAACCAGGAAGGTTACTGGTAACCTTCGTGATTTTCTCTGGAGAAAACGTACAAGTTTTCTCTAAAAAAAACTGAGGAGAAGAACAAAGAGTAAAAAAAATGTACATGTGTTCTGGCCTATAAAGATGTGAGATATGTTTAAATAACTGTTTTGCTTGAATTTATAAGGGTAAAAATTACTGCCATGCAATCTCATAAAAAATCTCACCCTTTTAATTGAAACACAGCCATGTAAATACAACTGCTTTAAGGTAGAACCAGAGGAAGACTTTGTACAAAAGTCGTCTGCTTGGGTACCTCTGTCTCATATGTGTTTCTGCTGTGAAGCAGTTGTGATTTGGTTTGAAGGTTGGGATATAGTAATGAAATCACCTTAGGAATTGCAAATGGCAAAGTTTTGTTTGTCTGTTCTGTCATCTCTTATTTTAACATACTATTCATTATTTTTGTTTAAATTACGTATATAATCTGACGACGTGTGTATGGATTTTGACAGAAGCTGCATATACGTAACTGCTAACCAAAAATACCTATTTACCTATTTTTCTGTTTAAATATTGCCAAGAGTAAAACGTCCAGCTAATTTCTATAATATAAGTAAAACAAACTAATAGACAAACGTAAATAATATAATAGGTACTAGATATTTATATATTTTAAAGATAAAGAAGTTATGCACTATTAATATATTAGCTATCTCTTTAACTAAATAAATGTCGTCATGTTTTATGAGGACCATTCACCAATACATGATTAAGCTATTACCTATGCATTCAAGCAAAAAATACGTTTGCCAGGCTTGACTCCATCAATAGCACGAGCTTAGGTACTTATCCCTTCCGAAAAACACGTTTTCCTCTAATGGTTTCAATTTGACGTAAAGTGTTCTCCCAACAAAATCAGAGCGACGACAAAACGAGGTCATCGCTCTTGTAACAGTATTTTCCAAGAATGAAAAAAAAATAGCAAAGATTCTTATCGAAATTATTTATCGGAAATCGAGACTACATCGACAATATGAAATAATTTATTTTTACCGACTGAGTTTTGACCACAAAATCATTATTTATTCAAAAATCAATCAACGCCTAGATATGTTCGAAAGAAATAATTTGTAGCCCATTGCCACTTCAGCTTGTAGTTTCTCCGAACTATGTCGATGACTATTTCTTCTCAATTTCCTCATTTTGGATTCTATCACACAATGAAATTCCAAGAATAGCCAACTCCAAGAACTCACTGAGCTACTTGGAGCATCCTCCAAGTCCATCCAGTCCTATAAGTCACAATTGCCAACGCGCACTATTTAAAAATTTTCGTCTTTAAACTTTGTGGTATTTTTGATGAAAAAATAAATCTATTTTATTTTATAATAACATAAATTAAATTTCTATGAAAACATATTGAATTACTTGTATCGCTTTTGTTTGTAATTTTGCAGAATAATATTTTCAAAGGATATAAACATTTATTAATTTATTAAATACTTTGTTTAATATTATTTTATGAAAGCTGATAGTGTACGAATATTGTCGAAACCATAAATACAAAATGAGAATACAAATACAATATTAATTGTATTTATTTTACTTCGTTACTTTTATAGTAGAACTCTATTATGCTTATTACGAAATTATATGAAAAATATAATGAATGAAACCATCAATGCGAACGTACGCTGTGACTTTTTAATTAAAAATATTTTCTTTGTTTTTAATTATGTACATAATAATATAAAAACTTCATCCTCGTGAATTTTTATTTCTTTTTACTGGTTGGATTCTATTTATGTTATTATACATATAGATAGCTTTATTATACGTAGAGCGCACTTTATGACGTTCATGTTCTGTTCAAACAACAACTTTTTTTATAACACAGGTTGCAAACGAGCAAGCTACTCATAGAGGTGTTAAGTGACTACCGCCGCCCGCAACCCGAATACTGTAACGCCGAAGAAATTAACAAGTTTACTGCCAAGCTTTTATGTAGATATATGCTCATTTCTTAAAGGTTAGTTAACCTGGTCTAATGAGACCAGTTTCCATCAAATAAGCCATCAGTTTGCTTGGCATTCTAAATAGGAAAAAAGGTATTACTCAATCACGCCAAAACGGTTATACGGATTTAAAATAAATTTTATATATAGATAGTTCATATTTAAGATTAACGAATTTAAAAGAGAATACTTTAACTTTAATTTAAGTATGCAATGCCGCAGGATATAACTAGTTATATAGTAATAAAAATTGTACTAAATTTTATTACTTTTTTATTAACGAAAAAACAAACGCTGCAAAACCATGTGATCTGGAATAAAGCTGCTAGTCTAATATTCCAAAAATATAAGTGATAATATATATGTATGTATTATGATATAGCAATACACTGACAATGTTATTTATCTACCTGAAAATATATAGGTTTTCTGCATTACTCTCACGGATGCTTTTGCAATAAATAAATGTCGAAACGTTCCAGCACAACAACTACTAGAATCATGGCGTGTTTAATACAATGTATTTTCTCTATTCGTAAATAGTTAATATTACAATGGAACTAAAATTTCCTCATAAGGTTACATTACTAGATTGCAATTCTCTTAATAGTTTGCTCCACAAATAAAAAGCTACTCGTATTTCAATCTTCTGTCGTAACAAAATTATCACAGATTAATGATCTCATTATTTTTAAAGAAACGACATGATTTTTGTTTACAGACTAAATTGAAATATTTGAATTTAGAACGCACACTTTCATCGAGTAAATTTTACTTCACAATAAACAAGAGTTTGCTCCGTAAAAAATTGAGTATTAATAACTAGGATCGATTACAAAAAAAAATCAAAATCGATTCAGAATCGGCAACCTAATAGCGTAATCGCGTGATACGTCACAAAAAATATATACAACTCAAGAATCTCCCTAACGGTAGTCTGTTAGATAGATATTTAGACCAATAGCAATGCACTAGCATTGATTATTCTTTTGGTTACAAATAAGGAATAATGATATTATTATCAGAAAATGCAGATGCCGGGAGAATTATAATATATAATCAAAAGTGGATGGTTCTCTCTGTAAATTGCGGTGCCCTTACGGGGTGTCACGTGTCTTATGTGCTTACTTATTATAATAACCAATTTGTATCACGTAGCATGCGAATAAATAAAAATAAATAAATAATTACCTTTTGTTAAACCTATACTTACATTATTAAAAAAATAACATTAATTATATTTATATATCAAATATACATTTTTATACTTTTAATACTGTGTGATCTCGGTATAGATTGGGCCACTCCTTCCTTTCCCGTGGGTGTCATCAGAGACGACTTAGGGAACTTAATGGCCAAGAAATATGCAACAGCGGGACGCTGTCTTAAAACATCACCAAAACCTAACTGCGGTTGCCGACCTTTCTGTTAAACTTGGTAGCTACTGGCAAATTTCCCCATTAGGAGGAAACCTATGTTCAGCAGTAGACAGTTAACGGCTAATGTAATAATTATAATAAAATACCTTTATATTTATTTACAATTTGAATATAAAATTTGTGTTATAAATTACGTTTTTCAATAAGGGTCCACAAACGCAATCTTGTTAATCCGCGGACCTTTGAAAGGGGTGGGGGGAATAGATTAAAATCGTAATGAATTAAGTAATTCAAATGAAACGAAATGGAAAATGGCACTTTTGTAAAAATGAATTGGAAACGACGAACGATTATGATATTTTATTAAACTGATAAATATGCAAAACGGAGATTGTGAACAATATAAAACATTTTCCAAAAATTAAACTGAATTCGACCTGATCGCATCCGGCACTTAATAATTATTAATAATACTATATTGTTACACCGAAGTAAGAAAGTTAGCCTCCTCATTTTGGTAAATTGAATACAAATTGTTTATTCGATTGACAAAAATTAAATAACATTGCAGACTTTATGTCCAACATAGAAAAAAAAATGTTAAAACATAACACATTTACTAATTCTCGTTAGTATGTTTTCTATAAAAAATTATGCTGTTAATTTTTTTTACATTCCTTTTAATTATCAGGGACAAAGCTTGGATATATAGTTAGTTAATGTAGCGTTGGTTGAATAAAAAAAATCTAAGCTAAAGAAAGTAAAAACAATTTCTTACTTTCTTGTCTCGGCTTTTTAATGGGAAGTATATGAACAAAAATGTTCAATAAAAAGTAAGGTTCCCTGAAGCACTCGCTCGGACCGACCTATCCAATTTGCGAAGTTACGCCTTCACCAACTTTTACACTCGCAATGCCTGAGAGTACTCGTTGATTTTATTCGAATGTAAAATAAAACTCAAACTTGATATGGCTTACTACAAATATGCAGCATAAAGATAATGACATTCTCTATAGGTATATTATACGAAAATATAAAATAAATTTTTATTAATGAAGAATGAAGAAGCACATACCCAATACTACATTGAATTTGAAATAAAAAAAGATATATATTTATAATAAACTATAAGTATTTAGTAATTGAGCCACAAAAGATCATAAATTTTAATCAAATCAATACTAATAAATAATTATGGCGTGGTCTATAAAGTGGATAAATAATAATTTCAATGCTGCAAAGCCAAGTAATATTTTTATGTATACCGAAAACCAATTTTGCTTTATCTTTATTATTTTCTCTTCGACGCGATAATTCCTATAAATATGTATTGCTAATCATGGCTCAGACTGACCTTTCATAACTTTGTTGCTCTATCTATTTTTTTGTTGAGCATAGAGACGATGAAAACTTATACGAAAATCTAGTTTATTTTATGGCGATCTCAAAATTATTGCACGAATGCAAAAAAAATTGAAACGAGCGACATTTAAACACGCGCTTTCCTCCTTTTACAATTAAATATTCACATATCCATATTTTTATTAATAATACTACCGATATTTTTAAATTGCAAACTCCTTAGTTCTTTTATAGACTTTACTTTTATAATATTATTATACTTTTTTGTTTTTATAATTGTCACTTAGCGACGACAATGATCACTTTCGTAGTCTGTCTTCTGTAGTTTTCTTTATTATAGCATTTTCCTTTATACCCACTAGTAATTATACTAAATTACATCAACATACAATCCATAATATCGCCCACATTTTTATAATTGATAAGTTGCCGAAACAATATAATTAAAAATTTATCACCGAATTTAAGTAAATGAATCACTTCAAAATGGCTACACCTATTTAGCTAATTCTTATTTTAATTGTGTTTATAAATGGCAGAACAAGACTTATATAAAAGAAAACGTTAGAAAAATCATAAAAAAAGTACACCCGTATGAAGCCGGAACAGACAGCCAGTTATTGTTTATGATTATATAAGTTATAGGAGGTATTTAATTTCGATTTTAACGTCTCTGAAAACAATTGTATTAAATCCTAGATAAAGAGAAATATAATTGTCATTTCTAGTGTTTGATTGCGTTTGTTAGATACAACAACAAAGAGTGGTTTACTGCGATCAGCAGAGAATTCTACCTGTGCAATAGTAACAGATTTACGACTAAAACCAGCTGGGGGTGGCTGCGGTAGTAGATATTTATTAACTCACCAGACACTGGAAACAAAACTTTATCACACCACCTACTATAAAGCTATAGTAAGAAAAAGAAAGCTTTTTTATTACCCGCCATTAGAGACTATTCACACAGGACACTGCATTGAAAAATTATAGCTATGTATTCATGCTAAGAGTTAGATTTCTTTGTTTGATAGTATTGAAAAGTGATAATTGATGAGGAGAAAACTCAATTGTGTTACATGATTGTTCTATACTAGCTTTTGTCCGCAACGTTGATCGCAATGATTTTGAAATTAGATAACCGGTTCTAGACAGCATATCAGAATTAAGCATATATTAGATTTTTAAGTTAGATCCTCAGGAACCAATGTAAACCGCATAAGTGCATATATTGTACATTTTGCATATAAAAATATGAATATTAAACTGGGTATCGTAAAAGGCGACTAAAGAAGGGCGAAGGATGGCCAGCAGCGTCTTTCTTAAAACATCTCCTAAGCCTAACTGCGGTTGCCAATCCACCTGCCAAGCATGGCAACTATTGCCAGTTAAAGGCTGATATGATGATGATGATGATATATAAAAAATAATATAAAAAAATTAACTTATCACATCCTTCGTCAGTATCTTCACCGCCAGCAGAACTTGCAAATACCAGTATAATATACATGAGTATTGAACACACTTCAACCATACTTCTCAATCTTTCAAATCGTCGCCATCAAAATTATGTGTAAATAAAACCAAATATATAATATATTTACTAATATGTTCACTTACCTCACTTGCACCTAACCATGTTAACTATACCCTATGTATACATTCATAACGATAATTATCCATTCAATTAAATACACTTTAATGTCAAATTTCCCTCCAATTCCTCCACACCGTATCCAACTGTTACATCGTCTCTATACATTCCTACTTTCATTCTCCCACATTTCCAGTTGACCCATCGCCCGTATCTAGTAACGAGGACGGGTTGTTCTGCCATTTTCGCGACCCACAACTACTCGTACCAAATAAAAAAAAAACGGCATTCAATTTAACAGTAGTTTTTTCAAGATGCTTAAATTGAATTAATAATTTCCAGAACAAACGCATGTCTATCTAGGCAGGTAAAACTTCTAAAAATAATTATTTTAGCTTTACTTGTTTTTATTAAGATCCCCTGTATATTTTTTTCTTAAATATCTATAACATATATATTATATTTTATTGGCTGATAATTTAATTTTGTAATTGTCATATGTGTTGTTAAAACTGTATTTTTGCCTAAAATGAGTAAATAAATTATAATACAATTTTATTATACTAGTAAAAAGTAAGAAAGCTGATTCTTTACTACTCACAAACAAAAATTATAATAATCAAATAACTATGCGTGTGCTTTCATTTTGAACAATTGACAGAATAAGTAATCTAAATCTCCTAGCTACATTTTACCCATATGGCAAATTTGATGAATTTCATGAAGATCAGTTGAATTGTTAAGGCGCCAATAAGTAACGAGCCCACTCACATGTATTTGGAGGAGAAATATTGAAGAAATCAATTTTGCCTCGAGCAATAACTTTATTGCAAGATATTTTATACGACGGAGATTAAACTAGAAGACTGTAACTGCTCAATGCTTGATGGGCGTCTATTTTTGGAATACTTTTCCATTTGTAAAAAACTACGATTGAACGCAAACATTATATAAGTTTTTAAGTCGCTTAATTGAGATTGTAGAGTCCCAACAATAGACTTAACCAGCCAATGTTGATAAGTTAACGTGACAAACGAATAAAGATACATTTAGTTCGTGTTTAAAAATGTTGATATGTTGGCTCGCAGGTTTGCTCGTTGCTCGACTGAAGTCAAAATAATATTGTTCAAGGCATATTGCCAATCTTTTTACATGAGCAGCCTGTGGGTTGACTATACACAGCGGGCATACAGCGCTCTGCGTGTTCAATAGAATAATGTTTTCAGGGTGTTGTTACGGCTGCCACGTTTTTGTAGTGCATCCACAATGTTTGCAGCGGCATGGACAGATGACTTCTATGCCATCAGACGCAAACGGATTGCATCTCTTTTATACTGATTGCGTGGCAGCAGTAACGGCATTCTGAGGGCATTATGTAATAAATACGATAGCCCGATCCTCTCATTGTGGGTCAAAATTATTATAGGGGCCATAAAATGAATTTTGTATTTTTTTTTCTCTACTAACATAGTTTAAGTCAATTGTTACTAACAAAAATGGATCTTAGTAATCCGTAAATAAAGAAATATTATTATTATTATTATTATAAAAAAAATGGATGCCTTTAATCAACAATTGGACACGATCCAAACCGCGTAAAAATGCTTCTGTAATACGACGATGGAACATGTCCAAAGACCTCTAAGTCCTATCTAGATTTATTGTAACAACAATTACAGTTGATACAATAACATAAAATACAAATATTTACATCCTTACAAATATAATAAATATTATATTAATATGTTTCTTTGGTATCTCTTGGCACTTAACAAATATGAAATTTTGTATATTTGAAGTATTTCAGATGAAGAAAGAAATAAGTCCTTTTATTATATACAACTTAGAATGGCAAACAAGCTGACGGCCCACCTGATGGAAAGTGGTAACCGTCGCCTATAGACATGAGCAGTACCATGGACATAACAGAGTATACTGTTTCGCCTATGATACCCCCCCTGCGTTGCCATTCCTAAGGACTCAGGTGTTATTCCTCTGTACCCAGTAAATTCACGCCATATCCCACCCTTCAAACCGAAACACAGCCATGCAAACACAACTGCTTCACGGTTGAAACACGAATTAGACAGAGGTACCCAAGCAATCGACTTTTGTACAAAAGTCTCTTCTCCCTCTCTTTTATGCCGGTCAATCAATATGTTCCGGTCCAGTGGACAAAGTTGTAGGTAAAAACTAGTTTATAATAGTACTACCTACCACAAACTACTTGTATCCCATAGCTTTGAAGTATTATAAAAAAGTCTCCTATGTGTTGATATATTGTCCATACTATCCAAGTAGATATCAAACTTTATTGAAATCCTTTCAAATTTTTAGTTTTAATATTAGAATTCTAGAATTTATTCTACTTTAAAACTCAAGCCCACATACCCACCGGTCATTACCAGACTTCAGTTTTCAGCAAACCACTGCAGCCTTTTCAAATAAATCCTTTTGTTACACAGCGTAATTTTAAAACTCGGTTTTTATTCTGTGAAACAATGAAAGCGAAGGGAAAAGCTGGATAATGCTGTACAAATATCGACATCAGACTTACCGTCATTTTTATTATTTATAGCTATGAAATGCTTGCGCGTTTTGTTCGTGTACTACATATTTATGTTCAACACACTCGTTAATAAGTTGTAAGTTGATGAGTTGTAGTTAAGTTAATCATGTTTTTTATAATTTTTAAATTGTTTTATTTTATAAACCTACTAATTTTTATCCGCAGCTTCATCCGTAATAAAAAAAGTAGCCTAAGCCCTTTTACATCATTATAATTCAATTATTTTAAATTTTATGACAATCGGATGCGTTGCTAAAGCGCTAAACGATAACAAATAATAAAACAAACAAATAGATAATGATAAGAATTAACCTACTTGCATTCAGTATAAATTATAATACCTATACAAAATATGTGAAGTGACTATTTTAAGCTCTAGTTGCCACAATCAAAAACCTAATCATATCAGCCGTTAACTGTCTGCCGAACATATAACTGCCATAAGGAACGGTCTCGAGCCACCTGCATCCACTGATTCCCTGAATTACAAAAACTAATGCTTGAATTTTATTATTTACAAACAAAAACTCGACAAAACTTAGTTCTATAACATATAAGGTAAAGAATGTCCGACACAGTCTACGATTTCTATGTAGGTACTTCCGTACGTCAGTATTCACAGTTCGTTGACTTTAATTACGCGTTTTCACAGTGAAATTCATTGAGAAACAAGCGGCAACCCGACGTAAGCCGCGCTAGTTTAAATTACAATCTGTTGGTGCTACTACCACTGGGATTGAAAACAAACGGATTTATATTCGCTACGAACCCGTAAAGTTCGTGTTTACCGTTTTTTACACTGGAAAAAAGGAAGAAACTAAGACTTAAGTAAGACGAGTTAACTATTATTGTATTTTATTATTACAATTTTTTTATTATTTTAGAATATTGAAAAAACAACAACAATAAATTATAGTAAAGTAACTGATTTGGAAAACGCTGTTTTCACTCCTACCTCCACTAGCCAGCTGCATTTTTCCTTTTAGGGTTAATCGGAAAAAAATATTTTATCTCTCAAATATGATATAGAGCAAGCAATATGCTACATATTTATTAATACAAAATTTTATTAAAAACGGTTGAGCGGTTTCGAAGATTAGATATCTTGACACGGATTTTGTACATTAAGATTAGTTACAATGATGAACCAAATTATTTCTTATATATTTCTATATACACAGCAATTTTCTATATCCCTATAGACCTATTCTTGAAAATAAGTTCACCTTTGTTACATTAAAATAATTATGTATCTGATATTTTGTTTTAGTGTACAAAATAGAATAAGAAATAAGCAATCATTTCCAAAAAAAAAAGAAAGCGATAACTTAGCAAGACACACACCTACAGTAAAAATGTCATCATTTTTAATCCAAATATGTATGGTTGTATTACATATAAATAGGTAAGTGAATTTTAATGACGGTCATGAAAATATGTATTTAAGAACGGTGAGTTCACGTTATTTAATTCAACCCGTGTGTGTGTTCATTCGTCAAGCAAAAAATACACGATGCAAAGAAATAGCCGGAACTCTCCCGGTTCTTTTACCGCCCTAGGTATTTTATAATGCACTCTTGCAGCTTTAATTAAACTCCCAACTTCAACTCAGTGGATTTTCACTGAATTAAGAGTCACTTGTACCTATACTTTATTCAATACTCATGACTTTTGTTAGAACAATGGATGATTACACAAATTATCATAACAAAAAGAGGTTTGTTTGTATCAATTCACAATACATTGAGGTAAAAATTTTATTATCTAGTCTTATACACCTAATGAAATAACAACCAAATTTTGCAAAAAATTTTTCAAAGATACTCTTTAAATAAAATTAGTAACAAATCGAAATGTTTATTAAATTTATTGATTTTTTATTTGTATTAATACCTATTGTATCAGCAGAATTCTTATAGTCAAGTCAATTGCTTCTATTACAAAATTTCACAGCAAATTAATTAAAAATAGAAAGAACAATATTCACTTGGAAAAATTCATTCCATCAAGATCTTAAATATAAACATAAACATCTTATATATAAACCACCGAGTAAGTGGCATCAGCTAGTTAGAGATCTAAATAAACTCAAACAAACGGCGTGAAAAATATTCGAGCTATTAGAAATGGATAGCAAACACCATACCATAACACCCACGGCTAGACTGCCCGCCAATGTGCTCACCAACGCTCATTTCTGGTTGACTGACCCCATCTCTAACGTTCTATACTGCCTATACTATATTGGCTCCCCTATATTATACTGACTTCAAGCTGAATAGTCGGTGTATTATGGTCCACTCGGTTGCCTAACCTATCATCGGCTCCTACATCTCAGAGCGTGTCGCTTCATAAAATTTACACGTCTTCTGGTGTGCCAGTTTGATTGAAATAAACTTGTACTAACTGAGAATAATGCATCAAGTTTAAAGTTTAAGTACTAATATATCTATCCTAGCTAGTGATACAGGAAGACAACACAATGTGATGTGCGTTGTTATTTTTCAATTTGAATGACAAAAGAGCAAGTTTAATAACTTGAAAAAAAGTACAGACAATGAAGTCAACATATAGACTATGCTTTATTTACCATCCCCTGTAGTACGAAAATAATTTATAAATATGCACGTATAATAGAAACTAAGCGAATGATCATCCTGCAACGTATACACAATGACACGTTCACTTTGTAGATTACGAGTATATCTCTGAACGTAGTCGCGCTGTAGCGGTGCACACCACTGTAATACCACTGTGCAAGACAATCGCGCAAAAGGACATGTATTCACGCACGGCTTTCCTGATAAACATGCCGTAATTATAGGGTTGTCGAAATCAAAACATTTGACAAAATTTTATTAAAAATAAAGAATAATACAATAAGTAAAATAAAATAAAAAAAGTGAGCACTATATATACACGATGGCTTATCGACATAACTATTAGCAATAACACAGCAGACGAAGAGGAAGACCTACGGAGACCAACTGTTCTTACCCGAAGAATTCCGAACGCGGTCTTTCTTATCTGCGACGATGCCGCAAGCGCTTACAGCTCGCGCCCAGTGTACCGAGCTCGCAGTCAGGCTTGTTATCGCGTCACAGTCATGACTAAAGATCATAAATTGATTCCAAAACTAGTCGAGCTTATTCGATCTAATTACACGTCAGTTAAACCGGTGGTTATTACATCAAAAATAATAAAACAGTAATGAAAGTCAATATAAAATTAATATGTCAATTTTCTAGCAATGATTAAATTTTCATGGAAAAAAACAGTAAAACGAAAAGTAAAAAAAAAACTACCACCTCCGAGAAAATGGAATAAACATTTATTTTCAAATTGTATGAAAGCGAAAATAATAGGATAAAATCCAAAACAAATTGATGAAATTATGAAAATTAAATTAAAAAATAAATTATATAGATGGTGAACTACTTATTTCCAACTTAATTTCTTCCTAGTTTTTGTCCGCTACTTTGTACGCATGAAATTTGTCAGTATTTAAAACAATGAAAGAGACAACTTCTAGATATAATATACACCAGATTTTACCTAAGTTTGAACTTCCTCATAAAAATATTTGAGTGTATGTCTATGTGTATGTCTTCTTATGTTTCTAAATAACCGACTATCGATTATTATATATTATTCTAAGTTTATGCATTTACCAATCATTTTTTTTTTATTTATTTATTGCCTAAAGAGATCGCCAGCCCTGTTCAAACTCAATAGCCTATTGTCATGGTCGGGCGGCGAACGACATCCCATCCGACACGCTTACCGCGCTACTGGAAGCTTTTGCGCTTGATTAACGCGCTAATTAGCTTTATAATATGCTGCTTAAAATGCTCACGATATTGTTTAATAGCCATTTAATTTCTACATTCTCTTGTTTCAGCGTTATAACATCTCATTTCGCATTTTTTATTATTTGTTACTAATGTTATGCCTTGTTCTTAAATTACTAACGGGCGCAACAGACGTCATTCTGCCAATCAAATATTTGTTTGAATTGACAAACAGGAACTGTTTGTATGGGAATAATAAATAATAATAATAAGATTTTACGTTTTTCCAGGAAAGTTTCCGACAAGGGGCGACATCATCGTTAAGCAATGTCTTTATGATATAATATATATATATATATATATATATATATATATATATATATATATATAATCAAAGAAATACAAAATACTGTTATTTCAATTTTTTATTCACAATAGAAATCGCAAATTATTTTTAATAGACGCTAAATACGTTTATTCCTACACTTGTATGCACGAGTACAAGCTGTACATACAATATTTATTAAATAGCACTTGCCATCTATAATATCTCGCAGTAAAATTTATTTTTAAATCAAATATTTACAAGTCGATTCTTTACTTCAATACACTTATTATGACTTACGATCAACTGCAGGTTAATCCCGTCATATATTTATAATGGGTAACTCAATAAACCCCCATTGGAAGCCATTGCCTGTATTAAAATTGTGCATATGCTGTGAAATAAATTTTCATTGTTAGTTACAGATATTGTTAAAATAAACAGTGATAAAACGATGAACTAACAAGCATAATACAATAAAATACATTTTATTTGATATTTCCTTAACGAAGATTGATTTAAATGTCGTAACCATTACCACTTTCTACATTGATATCCCACAACTGGGCATAACAAGAGGAAACTTTTACCGGCTGTTTGCTCTTGTACTTGTACTGCTCTCTAAACAAATGGTAAACGAATCTATTATTATTTAAAATTTGTGTTCCACAAAAAAAAAAACCTATTTGAATCGTAGCAAATTCAATTCATTTAAATTAAAAAAATATTTATTTTGATTTAAAAACTAAACAACTGAACCGATTTTAATAAAACTTGTATGGGACTAATTTGAAAGTTGCCTTAAAAAAAGATTTTCCAAATCTGTTTATAACTGATAGAGTATCACGTAACAAATATAAAAAAATTACCGAATTGAGAACCTTCGCCTTTTTTGAATCTGGTTGAAAAGATACGTACAAACTGTAACAACTGAGGTCTATTTTTAAACTAACACAGTACATCCATCTTTTATGATAGAATAAGATGCTCAAAATGGTATGTCGTTATTCAGTGTATATTTCTTTAGATAATTATTTATTTTCACGCTTTTTATGATACATATAATGGCAAACAAACTGACGTCTCACCTGATGGAAAGTGGTAACCGTCGCCTTTATAGGAATATAATGTTCATGGTACTTCACATGCGTTACCATTCCTGAGGACTATGAACATTGATAAAATACTATTTTAAGAAACTGATAGTGATATCAATTTCACCTCGTTTGCTTAATAATTTTACTATTATTTTTAAAACTTATGTTCAATTTTAACGATGTCTATATGTAAGTATAAACGAGAAATTCCATAAAATTAATTGGTCTGTCGTCAAAAATTGCAAGACGAGATGCTGTGTCGTAAAGCGTAGTACACTTTCTGATGAAGACTTCCAAATGAAGCTGAAACAATCATTATTGATATAATACTACTATTAAATATACCCATAAAATATCATCAATTTCAGCCAACAACTATCCTCTGCTAAACATAGGTCTCCCCCATAAGGGGGATTTTGCCATTTGTTACCACGGTAGATGAATTTGCAATCACAGTTAGGCTTTTGTAGATATTTTATGAGGGACGTTGCTGCCCATCCCTCGACTATTAAGTTCCCTTAGTCGCCTCTTACAACACCCACGGGAAAGGAAATGGTGGCTATTGTGGAGTTCTATACTGGAACCACATGGCACTCTATAAAATATACTTACCTATTAAAGGACGATGATTTATTCATCTTCTTCTTAAAAAAAAACCCCCCTTTTTATCTTCATCAATGAACAATTACAGGTACTAATTGTTACCATGAAGTTACATTAAAAATAATGTAATTTATTTATTACAGTAGGTTTGAATATTACGATTCCGTATAAAATCTCTTTCAATTTCAATGTTCTTTCCATTATGTAATCCCTTAGTACCTACAAGATTAACTTATTCAAATACTGTCAAAGACATGTAAAAATTTTATATCCATATTAATTTATTAGCTATACCTGCTTTACCTTTGATATTTTTATATCAAAAAGCAGGAGATTCTTAATTCATCTGTATTTTTTTATACCTATAAATATATAATATTACGTGATATTCATCAATTCTGAAAGTATTTTGATTATTCTTTTTGATCTTGTTTTTATTATGCCGTTCAAAACATCTCATGCAATATTCATATAATTGAATGATTAATAAATTAATATTTCCATTTGCTTGAAAATGTATTTCATTTACAGATGAATAAAGTTTTAGCATAATTCTCAACAAAATATGCATACTCACTATCCATATTTACTTAGAATCAGATAGATTTTTAGTTAACATATTATTTATTTACATTACATTGTGCTATTTATAAGAATAAAATAAATACAGTAAATTTTAATGAGACGATACAAAAGCGGCCTCGCTCAGTAATCTTCTTCTTCTATAAAGATGTATGTAGATAGATATAATATATAGGGGATATGAAGAAGGGCCAAATTAAAAGTACCCGTAACCGACGAGCGTGTATGACAAGATTGATGAATGTGGAAGAAGCGAAAGAGGTTTGTTTGAATCGAAGCATTTGGCGTTCCATTGTTTCTGCCTACCCTAATGGGAGACGGGCGTGACAGATATGTATGTATGTATGTAAGAATATACAAAGGGTAGGTAACGCAGTATAATATAGATACTAATATATGAATAATATATAAACATATTCATACATATTAGCACGCTTACAATAGGAGAGATTAAAGGAGGAAGATGAAGAGAGAATGCAGGAATATAGTGCTTAAAAGGAGAGATAGTAGGATTTAACAGAAATTTTGAAGCTATATATATGTGTGTGTTTGATTGTGTGTGTGTATGTGTATGTATGTGTGTGTATATATTTTTGGAATGATGACTCTTGATATACACTGGTGAAATACCAGTGGAGAATGATAGATAAAGATAAACTCAGATCAGTTGACCCATTGGGATGAAATTAACTGAAATTGACCACGATAATCTTCAGGGAATCAAATTATCAACAATCCTCTCCTTTGCTATTTCTAATACAAATTCGACAAAATTTATCCTATACTATTTATGCAATAAACTGTCACCGACCCGGCCAAGATTCAATTTAATTTAAGGAAATTTAGATAAACTAGGTATCGGCATCTCCAAAGGAAACGCAATCAACCAGCCGGATTATAGACACATAATACTGTTACCTCCTTAATTGCTTTATTTAAAATTAGAAGTACAAATTTTATTTAAAGGTTAGAAGAAAATCGAATTAAACGAATTGTACTAATTGTGAAGTCTGTGGTAGGTACGTTACAAATTAAATTAAGACCAAATCCTATAAAGGAGTAACCGTCGAGTTTTTCATCGGTCCTAACGACTTCCCTGTACTTTCATAATCAGGCCGTAGAATCCAGATATGATGGTACCTAAAGTGGATAATATTAATACCAAAACATGTTGAAATCAATAGTAATATAGAATAATGACTTAACTATTTTAAAACGTAAATTACACATCAATAAACAATGTTTCTTAGCTTAGATTAAGCATCTACGTTTTTTTATATATATCAAAATTAAAATATTTGAATTTAGAACTCAAAGCCAAACTCAATAAAAATTGGCAGAGACATTATTTGAAACATCTTTTTATTTCAAATATTATCTCTGCAGGACTTTGCTATTTTCATTTCTATTAGTCTTGATATTTTATAACATTTTGGCTTTTTTATATTACCTGAACCTTACAGAGTATAGTTAGCCATGGGACTGCTAGTACCCATTACTAGCAATTCTCTTGCCTTAAAATATCACTTGAACACACATAAATAGATATCGAGTTATATCATGTAGCTGTATCCCGTGGCGTTTCTCGTATAAATTATTATGATCCTTTAGGTTCATTGAATAAATTGTAGAATATACACGTAGTCTATCTATCTTGATAAATTTCATGCAATGCCGCATGAAATAGTAGCAAACATCTTAACTATCCAAATTCAACTTCTTTAACAAAAGGAATCTTGGTATAACGACTATTTTTTAAAATAAACCTTACTATTGAGAGAAATAATAAAAGCATTTATTCTATCCCCAATAGATAAGCTAATAAATAAAATGGATAGCTTACACAAGTGTTGTAATTCGTGATATAGGAGAAAGTTTGTAACTAAACGTATAAAGTAGCCAAACAGTTCTTTTGTTTCTCTTGTTATAAGAAATTTACGATTTTTGTTTCAACCGCAAATAGCTAAGTTAGACTTTACTGCTGGCTGAGAGATGTCTATTTCATGTTGCCATATGTGATTTCGTTGAGTTGTAGGTACAGTTCTTTAGTATTATTTGAATATTTTATACATTCTCGGAGACAGGCGTGACATGTATGTATATATATATATATATATATATATATATATATATATATATATATATATATATATATATATATATTCTTTATTGCACTTCAAAAAATAACACAGCGATTATTATAACAACTTGTTAGTAAGGGTGGACTTATCTCTGTAAGAAATCTCTTTCAGACAACTTAGTACAGTGAAAGAGATAATCTTTACCCCTTATTCATAAAAATGTCATACATCTCGTATATATTTTAACTGTTTTGTTTCTTTTGTACATAGTATAAGTAATAAAAGTATTTTTTTGGATAAGAATTAATTCAGTACAATACTGTCTATAATATTCATTCAATACTATAATAGAAATTAATCCTTAACCAATCAATATCAATGTTTAGTAGTAATATGTTTAGTACATGTTTTTTTATAACACTCAGGTGGCAAACAAGCATACAACCTACCTGATGGTAAGCAGTTACCGTAACCTACGAACGCCTGCAATACCAGGGGCAGTACACGCGCGTTGCCTGCCGACTCTGATGAAATTTCTTTATTTCATTTTTGAAGAACTTCATGCTACAGTCTTTTAAAATATTTTTTTTATTTTAAAGTTGAAGCTTAAAATTGTTTTTTTTTCTCTTGATGGAACAACATTTTAAATTATAATTTTACATGAACTAACCAGACAGTGGTAAATTGTTCCGCACCATGTTAAAAATAGCATTTTTTACATGACTTGCTGAGTGAAATGAGTTTTTAAATGTATTCCAATCTCGTGGCTCTATCCGCATCATCTTTTCATTTACCCATTAGTATAGAATAAAAAATAAAACAATAACTTCGTGTCTGTGGTTCGTGTGTGTTCGTGTACAATGGGATGTACGTCTCTCTGTAATATGTGCTAAAATTAGTAATGAAAGTTCGGATGTTTAGGTACTAAATCTTTTATAATTTAAGTAGATACCATTATTGTTTTCACTCTATAAAGCTTATCAAGTGTAGACAGAATCATTAAAATCTGTATATAAATGGCAAAGTCATCATATATACTGTATTTTTACACGAAAAAAAATCGAATCGAGAACCTTAATTTCTAAGTTTAAAATTTAGGTTTTAAAAAAAATATTTAATCCTTTATAAAATTAAACAACCCCATGTTATTTTATTTGCACATGGATAATTTTATATCACCACAAATAATGTTGGCAGCAAATAGTAATATTTTATAAAATATTTAGCATCTCACATAGCGACGTGACACCCGTGCCTTCGTATATTGCTTCGTGCAAACTAATTTCCGTATTCGATTTTGGGTGCCTATAGAAAGAGTAAGAAGGAAACGAAGCTTTCAATAGGATAATTTAAAGCAGGATGTTTACATTTGTATGTTCCAAATATTTGTCTAGTTTTTCATAATAATAATAGTTTTCTCCCTGAGTCCTTGCAGTGATAAAATTAATTGGCTTTTAACTTTCATTTTATCTGACTCCTATAAGTGTTGTTATACTAGCAACCCACAATTTTTTTTGTAATCTTTTTTAAACAAAACACAGCTCATATTACTTGCTAATAATGTAGCTATCTATAGGTAAAATAATTTTTAAATCGACTAAAGTATTTTCTATCTGTTCTCTTTATAATTTTAGTTTAGATAGGTATTTAAAAATAAAACGCTCTAGAGAAGAAGAAATTGCCCTCAAGTGATGTAGTGAAATGTATGTAGGTATGTATATAATGTTTGTACCTATTATCAACAGTGTAACCTTAATGTAGAACATATCATTCGTCTGTCATATTTCGCTATATTCAAATTCAATGTGGCGTAGGCGAACATACCTACCACTAACGCTCGGATTATTTTGATTTATTTAATGTATTTCATATTACGTACAAGGATGCATGTACCGAAAAAAGCTTATTCCTACTAATCATTCATAATCTGATTAACCGTGTGCTGTTTGAGGGGAGAGTGGAAACGCTATGTTATAAAAGTAGCTAAAGCAAGAAATGGAAAGTAAGGATAAGTTTCTATTCAGTGTGCCCGTCATGTAAATAACTTAGTAAAAAGATAAATTTATCAACGCCGTAAAAAGTGCAATATTACTTATATGAAACCTTAAATAATGTGTATCATATGTCGACTTAAAATTTTAAATTAGATAGCTTTTATATATTATATAAAATCACCCACTTTAACTTGAATACTATAATGCCATTGCGTTCATTCAGTCGCGATTCTCAATTTATATAAATCCAACAAAATACAATAACTCCGTAATGTGGTTATATTTCTTCGTGAATGAATAACGTGAATGGGAACCATCCATTGCGGTAATTCGCGACAAATGCCAAAAGATCATAAAAGAAATTTACATAAAATTTAGTCCATTTGAAGAATACCCCCGGCCGGTACTCCGGTAGCGGCTGTGAGCGGGTTTTTTATGCGTGCACATTAGGACAACATTACGCGATACGCCCTCCGCTCGCCCACGTTTAACAAAATAATATTTTTCAAGCTGTTGAGTTGCTTTTTATTTCGTGGTTCGCCCGCAAATGAGTTTCTAAGCGTAAATAAATCTTTCACGGTGCTCGGTCGTCGGTGGGAAACTTCCATTACCGATGATAATAATCATTTTGTAAGAGTAAGGGTAAAAACTGTGCTAAAGAAACGAGTGGGATTAATGAAAGAACAAGGATAATTGAATATTTCTACTTTTAGAATGTCTTTATAAAATATTTTGTGGCAAATAAAATTGTAGTGTTGAAAATGGAAATATAAAAATTACAATTTTAAATAATTACTTCTCGTATTTAGTAGATCTGATATACAAATATTTATATGTATATAAGCAACTGCCTTATTAAATAATATATTGTATTTGCCCTCAATCAGCGGGTTAAAACCACAGCGCGCCCCAAAGACCCCTGTTTCATGTTTCAATTAAAATTTCGGCTTCTATTCAATTCGAATTATAATTATGTCAAATGGAGGTCGGACTGTACAATTTCGTAAAATGAATAGCTGTAGTTACAATGAATTTTTAAATGTCACTCTCGCCTTACCTATCAGTAAAATTGGTGACCTTTTATCTGACTTAATATAGAAGGTTATCAATTCGTCTGTAATTTTTATAATTAGGAATTATGAAACCATTATTATCATATATCATAATTATCTTTACACTAATTTCTTGAATTAATATTACAAAAGACTAATATAAAAGTCGTCTGCATGTAATATACACCATCGCGGACTTTTTTGTTGACCTTTTTAAGGTGTACAATACTGTAGTACATTATTTTTATATATCTCGTTGGGTTTAGCCAGTGTTTGCAATGTAAGCGCAAAAAAATGCGTTTATTTACGACATCACATTAGAAACCTCTAAGTTGTCAGTGTTTCTCTACTACATTATGGATATATTATACATATAAATCTTCCTCTTGAATTACTGCATCTATTAAAGAAAACCGCATCAAAATCCGTTGATTAGTTTTAAAGATCTAAGCATACATAGGCACAGACAACGGGAAGCGACTTTGTTTTATACTATGTAGTGATATTAAGGTATTCAGAAATATTACTTAAAATATACTTTGCAGTTCTTGGAAAATTTCTAATAACAACTGTTATCAAATAAATGGTAAAAACATTCACTAAAGAACATATAGTAGACATAGCAGTAAGAATCTCGCTTGACGCAACATCAAGTCTACAAGTTACTCCCTATATCCCAATATCCGCAGACGCCTCTCCAGATCGACTCTCCTTCGATATATGCTGCAGTAATAAAATATACTGCTTACAACATAGAACCAAGAATCAACATTCTTCCCTAACTAGAATGATACGAGTAATTTTTTTATATATATATTTTTTTTTATACAACTTAGAATGGCAAACAAGCTAACGGTCCACCTGATGGAAAGTGGTAACCGTCGCCTATAGACATGAATAGTACCATGGACATAACAGAGTATACTGTTTCGCCCATGATACCCCCCATGCGTTGCCATTCTTGAGGACTCTTGTAAGGTGTAATTCCTCTGTACCCAGTAACTTCACGCCATATCCCACCCTTCAAACCGAAACACAGCCATGCAAACACAGCTGCTTCACGGTTGAAACACGAATGGGACAGAGGTACCCAAGCAATCGACTTTTGTACAAAGGCTTATATATAAGTACTACTAGTATGTTTCGTTTATACGTCCGTAACAACTGATTAACTGGTGGGGGGAGGGATTATTAGTAACTCGGCCATTATTATAAATATAGTTTGTCTGACCAATATCCACACGGTCCCCCTAGAAAAGATTATGGTTAATTCTTGATTTATTCGTTACGATAGGTCAACTAACCTGCTTTAACACTTGCCTATCATCCCTTACTGGTGCTCCATCAGCTTAAACAGATAGTGCAGACGGGATTACTAATTCAATATCAAAATTATTGAATATTTACATTCATTTAAAATGTAAGCTTCAAAAACCAATTGAAAAACTAATCGAATCCGACGAAGTACTTGAATACCCATATAAGTTCTTTTAAGAACCCTTCAAGAAAAAATTACACTCCATCTTAAAAGGCCCACAACAGACTTGCAATTTCTCTGATGTTTCGGAGCAGTGATAATTATTTACCATTAAGTATACTCATTTGCGGCCTATGTTATAAAAAAATTTAAACACCAAACAAGACCCACTCGGCACCTCAGTATTGTACACCTAGACTTGGTATCTAATAAATAAATCCAAGTTATAACCGTATTATGTATTAAACATATAACACTATATCTGGATTTTTCTAGCATCCAATACATTGAACATTTTACAGTGCTCTCTGTACAGACATTGTTTCGTATATCCCTACAATATATATACTGATTCGCTTTCATACTTACGTACCCTTACAAATCTTATTTGTGCTCGTTTCGTGCAAAATTCGTCTCCCGTCTATATCGACATTTTATTACCTACCTGCAGGTCTTTTATAATGCAATAGATATCCACATACCCATTATATATTATTATTAGAACTGATTCTAAATTGTTTTACATGTATTGTATATTCTTTGACATGTATACGTTACAAACTAATAGAGAGGGCTGTGCTCAGTTTTTTTACGTGATACGCAGTACTGGCATAATTTTGCAACTGCCCCTTATAAATAGACTTATTTCTATAATATAGCAAAGATCTATAGCATACGATAGCCATAACCGAACTTCAGTAGATACATCACATTTGGGGTGCCTACAGATTTATGGACGAATATTAAGCCTTCGGCTTTCGATGAGGTCATTAACCTGTTTCTGTATTTATACTATAGGTAACAGATAAATATATACGAGTAATAAAACCTTGCTATAAAAAAAGTCATTTTATTTATAAATATAATATATTTAAAACTCCATACTGGTTCAAATAAGAAAACATTAAATTATATATTACCATATTTTAAAATCCCATGCATACTCGAACAAAATAAAACAATTTACAATAGGGATTTTACCAAATCACAACGGATCGGATGGCCGGAAGCAAGGCACGTTGCTGAGAACAAATCTAAAGTGGGAAAACCAATTCAATAGACCCCTCGAACGTCTCGAAACATCTCTTTTTCCCCTAGTAATGTATTGACTTGAGAAAACACGAAGTTCAATTTACAGTGGACCTACAATACTGGTGGTTCGCTCACCTGAGATTTCAATTTTACGACGTTGAATAAATATTCTTATTTCGTCATCTTTGTTGGACTTACTAACAATATTTATTTCACATTGTATATTAATAATTAACCAAACTATATTTTACTTAGGACTAAAATCAAAGATTTTTAGAGATATTTTATTAACTGATGCCGTTGTAGTGAACGTAATATTAGACTTGCACACATTTTGTTGAAGCTACTCGTATCTCTGTCTTCGGATTCAAATTAATTTATTTACCTACCTTGTTTATAATCACTGAAAAATACAAAGTATGAGCGTGGTGTAGATTCTCATTTATGTGCATCGAAATGTTTTCAAAACAAGTTTACTTTTACCTTTATTTTACTAAGCATCACGTTTTCTACCAGAGGAAGACTTTATACAAAATTAGTCTGCTTTGATACCTCTGCCCTCCTAGTATTTCTTCAATAAAACAACTATATTTGCATGGTTGTGTTTCGGTTTTAAAAATGAGATAATGTAGTGAAATTGCACAGTACAGAGACGTTACACCATTTTTTTTATTATTATTATTATATCAGGCGTTAACTGTCCAATGTTGAACACTGGCCTCTCCCTATTAGGGGTTTTTTACAGTATTTGGCATTCTTCGCAGGCGGATTGGCAACCGCAGTTAGACTTTGGTAATGTTTTAAAAGGAACGCTGCTGTCCATCCCTCGACTATTCAGATTCCCTTAATCACCTGTTACGATGTCAACGGGAAAGAAAGGGGTGGCCCATTCTATGCTGGGACCATACAGCAACATCACAGTCCTCAAGTATGGCAACATATTAGGATAACCATTATCGTCACAGAATATTCTATGATGCCCATTATGCTGGTTTTATCTATAGGCAATAATTACCGCTTTCCATCGAGTTTGCTTGCTGTTTTAAAGTTGCATAAAATCTTTAATACCTACAAAACAAATTGTTAGTATGTGTTGTGTATATTTATAACATATTATAAATAAATAAATACCTATGTACAGATATGTACCTATATAAAAGTCTGCTACAAAAAAAGCAAACAAACGACACTTTGGAGAGCAGCCAAATACTGCTACATACGCATGTCAGAACACATAATTTTAATTGAACATACATAAAAAAAACTGGTTTTATTACATTTTTTCCCTTGAACTTCGAGACATTTCCATTACATTACTCCGTGCTTCTTTCTTATCTGAATAATTCAACATTCCAACGTGAATGACAAGAAAAAGGAAGATAAGGCAAAAACCATTAACGTGATTGCAACAAAATATTCGGATCTTAAATAAAACTTTATTACTCACTTTTCAAGTGTATGTAAATATTTGATAATCGCTGTGTTTGTTACTTTAACTGTGTGAAATTTGCTTTTTATATAAGTATCTTGTCAGCATCCACATCCAAGTAACTCAAATTATATCTACTCTTTCTGATCAATTTGTTACCTAATCATTTAAAATTATAATCCACAAAAAACCGTCTTCAATTGCGGCAAAGGCAACTATTTTAATTTAAGAACTAAACTACTAAAGCGATTTTTGGTAAAATTTGAAAAGGATATATCCTTTTAAATAAAAAAAGACATTTCTAAATTAATTTATACCAGACAGAGTAATGAGGTAAACACATAAAAAAAAATTCAGATGTGATTGAGAACGTTCTTGTTTTTGAAGATTGTTGAAAAATATAAAGAACTTTTAACAAACTACTCATATAATCTATCAGTCATGTAATCAAAGAAATTAGCTCCACCAGCTTACTTGACAACGCAACGCACGTGTTAGATATTTATTTTAAATTATATAAATTTTCTTAAACATCTTGTGTCAAAATGTGTACCTACATTTATTAAACCTTCTTCTTTTTGGAGTTGGTTAAAAATGTATATAATATTTATCCTAAATATACTTTCGTTTAAGGCCATCAATACCCTAGTTATATAAAGAAAAATATTTCTCAACCGCGAACATACTTCTGTGTGAGATCGTAAGAATCTAAATTGACTTCTAATATGTTATTTATATTCCATCGATATAAGACTTTATACTTTCATAAATTTTAAATTGAGAAAAAAACAATAAAATAGATAAATAGAACATAACGTACCTATACTTACAAGTAAATGCAACTTCTATTACATAGAAAAATACAAATGTTTGTAAGCGTGTAGGTATAGATCGATGTTTGTTACTCTTTCACACACAATACACATGTCACTGAACGGATTCGAATTAAATTTACCATACAGATAGGTTATATCCTAATTTAAAACATAGGATACTTTATACATTCTATATATTATTCACGCGACCGCAGCCACGAGATTCAGCTATATAATATAAACAAATAACACATTCCAGTGATTAAGCATTTTTCTCAAAGAAACCTAGATCGAGAAATGATTAAAAATTCCAAACCTACCATAACAGCATGGCGCAGTAACTTAGCTATGAAACTAAAGAGACGCAAAATGTTTAAATTTCCATGCAACTCCTCAATATCGTAATAAAAAATCAGAAGCGTCTTCATAAAAATGAATGTATTGCAAGTGTTCATAGGTTACGACAACCGCTTACCATCAAATAGACGTTTACTTGTTTTCCATCAAAGTGGAATAAAAAAATATCGAAATGGTAATATCATAAAATATCTTGCCGTGCGAAAGTAAATAAATAAAAGCGACCGATGTGGAGATTAAGGAAAAAGACCCAGTCGTACCCAACAGTAATTATCTAAAAGAGGAAATCTGAAAGAAGCAGAATCAAATAATTCATAGAGCGAAATGAAGGACATATACCCAACATCTTTATCCCAACCAAGAAAAAATGTAGCTACGGTACACTCTTGAAACGCCTTACCCAATCCAATTTACCTGTACGCTTCAATGGCCCGCCACGTCTATGGGTGTTGTGATAGCTGAAGCATATTCTTGTCGAAAATTGTATCTCTAGCCGCTACATAACTTCCACACGTATTCAGCTTATCATCAAGGAAAATGAATAGGTGAAAATCCTGTCTACTAAATTATAAATGTGTAAGTTTGTGTGTATAGATATTTAGATGTTTGTTACTCAATCACACATAAAATGCAATACTGATTAGACAGATTTTTTTTGTACCACGAAAGTGGCATAGAAGCATACAGCCCCTCTATTCGTATACGGTTACAGTAACCTTCAACATTAGAGGCGAAACGTGTGCGTTGCCGACACTGAAAAAACCTTAATGCACCTCGTAGAGGTGAAAAAGATGGTTTGAATTAAATTTGATACACTAAGCATATTCTAAATTAACATGATTATGGAATACTTTTTTAACCTAATTAATTTAAATAATTCCTTGAGGTACGCCTACAATAGTTTATTTGCTACTTCTTAGCGTTTAACAGATCGACAAATCATCATAAATACATTCACGCAGTACGAGAATAAGTAATAAATATTTCGAACTTCTCATTATTAATCTAGTTCGAAAAATAGGAGGTTTTCGATTCGCAGATATTTTTTTGTGTGTATGTTACGATTTTTGCCAATTTTTAACCGATTTTTATAATTAATTTTGTATTCAAAATTTCAAAAAAATTCAAATTCAAAATTCAAAAATCATTTATTCATGTAGGACATTTTAGCCGCTTATGAACGTCAAATTTTTACATTATAATTTTATTTTTTTCCCTACCGTCCAGTTCGGTATATAGATCCAATTGAGAAGAACTGGCAAGAAACTCAATTGAATTACTTTTTTTTTTAAAGCCAGTTTATTTACAATGTATATTTATATAGGTGTCTATGTCTAACATTAAATGAAAATTCAGTGCATGAACAACTATTGCCATGCACACTTGTCATTCAAGTAATCGTTTAGTGAGTAATAGGCTTTGCTCAGTAAATATGATTTAACAGATGTTTTGAATTTATTTAAGGGTAATTCCAACATATCCTTTGGTATCTTATTGTAAATTTTTATACCTATTCCCATAAAAGACCTATTAACTTTTTCTAAACGATACTTGGGGACAGCAAGTTTGTCTTTAAATCTAGTATTAATATTATGAATATTGCTGTTTTTTGGAAATAAGTCAAGATTTTTATGAACATATAGGATATTTGAATATATAAATTGAGAAGCAACGGTGAGAATATTTGCCTCTTTGAATTTCTCTCTTAATGAGTCACGACTCTTCATACAGTAGATCGCTCGAACGGCACGTTTTTGTAATATGAATATATTCTTAATATCTGCCGCTTTTCCCCATAGTAATATTCCATAAGAGAGTAAACTATGAAAATAACTAAAATAGACTAATCTAGCAGTATCAGTATCAGTGTACTGTCTAACCTTACGCACGGCAAAAGCTGCTGAACTTAGTTTCGCTGCAAGGCTTTGAATTTGTGCACCCCATTGTGTTTTATTATCTAGTGTGATTCCTAGAAAGACAGTAGATTCTATAAATTCGAGAGATTCGTCATTTAATTTAATATTGCAATTAGTATTAAAACTTTTAGACAGAGAGAAATTAACACATTTTGTTTTTTTAGCGTTTAACATAAGATTGCTAGTTGTAAACTAGTGCAGGAGACGCCGCAAAGCACTATTTACATCGTCATAATTATTAGTCATTCTATTAACTTTAAAAATCAATGAAGTATCGTCTGCAAATAATACTATGCCGCATCTATCCTGCATGGCATATGGGAGATCATTAATGTAAACTAGGAATAAAAATGGACCGAGAATAGATCCTTGAGGTACACCCATTTGCACAAGTGACCCGTCAGACGTAGCGTTGCTAATCTTCACTTTCTGTATTCTATCAGATAGATAAGATTTTATTAAATTTAAAGCATTGTCTTTGACGCCATAAAAAGCAAGTTTTTTTAGCAATGTATTATGATCAACGCAATCAAAAGCCTTAGAAAGGTCACAAAAAACACCTATCACATCCATTTTAGTTTCCCATGCAGCAAATACGTGTCTAAGCAACTCTGCACCTGCGTCTGTAGTTGAACGATCTTTGGAAAAACCGAATTGACTATTGTGGATTAAATTATTTAAATTGAAATAACTGACAAGTTGCATAAGGATTATTTTTTCAAAAATTTTACTGAGTGCAGGGAGTATGGATATAGGTCTATAATTTATTGGGTCACTCCTATCTCCAGATTTAAAAAGCGGTATGATTTTACTAATTTTCATTATGTTAGGAAATTTACCTTCATCTATACATTTATTGAAAATAAAAGCAAGAGAGGGCGCAATAATTTCCATTATGCTATCCAGTATTTTAACAGATATACGCCATAGATCCTCTGTTTTTTTATTATTAAGCTGTTTGAATATTTTCATTATTTCTACTGATGATGTATGTCTAAAGTTAAATATAGCTGATGACTTGCTAACATTGTCTGTTAGTAAAGTTTCAGCAGCAGACGGGGAAGATTTTAGAGCCTGTGTCGTAATTAATGGAATATTAGTAAAATAAGATTCGAATGTATGCGCGACCTCTGTGTCGGAATTTACCAATTTGTTATTAATATTTAAAGCTATTTTGCTATTTTGAAAATTAACTTTTCCAGTTTCGCTATTTATTACCTTCCAAGTGGCTTTTATTTTATCTTTAGATTTAGTTATTATTTTACCTAAATAGAGAGACTTAGCTGTATGACAAACCTTTTTAAATATTTTCGAATAAGATTTTACATGTTCATGAAATAAGGGATCGGATATATAGCTTCGTTTTTCGTAAAGTTCGTAAAGATTAGCCCTAGACTTATAAATACCAAACGTGGCCCAGTCACAAAACTTTGATTTTACACTAGTTGAAAATGTTTTTGTTTTAAATTCACTGCTAGCTTCATGTTCAATTAAATTAAAAATATGTTCACATACAATGTCCGGGTCATATTGAGGTACTATGACACTAGATATTTTATGTTCAATTTTATTTTTAAAACGTGCCAAATTCTTTTGTGTTATTTGTCTGCATGTAATTGTTTGAGTCCCTTTGGATCCCTTAGTTTCAATTATAACTTTTTGTCCGTAATGATCAGATCCAAGACAGTCGAAATTCATTTTCACCTTTACTTCACAATTACAAAAAACATTATCTATACAAGTGGCAGAATTTCCTGCGACCCTAGTGGGTTCTAAAAAAAGATTGTGCAAATTAAATGATTTAAATAAGTTAATCAATCTTAAGCTTATTGAGCATTCCGATAATAAATCAACATTAAAATCGCCACATACAAATAATGTTTTATTCCTCCGTGCGACTCGTCTCAATGCTTCCTCCATAGCCAGTTCAAAAGAATCAAAACAAGCCGATGGCGGACGATAAACGCAAATTATTATACAAGTAACTAATTCTACGCAAGATAGTTCAATTGTTTGCTCAATAGAAATATTTACAATGTCTTGACGGTTTTTATATTCTACATCATTTTTTAAAATAATAATTGACCCGCCATGAATGGCATTGTTCCTAGCAAAAAAACTAGCTATATTATAATGTTCAAAAGGACAAATTATTTCATATTGTTTAAGCCAATGTTCTGTCAGACATAACACCCGTACATTGTTAGATTCTAAGAAAAGACTTAATTCTAATTCTTTGCTGGAGAAGCCACGAATATTTTGATGAATAATGACCATATCCTGTGGCTTAACCAATGTCGTAGATGTTAGTTTAAATTAACACATGTCACATTATTAGTATAATTACTAATATTACTAATTAAACCCGTTATACTACTTATAATGGGATCATAAATGTTATACGCTAGTAAACTAGCAATAGTCTTTTTTTGTTTTTTAGGAAGATAAAAATTACCTCCCGTCATATAATAATTTGTAACAAATTTGTTACTTTCAAAATAAAATATATCATTACAATGATATGTCATCGAATAAATTAAATTATTTATACTATAAATGAACTTATTCTGTTCATTAGTCAGGGATTGAGAGTAGAGATTCAATCTATTTCAACTTTTTATTTTATTGTCATTACAAAAAAAAACTGTTTTTCTTTGTGGAAGAAAATTTGTATAATATTTATCTATTTTAAGCTATATTCCTTAGGAAATAAGTATGGAAATTGATTTTTTTTTTATAAAATAAATACCTCTTAGTATATAATAAGCCAGTACAAATACTTTACATATAAATTATATTGCACAATACTATTTTATTTGTTAAGTATTAATTTGTTCTATTTTTTTAATCGATATCAAATAACCTCTCTTAACTGTAATATTATTAAATCACTTTACAGTAATAATATAATTAATTTCAATTATAATATATAAATAGGTATTATAGTTAATATAAATCTCAAATAAATAATGTCTAAAATAAATTAATGATACAGTAATAAAAAAAGTCTGAATAGAAGAAAAGAAAAAATATTTATTTCATTTAATATAATAAGAGAACCAAGAATAAAAGCGAGAAACATAAATTATCATCACGAGTGGAGATGACAGTCGAAGTGAGTACAAAAATTCAGCACCAAGTTCCATAATCCTCGTACTCCGAATCGAAAAGGTAAGTTGAAATGACTTATTGAGATAAACTGTTTGCTGAACGCTCCAAACCAAATTTCCTCTCGGCGACGCCTAAATTGCGGCGATACGTATTCCAAAGATTCTTGCTTTTTATATAGGTCTATATACATGACATAAATTAAACATTTGATTCCTGCCATTGACAGATTTGAGATACTTATATTATGTTGCTCTCACTAATATTATAAATGTGAAAAGATGTTGGTTTAATATATTATATACCACTTGAGGATTTAACGACTTCATTAAAATAATTCTAGAATTTAAAACTGTATTCTACAAAAAAAATCGACTTCAATTGTTCCAATATCATTTGTTAAAAAAATTAAAGTTACAGTTACAATAATATACTCTATCAGGTCGACATCTACGTGGTCCCCCTGGAAACCGTCGTGCTGAATTCCAGGTGTATTCGTTACGATGGGCTAACTAAACTGCCTTTTCATTCTCACCTATCATCCCTCACTGGTATCCCGCCAGCGTATACCGTTAGCACAGGCGGGTTTGTCATTCCATTATCATCCAAAAAAAAATTCTGTACTCTGTACTTCTTTATAAGCGACGATAAATAAAATAAAAAAGTACATCATAATCGCCATCATATCAGCCGTTACCGTCCACTACTGAATATAGACTTCCCCCTATTTTGGAGTTTAACAGTGGTAACCACGCTCGGCAGGTGGAATGGCAACCGCAGTTAGGTTATGGTGACACTTATAGAGAGACGCTACTGCCCATCCCTCGACCATTCATATCATTAAAAGTTCTATTTATTAGCTCTTAGTTAATTGTAATTTTATATGATTTTAAGCTAGTTTCCTACAGGAGTAGCTGTAAGAAGTTCTAAAATGCTCAGCGAGCTGTGAAAAGGGCTATGCTCGAAGTTTCGCTGTATAATAGAATCTGAAATGGGGATATTGCAGAACCAAAGTAGTTGATATAACCCGAAAAATAATCAAGATGAAGTGACAATAAGCTGGCCACGTAACTCAAAAAAACAAATACGAAAAAATGCTTCTCCAGCCCCAACTCCATACAGGCATACACAATGTAGGACAATATAGGACCCCCACGGGAGCTAGTCGCAATAGGTGGCTTGGGACCACTGCCAAATTATAGAAAAGCCAATTTGTATAAGAAAAATGGTTCTCAATTCTAAATTTTAAAAGTAAACCTGATTTGGGAAATTTTTAAATTAATTACTTGCAATACTGAGAAAAGTACATTTGTCGTGAGTTTTAAAAAAATATCAGCCAGTCTGACGTTTGGTTGATTAAAAGTTGACCCGTTTTTTTTTCACTTAATACTCGTACTCTAACTACCTAACTATATAATCTAAGTATGATACCAAACTATTGCCAATATTACAGTGTAATATAGCCATAAAACAATACAGACTAATCAAGGACTTTCATGTTTTTGTAAATCGTTCAAAACTTTAACATTCGAAACACTAAGCCATAAATTAATATAATAGTATATCATTACAAATACATAACTACAGATAATATATTAACTAATCTCGAAGAAACATTCCCAATTACACGAATTGTATGTAAACATCTAAGCTATCTTTGATTAGCAAGCGAATCTCCGGGGTCCTGGCGCGCACGTCATGCCAGAATGCAGAAAATGTGTTCTGTTTTATTAGAGAGGTCAATAAATTCAGGACGTGATCCGGCGCGGCAGATCACTACTGGGATCACGTGAAAAAATATTCCTTTCCACGTATGCGGATTGTGTTTGTACGACCAAGTAGGTATTGGTGACGTGAGATCAACATATGTAATTCAGTGACTGTATTCTAATTCAAAAAGGAAGTTAAAACAAAAAATTGATAAATTACAAGTTCATACTCGTTAACAGCATTAAAAAAATGAAAGATATTGCATATTTTCTTCATTTAATACACCCATGCGAAGCCGGGGCGAGCAGCTAATTTTAAATAAAAATGCATATATGACTATATATCCCGGTCATACAAACGAAATAACGTAAAAGATAGCAAATAAAAGAATTGAAAACCTTAAAAAAAAACTATCAAAATATGTAGGTAAATAGAAAGCTGAATCTCGAAACAAAACTCAACTTTGAGAACTAAGTTTTTGTACTTTCATTTTCTGACAGTGATGCGATACGTTCGCTAAATCATTTATCTCGCTAAACACTTCATTTATAACCAGCAATGTTTATTCAGTATTATTTTTTCGACAGCATCTCATGTTTAACATTACGTCGTTCCATTTTTATCCAAGAATTTTCTCGTGAATACTGATGTCTATATAATTTGTGAATAATGTATCATGTAAACTTAATTCATACATGTGTGTATATATAGATAGGCAGATAGATAGACAGATAGATATCCTTTATTGTTTTTTCCATAAAATTACAATAGTAAACTACTATTATAAATACAAACAATTACAAGAAAATATTACTAAATAAACAATAGGCTAAGAACGATCTCTTTCATATATGTATATACATAATAATAATTGTTAAAAATATTAGTTGACTTTAGCTATAGACACATTATACAATCCATATTACACTCTTTTCCTTCACTAAAAACCTCTGTAATCTACATTAAATTTGCCAAATTAATTAGCCAATATTTTGAATCATACCTACTACAAATATAGGAATATGATTTTTATTTTTAAATATTTTAATAACTAATCATAAATAATTGCAGCATTGCTACATTTGTGTAGTGCGTGTCACAGATTACTAGTTACAGTGTAATTTTATACCTTGCAGTCAGTTATAGTGAAATTAAACAACAACATTTCTGTGTCTCACGAATTAGAAGGATTGTAGAGAAACTGGTTACCCAAAAAAGAATAGAGACAAAGGAAATCCCACTTACATTGCAGTCTGCTCCTGCTTATCAAGGTCAGCACTGACTATACTATTATATTCGCGCTTCAACTATAAAGCACGCCACAAAATGATATGATTGGGTTTAATTTAACTGATTGGGAATGCAGTGTGAGATTTACTTGTACTTTCACCAAGATGGCCATGTTATTACGTGATTAGCAAACAGGCTTCCGATGAGTCCATCTACCGTCATTGGTTTTTACAAAAAAATCATTATGATCATCATCTCAGCATATCAGCCTTTGATTGTTCACTGTTGAACATAAATCTACCCCATGAGGTGATTATTATTATTATTAGTAGCCACGATTAGCAGGCGGGTTGGCAACCGCAGTTCTGTTTTGATGATATTTTAAGACAGACGTTGCTGCACATCCAGCACAACCAGAGGAAAACTTTGTAGAAAAGTCGATTGCTTGGGTACCTCTGTCCTATTCGTGTTTCAACCGTGAAGTAGTTGTGTTTGCATAGCTATGTTTCGGTTTGAAGGGTGGGATATGGCGTGAATTTACAGGGTACAGAGGAATAATACCTGAGTCCTCAGGAATGACAACGCATGGGGGGTATCATGGACAAAACAGTACACTCTGTTATGTCCATGGTACTGCTCATGTCTATAGACGACGGTTACCACTTTCCATCAGGTGGGCCGTCAACTTGTTTCCCATTCTAAGTTGCATAAAATAAAATAAATCCCTCGATCATTAAGTTCCTTTAGTCACTTAGTCACAGTCAAACATATGGCAGAACAAACAAAAACTAAAAGACGCAAATACGCGAGACTACCCTAAACTAAATCTACGTGTAAAGTGACGAATTTAACTAATTTCCATTCTGCAAAATTAGTTATCTGTAATATTTAAAACTTTTATACTCCTACCAATATATGAAATCAACACAACTAAATAAACATATTTATTACCCCAATGATATGCGGTGTGAAACCCCGAATGTACTTTCGTCTATCTGACAGTAGATTTGCTCAAATCCTCTTGCTGTACTAACCGTAACAAACACGCCTCTTCCATCTCGAGGACGTATTTTGCAATTTCATTTCCCGCGAGATGCCAGCCACGGTTTATGTGACACCTTATTCTTTAAGGAAGTTTAACATTTCTGCAATCTTCGGCTCGTCCGAGATGCTCCATAAACATGACACTTTAAAATAAATTCTTTAATGCCGCTATAGCGAGGAAACGGAAGACTGGATGTTGTTTGTTTAGATACATAGTTGTTAAGGTAATAGAATTTGGAAGTAAATTTTCTTAGGAGCACAGGCTACCACCTAAAATATAATGCGTTTTATGCGTTATTAATAGATTCCTTTGTTGCTTTGTTGATTGCTGTATGTGCTAAGCATAGAATAGGCCACCCCTTCCTTTCCAGTGGGTGTCGTAAGATGTGACTAAGGGCGAAGGATGGACAGCAGCGTCCCTCTTAAAACATCCTCAAAAGCTTAACTGCGGTTACCAACCCACATGCCAAGCGTGGCCACTACTGACAAAACTCCCATTATGAGGAAGGCTTATGTCCAGCAGTAAACAGCTAATGCCTAAAATAATAAAAAAATAGATTCCTTGAATGCACATCGCGCATTACTTGTGTCTAAGCTTGTGTATAATTCCAGCTTTTATAAGGTTTCCCAGAGTAATCTGGATTATTTTGTCGCATATCGTCCATTTGTTCACATCTATCATACCAAATCACAACGGATGCCTGCAACAGTTGAAACCAAATTAAGCTATTGTTCTACAGAATAAAACTTTTTAATCGTATATGAAACTAGCACAAGTCTATCTACTGTAAACCTACCTATCGAATACAATTCAAATCAAATATTTTATGTGCAAGAAACTCCGATTATTATGATGTTTACAATATAGAAATGTACAAAATTTAAGATAGTATACCTATATCCATATTTTTTTTAAATACAATCATTATTATTTAAAAAAAATATCGCATAAATTACATATATACAATTTTATGAAATGTCACAATACAATTACAAATAAAGGACAAAACTTCACAAACATAAATAAGTTAATAAACACATATACAAAATATTTATAGTTTATCGTCTAGAAATTGCTGAATACTATAATATAGCTTGTCAATGAGTAGTGATACAAAATAATCGCTGCAGAATTGCCAAAGTTATCGTACAGTATTAGAATCGTAATTAGAATCATGAATAGAATTATGATAATATTAGAATCATGATGTCGCCTAAGCTCGTAACGTACATATGAAAAATACAAGATAATTGAAAACCTTCCCCTTTTCTCATATATCAGTAGCTTTATTTTATTTTATTTTTTTTATTTCACCCCTTTTTAAACCAACATTATATAGGTATGTACTTGAAATTTCTTATACTACATATTTATTCTACGTCCTGGAGTCCATTGAAATACTTACTGGAAATTTAAATGGAATTGAAAATAACAGGTGTTCAGGTACCTACTTCAATTTAAAAATAGAACTCAAACCCGGCATTTGTAATAATAGAAGCAATCTCAAATTATAATTCCATATTTAAATTCAGCGATGGAAAATTTGCGAAATCTCCATCTATATTACCTATGCATTAAATCTGCCTATAATGAATTAAGTCAGATGCAGTGGGCACTCGACTGGTGAGGGCGGGCTCACCGCCGCGATTTTTGCTCGAGCACCATTTACACATTTAATTGAATTCTCGCTGTTTTAATTTTACTCGGTAACGCAGAGAAATTACTTACAGTATAATACAACGTGCCACGCTAGCGAGATGGAAGGATGAAAAAATCAACCACTTTCCCCACTAACAGATATATAGGTAGATATACATCTGAATTGGTGATTCCACAACTACATTTATTTCGAATGGTTTTTTTTTATACTTTTATCACTTCGCGTATTTGTACACTGAAAATCTATATTCAAAATTAGGACCGCATATACTATACCTTATACTATATAATTTTTTTTAAACAAATTTGACTTCAACAGACAACTTAGAATTTTTCTGTTATATACTCGTATAAAAATGATTAATGTATTTACGAAATTCATAGCTTAAGGATAAAACGTGCCACGAAAATATTAGATTGCCATCAAACATTTCTTTAATAACCAAATACGTACATAGATGTAATATGGTAGGCTTGGTTTTCAGCATAGAATAAGGTATCTACTCACAGCCTCACGACTGTACAGTAGATATATTCGTCTATTGTTTGATTTAGATGGAGCTCTGTGAGTAAAATACATTGGTATAAAGTTATCAACTATATTGTTAATACAAGCATTCCAAAACCCAATCAGTCTATGGTTTTTGATATGTAGGTATTAATTGATGTTGTTAATTCTAAATAAAATTACAACATTAATTAAGTAATTAAACGTGTATTAATTAGTATTGTATTTTAAAATAAAACAAAATCCCTGCACTAAGTACATAGATACGAGTATTACTTGAAACAATGACATCTCTCGTGGAATTATCAATGAATCATTTAATCTTAACCACCCAAATTCAATATAACTCCTCAATAAACTCATAGAAATAATAATAACAATAAATTGAAGAAAAAATGAGTCTGAGCTGTCTATTTACATCCCTTTGGTCTATTTGGTAATTAAGAGAATATGAGAAAATAAGCTTTATTTACACCACACATATTTAGGTAAGAATAAAAATAGGAATCGCACATAAGATAATAGAAATAACTGATAGTTTTTTTTTTTTTTTTTATACAACTTAGAATGGCAAACAAGCTGACGGCCCACCTGATGGAAAGTGGTAACCGTCGCCTATAGACATGAGCAGTACCATGGACATAACAGAGTATATTGTTTCGCCCATGATACCCCCCATGCGTTGCCATTCCTGAGGACTCAGGTGTTATTCCTCTGTACCCAGTAAATTCACGCCATATCCCACCCTTCAAACTGAAACTGCCTGTGTTTCGGTGCAAACACAACTGCTTCACGGTTGAAACACGAATAGGACAGAGGTACCCAAGCAATCGACTTTTGTACAAAGTCTCCCTCTGATAAAAGGTGCGGTAACTATTCCGTGCCATCCATAAAAAAAAATGTGATCTATCGTCTGACTGGTCTTTTTTTTTATACTACTTTTTTTAGACTCGTCTATCGTGATAAATTCCTAAAAATTAACCTCAATGGTTTTTATTAGTAACGGGACTGTTAGTCCCTATTACTAACAATCCCCCCCCCCCCCCCCCCCCCTAGTAACTGATAATGTAACAAAGCATGCTTATAGCTAAAAGAAATATTTTCAAGACAATCTTTGGGCAGCAGAGGAGGTATCCTCTGCAACCTTTGGGTAACGAAATAATGGAAAAAGGAATTGAATTTCATAACCGGCTACGAATCCTACTTCAATTTCAAATATTATTTTCACATTTTACATGACCCTCGTCTGATATACAATATTTTACATATTGCATAGAACGCCAAACAGGCGTGCAATGGACAGGCGGAGCGTTCGCAGCACTCACATGAACATTTCACCCCCCTAAAAACCAAACAAAATAACATGCAACAGTTTTAGAGAGAAATTAAATTACTGTGAACTTTCGAGACAATTCTGAAAATGGTAAGCGAAAATAAACAAAGCGTTTGCATTGAACCTGCGTTATATCAATATTAAATTTTAATGTTGGTAGTACCGGAGTGTGTAGTCTCCATTTATCCTCATATACTTCCGACTCCAATAAATAAGAAAATTGACAGTTTTATACTTGTTACATATTACTTTAGTCACTATCTAGAAAGACAACTGTAATTTCAAAAACACATAAAATAGAGAACTGCTTCAATTGTTATTTAAGACTTATTGAAAAAAGTGAATACAATAGTAGACATATATTTTTTCTTAGTTTATTTTTTTGTACCACATATATATATATATATATATATATATATATATATATATATATATATATATATATATATATATATATATATATATATATATATAGCGGGCACCAATGATAGATGACTAATGAGGATGAAAGCAGGTCAGTTAGCCCATCCTGACGAATTCTACTAGAATTAGCCACGATGGTTTCCAGGGGGAACCATGCGTGGAGGTCGACCTGACTAGCAATATACCCTATATTGCTAGTAATGGGGCTATTTGACCCCATTACTAACAATCCCTTTCCCCCCAATATTTGAATATATTAGATATGTATTATTATAACGTGACAGTAATTTAAATCCAGATAATAATTACCTAGAAACTACCACAACAAGAGTACCTACCTAATTGTTAACTTGGTATTCTAGACTTCAAAAAACCTATTTATACTATATACTAGTTGTATATAATATTCTCCAGTCGTAAAAGTTCTACATCTGCCTAAGATGCATACACATGGTGAAATCGTAAACATCTCTTTAAGGGTGTTCTAATAGTGAAATTGAATATTTCACCATAGGAACATAGGTCGATAAACGCCAAACAAAATTTGTTTTTCCATACTAAAGCGGTACAAGCTCAAATTTTTTTAATATATCATTCATGAAATTTTGTCCCAAAAAATTCTATGCCATGAATAAATTAGTTTTACGGGTATCACTAATATATCCAGCGCGTACATATTTGCTACTCAGAATCTTTTTTTTTTTTTTTATACAACTTAGAATGGCAAACAAGCTGACGGCCCACCTGATGAAAAGTGGTAACCGTCGCCTATAGACATGAGCAGTACCATGGACATAACAGGGTATACTGTTTCGTCCATGATACCCCCCATACGTTGCCATTCCTGAGGACTCAGGTGTTATTCCTCTGTACCCAGTAAATTCACGCCATATCCCACCCTTCAAACCGAAACACAGCTATGCAAACACAACTGCTTCACGGTTGAAACACGAATAGGATAGAGGTACCCAAGCAATTGACTTTTGTACAAAGTCTCCCTCTGGTAATACTCAGAATCTGCTAGTACAATTCGAAAGAATAATAAATTTAGGTTGTATTTTTTGCTGCGGCCAGAGGCCGGTGGAGCTCGCGTTTTATTGCACACTATTCCTGCGAATAAACGCGCTGGGGAGCTTAATGGACCGGTTGGGAGGTGGGTGCCCCCTACACCTCTCGACACCATCGGCCGTCCAGTGTATTGGCTAGCTAGCGAATATTCAATATATTTTTGCCCGCAAACTGAAGCCGGCGGCGTAGACCAGTATAATCAGTGTTTTGTGATATGTGTGCTTACATATGCTCTTGTAAGCGTAAACTTTATAAATTATATTTCAAATCAAATTTAGGTACCTACCCTCTTAGTTCAGAGAGATCAGTAATGAAGGAGCTAAGTGGATTATTCTATTAGTTTTTTACAGTATCAATTCAACGAAACTGTGATTGATCGTCACACAAATCACAGTGTTAGTGTGCATATTATATCTATATATTAATTTATATATAGTTTATATGTATGTTAGTTTAACATTAAAAATATCAAAGTTTGAAACTATGAAGTTTTGTCCGAAAACCAACGAATTGGGGAAAAGGGACCCGACATTTAATAGGTTATAAATCATGGGACCCTGTGAATGTTACAATTTACAACCTGTCGTGACTTCATTAAACCGAAGACCCATCTTTTATAGGATGTATTCATTTAACGTTTCCTATAGGTATTATTATTCCCTATTAGTTAAAAATAAATGAAATCTCTATTTTTTGCTGCAAAAAATCGATCTCAAATTTAGCAAACATAGGTTGGCTAAAGTCGGGATCGACTTAATTTATATATCTAGTATTTACTAGGTAACTAGATAAATAACAGAATATGTGTTGATCTCAAAAAACGCCACCTATCATGAAAATGTAAAAGAAATGTCAATGTTGAACGAAACAAAACATCACTGACAGTCATTATCATCCTCATCATTTCAGCCTGTATCTATCCATTAATGGATATAGACTTTCATCAATGCCTGTGGACCACGCATTATTGGTCCTCTTCATTGAGGAATTTATATAATAAGTTGCAACTCTGAACGAGTTGGTTGCATTGGAATTTTTTACAAAGACTTTTAAGTGGAGTTTTGAAAGGATTATAAGAGTTTAGGGGAAGGGAGAGAATGACACTATGTGGCCGTCACACATAGCAACAGTGTGGGATATAACACTTACAGTTGTGGTTTCCGGAGGCGCAATTATTATTCATTGAAAAAATTAACCTACGAGTGCATAAGGACCTCAGCACGGAGTCATTAATATTATTCTGTTAAAATGTATTATAAAATCTGTGGTACAATTTCGTGGCATGGATAATAACAAAACGTCACTCTGTGCGTCCGATTTCAGTGTGAACTTTTTCATCGTACGCACTTCTTCTGAAATACGTTTCATGGTAGATCCTCTGATTGTTTGCGAAACTTGTTGCCGTTCCGCATGATTGCTTCGCTCTTACAATACAATTACAGGAATGAGGACTTGCCCTAACACGTAGACACTTTATAAATAACCTAGTATATCTTTTATATTATCAAGCCCTTTTATTGCCCGAGATCGATTAAGTAACGTAACTTGACATAACATCAGATATTTTTAGAAGTCATTAGGTACACTGTAAAAAAATAAATCTGCGAGTGCTTTACAATTTCATATTACACAGAGCTGAAAGCAAACGTTTTCTTTTCTTTAAGGTACTTTTTTACTTTCAATTCATTTATTATTTAGATTTTCAAGCAGTCAACAATTAACTAAGTAATTGTATTAAACTATTACTAGGGTTGGCAACGTGCACGTAACACTCCTTGTGTTGCAGGCGTCCATAGGCTACAGCGAACGTTTACCATTGTGCGGGTTGTATACTTGTTGGCCACCTTTGAAAACACAAAAAAAAACTATCGTTAGGATATTTATTTACTTAAACTTTAATGCACAGTAGAATTCTATGTACATTTAGCGGGCATAACACCGGACGGTGTTCTCTAACAGTCAACCATTGGGCAAACTGAGAAATGCATAGGCGATGTATTTTTGAATAAAGAAAAAAGCAATATTTGATAAATTCATATAATATAAACATACACATATATTAAATAAATAATTTTGAAAATAAAATTTTCTAAGAAATAGGTGCACAATTTGTGTTTAAAAGTTAGCTTGCTATCGAATAATAAACTTGCTTGGATATCGAATAATGAACTGAAATATAACTAGGTATATTATAAACAAAATTCCAATTAAATTGTACATTATTGCAAACTGTTCCATATAATTACCCAACTAAATAATGGACTAACATTTCAAATAAGTTGCCTTTGAATTTATACCACATAATGTATTATTCTTTGTAGCCTATCATAATAAATTACACACAAGTATGTAAATATCAAATGTATGAATATCTATTGTCTTTCGAAATACTGATTTTTATCCGTGACTTCGTCTGTGGGATTATGATCTTTAATAGACTGAATTAAAAAGCCAATATCCTTCTCAGTTCCAAATACTTCGTGTATACTATATTTCATAACGATTAATAGAGTCGTTAAAACACCAAGAGATAACAAACGAACCCACTTTCGACATTTATAATAATAATAACTCTCAGACTTTCGCGCTGCATGTTTTATAATACAGTCTACTCGTGACCACGGCCGTTGTAATCTGGTCTTCATGATAATTTTGAAACTTCAGGATAATTCAGGTAAATAATTATAGTTTACCTAAATGATCGCGTTAATTCACGTTTCTCATAAACCATTTATAATAATAGTAAAAATATATAATTTTTTATATAAGTTCCACACAATCATACCAATCGTTTGATCTTCAAGTTAGTATACTCTGTGTTATGAGGAACCTGGCAACGTACATCTGAAAGCACAGCCCAGAACACCTACACTCAAACCAATTCAAAAAAATTCGTTTCTTAAATTTGTCCGATCGGAACTCGAATACGGAACCTCATATAGGCGAAGCAACTTACACACTACTGCATCGCCTATATATTTGATGTTCATCCCGTTTTCGTCTCAATACGTATTTATTAAATAAACACAAAGGTAGACACGTAAACAAGCTCATATATCAATGCAATATTGCAAAAATATGCAAAACTGATAAATAAAAGCATAACGCTGACAGAGCCCTGATGGAAAATTGGAATTCATTTAAAAACTCATATCACCCAGTCTCGTTAAAAATATACCTACCATGCCAGCAACTTTATCGTACCTATATCATCAGTAGCCCATTAGTTCGTTTGAAATATGGATAAATATTTATTGTAAAAAATTTCATCTGCAGTACTAACAGGTTTTAGAAGGTTTTTAAACTTAGAACATACATACATATGCCGTTGGTTTTGTGGGTGACCAAGGGCGGCGCTAGTCACTTACCATCAGGTGAGCCGCATGCACGTTTGCTCCCTGTGTTGTAAAAAAAAAATGTTACATACTTAGAGGTACAATAAAAATGTCGGCATGTTAAAGAATTAACAATAGTAGGTACAATCAATTTCGAGTCTGGAAATTCTCAAAGATCATAGAAGGTATATATACAGGTATCTACGCGTCTATATTTTCAACTAACAACGCGAACGATTGCAGAAAACTCTACGTTTACTTAGAACTTCAAGATGTACCGAAGAAACTTTGTCCTTTCCTTGTGTGACTTAGAACTCACGAAATTTGACTGAGAGAAATTTGACTAAAAGGATTTGCTTACATTTTAAGTCTGTCTAAATGTTTTTGTCATATTTAAGTATTTTCTTCTATACTACTAACAAAGTCTATGGTAGTACATAACCTATTGGGCTAAAATAAACAAAATTACGAAAATCCGAAACTTACTCGTAGTAGATAGACGCAGAGGCACTAAATTAAAAAAAAAAACATATAAGAAGTGCTTATTTTATGTAATAATGCCCACGCAACAGGAAACTAAAAAAAAATTACGTTAATTTCCTAAACAAAAATTTATTTATTTATTTATATCTACATTTATCATTATTTTTATAAGTTTTTTTTTATACAACTTAGAATGGCAAACAAGCTGACGGCCCACCTGATGGAAAATGGTAACCGTCGCCTATAGACATGAGCAGTACCATGGACATAACAGAGTATACTGTTTCGCCCATGATACCCCCCATGCGTTACCCTTCCTGAAGACTCAGGTGTTATTCCTCTGTACCCAGTAAATTCTAATATTCTAATAAAAAAATAATAAGTATTAAGTATAATCTAAAACAATAGTGTAACTATGATATATATATATATATATATATATATATATATATATATATATATATATATATATATATATATATATATATATATATATATATATAATATATATATATATATTACAACACGGGGCAAAAGAGCATGCGGCTCACCTGATGGTAAGTGACTACCGCCGCCAATGATAACCCACGACACAAACGGCATTGCAGGTGTGCTACCGGCCTTTTAAAATAACTGTGGACACACTTATTGTTAACAGCTTACACTACCTACTATATAAACTCCAAAACTAAATTCGATTGGTGAAAATCAAACCATATTGTTACTTGTACTTAACCTATATTGATTACAAATGTTGACCACATATCAAGGATGATTCGGAGATGTTGTTAAATACCGGCTAATACCCCAGTGAAAGGTACTTCGTGCCCCTGTAGAGCTGCAATGTAGAGGTTCGCTTAGGCAGACCGCATAAAATTCCTAAGTAATAGATGTTACCATAAGAACGCGAAAATAAACATACTGTATATATTCCAGCGTTTCTTGGAAAAAGGAGTGAAAACTGAGAATAATTACCCACAGGAAAAAAACCCTTTTGTGGACTACTTATATGGTACGGTCAAATACGAAGTGAAACCACGGCGATATTAGAAACGGGAACATTGTGGGATGTTAGGCTGTAGGAGTCTAGTGGAATCCATTCATCTCCATCAAAAAGGGTGCTAGCATGAAACCAAAACACGGAAAAAAGTAAAAAATTGTTATTTGGTCCCTTACTTATATATTAATGTTGCAGGAACTAAAATGTCACTAAAAAGACTACTAAAATCTTACTAAAAAAAGTAAAAGACTATCTAAAATGTTATTCCGTAATTAATATTTTTATTTGACCAAACAGTAGACATGACCCATTAAGGTGAACTAAACAATTAATTACCTAATAATTCAATATGATGTAAACTGGACGATTTTTTTCAATGATCAGTGATTCCATTCCTATTATAGCAGCCGTTAACTGCCCACCGCTAAATACGAGTATATGTCTCCCCCATAAAGGGGGTTTTGCCAATAGTTGCCACATTTGACAGGATGATTTGCAATCACAGTTAGATTTATGCTGATGTTTAAAGAAGGACGCAGCTACCCATCCCTCAATCGTTTAGTCCCCTTAGTCACCTCTTACAACACCCACGGGAAAGGAAGGGTAGCCCATTCTATACCGGGGCCGCATGGCAATACTTACCCTAAGTAGATGTATATTGGGGGGAAAGGGATTGTTAGTAATGGAAACTGAGAATCCCATTGCTAGCAATATACCCAACCAGGTCGACCTCCATGCGGTTCCCCCTGGAAACTATCATGATTAATTCCTGATAAATTCATCATGATGGGCTAACTGGCCTGTTTTCATCCTCATCGATCACCCTTCACTGGTGCCCCGCCAGCGTATCCCGTTAGCACCATTGCTGGTTACCATTCCATTTTCATCCAATTAAAAAAAAATGTATATTAATACTTCAAAAAATTACCGCGTGATTTCTCCGCGCGTAAGTATATAACTTCATATAATGTCTTTGTTGTCCCTAAAGAACTTGTTGTTAAAAGATATCTATTTAAACATTAAACAGATGCCTACACTTAACTATTTATAATGTAAATCTCTTCCTATGCATCCCTCTCGTTATTTCTCGTATTCAATGTTCCAGAAGATTCACATGTTTCCAGTCTGCGATTTCGCTTTCAATGCACTTTATATACGTCTCATTTTATGCAACGCTATTGCAACCTGTGCAATCATTTCAACCTTTGTATAACTATGTAGGTTGTTACTTCAATAAGATAGGTATTCTATTACTACACTATAATAATATAATAAATATGTTCCAATGGATATAAAGGATATACATTTTATTATTTGAATATCTAAGCAACTGAACTTGCTCGATTCTGTTAAATTATTCATGTCAACAGCATTAAACGTAGAATTGTTATTTCATACTTTTACTTTTCTTTCTTTGTGAAATGATTTTTTAATGGATTAAGATGGAATATTGCACCTGTCTATGCTTATGATAATGACGAAACATCAGTGGTGGACCAAACGACAGGATGAAATTAAATCAATCAAGAAATTCAAAACTTTTCAAGGGTCCGCGTGGAAATCGACCTGCTCCTGACCTGTGGAGTATATTTACTGACAACAGGAGCGATAATGCACATTACTAAAAATTCCCCCTACCCTTCCCCCTACGAACATGATTGTCCAGATAGCGATATTATATCATGTGTTAAAATCATAAAGTCATTACAAACATAATTGTCATCATCAATCGCAAACTCCCTAAAATATATGAACTAGAAGCCAAGCTAAACTCACTTACGCGATTTGAATTAAAGCAGTATCCTGCAAAAGCCTAGAGACATGCTCGTGCATGCATGCAATAGGTATCATATCTATTTTTTAGTCTAATTAGAACATATCGTAAGATCTCTAAATACAGCTTCTAATTATATCATTTTTAATTTAATTTTTTAGCCATCCATACTTATCTATTTCCATAAATCGTTTATGTTAACTAACAGAAGTTTAAAAAAATATAGATATAAATGTGCCTCTAACAAGTTACATTTTTACCGTACTTTTCGGAGCACTAATATTATCAAAATGTATGTAAAAATTACCTAAGCTTAATATACGAAATGTAATTACGTGCCTTCTCATACAGCTAAAGAAAATTTCAGCGGTTGCTGTGCTGTTCGCTTCACAGGATTTTTAATATCAGGCAGCACAAAGGCTGGATACCGTGTTTTGTTTGTAACTACTCTGAATGAAAGACATTCAGGGTGGTCACAAACAAAACACTTAATTTCCACTGTCGCAACCAAAAACAGCTTTAACTTGGAATAGCTATTGCAAGACTCTACTTAGTCTCTACGTTGGTCGTAATATTTTACTAGAAATTCACTATAATTTACGCTTATTGTAAGTAAGCACTTATGTTCCAGTCGCAGCATATATTAAATCTAGATCTATGGGTATACTATATTTAAAAAAAATACAATGACAAAACCGCTTGCGCTCTTGGTTTACCATCACGGAGTGCCGATGACGGACGATAAATGAGGATAAAAATAGTACTGTTGGGCCATCATAAATTTGCCAGAAATTAATTACGATGGTTAGGGGAGTTATGCGCTGCATGTTTTATGTTTTCAAGAGACAAAAATTTGAGAGAAAAGAGAGAGAGAGAGACAAAAAAGAGAGAAAAATTTGAGTATACTCATGACCATGGTTGGTATAACCTGTGGGGTTACTCTTGAAATAAATTCCAATAAATGGATATTAGAACTGAGACATTTCGCACTCGATTTGCAACACTAGCGACATAATCGTTCCAAATTGTTCTGATAGATGCCTATTACTGTAACTTGCCAATGCAAACTATTGTAAACCGATCCCAATTATAACCTAAATCCTAACTGTTGTGCATGAGTGCAGTATAAAATTGTCATTGGCAAAAAATTGGATTGATACTGATATTAGATTCAAGAGTAAACCGGCTGGTCGAAACGTCGAGATATTTCAGGTAATTTAACATTTTTTTTTATTATTATATCAGCCGGTAACTATCCACTGCTGGACATAGACCTCCCCCATAGAGACACCAGTTAGGCTTTGAATGTTTTAAGGACGTTGCTGCAAATTTCTCGCCATTTAGTTCTCTTAATCGCCTTCTCCTGCTTTGCTAGCAAAACCCCCCTGGAAACCATCGTGTTGAATTCCAGGTGTCATCACGATGGGCTAACTCACCTGCCTTTTCGTTTACACCTATCATCCCTCACTGATATACCGCCAATACCGTTAGCGCAGGGGGGTTTACCATTCCATTATCATGAATTAAAAAAGAATAAATTAAAATACAGCTCGTTACTCCCTGATAATATTTTTTTAAGTGAAAAAATTTTTCAATATTAGTTAAGTATTTTTGAGACCAATGTATCAAATCTTTCCTCTTTATAATAATCATTTAGTAAAATGGAAATACGGATAGTAGTGGAACGTTTGTTATTTCGGGCAGTTCAAAAATAAAATATTTAAATTGATACTACCTATAAACGCAGGCATTTCTTTTCATTTTCGCCCTTGAAATTTTTCCTTTATTTTTATACCCAATAAAGACTTCATTAGATATTAATTGACTTGCATCGCCGCATAAATTTATATTTAGATATTTAATGTAATATGTTATATAATCTGCTCTAAACTTTCCTATAACGCAATAAATAGTTATTATATTTTTATATTTAAGTGATTGTTTTTTTTTTTTTGAGTGTTTAAGGTGATTTGTTTAAGTATCCCACCCATGCTATTAGGCACAGGTGACGGGATGCCGTTCATGATGGGTGCACCGTGTTAATTGGGGCGCAATACACCGGGGACTGCTAGTAAGATGGATATGTGGTCATCTTCAGAGCAAACAAGCCTTGTTCTCTGCCAGTTATGAATATATGCCGCTCGAAGGACGACCAGTCGCCGGTCATGTTTCGTATAACGCGTTATTAATATAGTCACAAAAAACGAGTGTGAACCGTCGTGTTCAGATGTTATTAATGGCCTTTAAATTATTTAAGACGAACGAATCGACTACGAATTCTTTAATGATAATAAGTGATTTGTTAAAAACACAGTTGATATAGTAACTTTGTTGATACAGCTCTCCTGCGTGATTTCTTTTTTTTTACTATACAGGGGGCAAACGAGCATGCGGCTCACCTGATGGTAAGTGACTACCGCTGCCCATGGTCACCCACAACACCTACGGCATTGCAGGTGTGCTGCCGACCTTTTAAAAAGGAATATGCTCTTTTCTTTAAGGTTATGTTGTCGTATCAGTTCGGAAATACTGCTGCGTGATGCCACATTATTAAATCAAATATGATACGGGTAAAACATTAGATAAATTTGAATTAAAAAAATCATTCCTATAGTGATAGTGATTATTAATATTTAATTAAATATTATAACAGAAATATAATCCTTATAAATAGACTTCTTAAGTAACAAAATGAAACAGTCGTATTTAATTAGACACTAAGTAATAACATATCTTAGATTAATTTATACCTACACAAGTAAATACTAGCGATTACTAATTCTCATTTGCGTGATCCCACGGGAACGCAGTACTGCGATAAACATCTGTATTATGTGACAAATAAATTTATTTTATTATTTGAAACACAAACATCAACAAATACAAACAAGACACACTGCCAGACGTTACTATCGCCTTCTATTACATACATGTGGTAACGAAAATGTGTCTATCAATAAATTTGTCACTTGTCCTAGGAAAGCGGAGCCATTGCTCCAAAGAGCTATGTACAACTTTAATGATAATAGCGTCATAAGCGCATCATTACACAACACAGCACTTATATAGACAACTTAATAAACTGTTTTAATGTATTACATACTGTATATACTATTGAAAACAAACAGTCCGCCCATCTCATGGGAAGTGGTAATCACCATCTATTGATATAAACACAGTGATATCTCAGATTACACTGTAACACCTATAGCACCCCTTATAATTCTACCTCTGAAGATGCTGCACTTGGTTCAACACTAACTTTCATTGTGCTTTCAATAGCTCGCCGAAACCAAAGTCACATTTGGGTATCACAATATCGGCAATTCTTCACTTATTCTCAGTTCAATACGAGTTTCACAAAAGTTTTCTGTGCATGTCAATCGTTGTGGATCTTCATTGGATCAGTGAATTGTGCTGTCAGTATATAGAACAATGCTGGTGCAGGTACCAACGACAAATACCATAGTTCTTTGAATCCTGTTAGAGATATAATACCATAAGCATGCACAAGCCAGTGTCCCATTAAGATAGTTAAATTTCTAGTATCAGTCACTGAAGATATCAGCAATGCTGGTGCAGATTGGTCGATTTTCACAGAAAAATGAGATGCTGATGTGATCATTGATATTATAATTATTATGTACGGGAAAGAGCAGTCTGAAAGATAAAAAAAAATAATTTAATTAAATATTATGTATATATATTCAGCATAATGGTATTTTAGATAGTAAAATGTAATAATGTCAACAGTGAACAATAAATTATTCATAATTAGCTGTAGTGTGTTTAGTCATGGCTTTGGCTGCATAAATCCTTAGTAATATGATAGTGAGTTTATTTGTTTCTTATGTTATAATGCCTTAAGAGCATAACTAATCACTATGAAACTTGGTATACACATAATATACAGGACATATTCTTTCATGGAATGAAAACGGAATTGCAACCTCACCTACATGTTAATATATTGATATTGCAATCAGAGCACTAGTAAGTAATAATAGTTCAGAATGATTTCAGGTCAGTAGGCCCATCGTGATGAATCTTATAAAATTTTGAAAACTTTATAATTTTTTTATAAGTAGCTACTTTATAAAATTAAATCAAAAATTTACTTACAAATCAAGCCTGCAGCAACAGTATGGATCAGTATGAGTATGGGATAGAAGTAAAGTGCACAGTATATTGCTTTTTTACCAGAGTTGGAAGAGTGAAAGGTCAGGAGCCAAGGTCTCAAACTGATTGTCATTAGAAGGCTGAATGCATATATCAACAGCACTACTGTGTACCTGAAACATGAAAATACCTGTGTTGATGAAATTGTAAATAGACAATAAGTTTTTCTTTATGAAATAAATAATACAAGAAATAATAATGTTCTCATACTTCTTTTCAATTAATATTTTTAATATTATAAAATGACCAATGGTACTTGAAAAGATTGAGACAAACAAAGAAAGATGCATCATATTAAAGAGAAAAAAAGTAATCTACAGCTAAATATTATAAGAAAAATGGTGTTATAACATTACTCTATTTTCATACTACCAATAAATTATCATTAATAAACAAATGTCATAATAAATTATTCTTATTTATTATTGTTTATACAAAAATAAACTGCAGGAAAAGCAATAATTTAAGATATTGCCAATGTCAACAAGTAAGTTCTTTGCCTACCCTATAAAGAACCTATCATATTAAAAAGGAGAAAATTCAATCATCTATTTTTAATCTTGCAAACAATTGCAATTTACTATTTTTTTTTTTTTTGTATTTGTTGTAGGAATTAAATAAGATAATTTTACTGTCTATCTTTATAAAACTAACTTCCAAACTATCTTTCAAATATTAATTATGACAATCAAAAAAATTATGAAACTTACCATCTACACCAATGATAAATCTATGTATCATGCCATAATGATTTAATATTGGATATCCAGCTTATTGACCGTTACCAATTGTACAAAAAATTAAAACAAAAGACTATCAACTTACAATGGATACACAGCTTCTTGTGTACAATGTAGTGTTTCCTTATAATCAGGTTGTGGATTGTGCAGTAGTGTATACCAATCAGAGAGAGCTTTTGGTGTGCAAACATACAGAGCTACTGTGCCAGTTGGAGGCAGCACTAATAGAGCAGCCAATGTACCAGATACAATTTCCACAAAGGCACATATGTGTTGAATGAGAATTCCTTCTTTGCTGTAATTTCAAATTAACTTATATTTAATTTTTATAAAAACAATTGCAGTACTTAAATGACTGATTAATCCATATTATGAAATACTAGCTTTTGCCCAACAATTACATTTATGTAACCAGGATGTCTTTATTTACAGGGATAAAATATAGCCTATTGGATGTTGTTCTACATTTCACATAGTATCTATGTACCAAATTTCATAATGACTGATTAAGCTAATATCACAGATGGGACGGGACTATCATTTCAGTTACATCTACTTAATAATTGTATAAATGCTTCCAAGAAGTTATATTGACTGGTATATTGGGATAAATATTTTATAAAAATTATATTTTTACTTATAGTAATTAAGTAATAATAATAACAAAAAAAGTTGAAAAATTACTACAATGACAAAATTAACTGATAAATGTTATTTTCCTAAAGAACTACTTGTAATTATCAAATAGAAATTTAGAATAGCATAAAATAGATACCTTTTCCTAGTAGCCACAACATCTATAAAGAACCAATGTAGAACCATAGGAAGCAGCACCATAAAACCCAAGTACTGCCAGTCGTAGAGCGTCGGTTCATCAGCGCATGGCATGCAATAACTGGAAGCATTAGTACGATATCCTCGGGGGCATGCACCACAGTCACTCCAACTACCATCTTCCAGCTCAGTCCGCCCGCAGTATAGACCAGGGCATGTTCTCACTGCTGTCATTATTATGATTCTAAATTATCCGCAAATATTATTGTGAATTAGAATTTATCAAACTCCAGTTATCTTTAACAAATCAGTCAGTGTATCACAACAGTACAGTTAATTCTCACTTTAATTTTATATGAATGGTTATTTAGTAAGGCGATTTAAATCTAAAATATGCGAAAACTCGATAAAATCACAAATTATTACTTTATATAAAGCAAAATAGGTAAATAAATAAAAATATTTTGTTTAAAATCCTCAATCCATATCTAATAATAATATCGACTTTAGACAAATTGACAGAACACTTGTGACAGGTTGACACTTGACATTGATAGCTTATTTTTAATTGAAATCGATGAAAGCTACAGTAATATCATACAGGCATAACTATATCGTACCTACGTTAAATTGAACAGCAATCTATAAAGTCATCAGAATTGTTATATTAATATGAATATTATCGATTTATCAAAACAAAAAGGTTATATAACATAATAAATGCAGCAAAAATACAGTGTTCCCTAATTCTTATGCACAATACAAAAAAAATATAATAACAGTACTTAACATTTTCTTGTTTAGAATTCATCAACAATCAGATTAACTTTACTGACTACTCTTTATCTACGTTTATTTAAGGGAATTCATTATCTACCTATCTTAATGTAAATGTTCTATTTGTAAATATTCTATATAGCAAAAATATTTAAAATTAAAAATCGAGCATAGATATCTACTAAGATATAATATCTGCCATAATATACTCGTCATGCATAATTACTATTAATCGTAACAGCCCAATTTTTCTTAAGAAAAGATTATTATTAGTGGAATCACTAGTCAATAATTATTATTACTATATACTATATACTTATTTGAAAGATAGATTTCAGTACCTCAAAGACTCCCATACTCTTATGTGTATATTATATTTATATTGTGTATTGCCTTAATGTGTTACTATAATTGTCACATATTTTTCACCACATCTGCCCTTCATACGCTTTCTGTTTTTACCCAATGGTTAGCTGGTAGAGAATGCCATATGGCATTAAGCTCGCCATTTGTACAAAATTTTATTGTGCAATAAAGAATAAATCAAAACGATTTATATAACATATTGGAGTTCATAGGACTATGATGGTTCCTAGTTAGTTCCTCATCGCATAATATTTGTAAAAGGGATTGAAAATATGAAACTCATAGTAATATCAAAATCGTATATTTCTCAAAATTTCTCTTACTGAAAAAAATAAATCACTAACACTGCATCACATACATACTTATAATGATATGTAGGTATGCCATTACGTAAGTAGCTAAATAGTTTACAGAGCTTTATATTTAGTACCTAAATTGGGTTTGGTGGCAAAACGCAAACGTAACCGCCTGTAAATGTAACGTAGAATAAGGAAAGAGAGATAAAGAACAAACAGACATCCAGCCAGAAGATAACTAAGAAGATCCAACATGTAATATTTGAAGAAGGTGATGCCAACTGCTGGAGATCGGAAATGACGAGCACCCTTATGACGGAGAACGTACTCAGTCCACCACACCGCACTTTCTGGGCCAGATATAACAGGGTCGAAGATCATGTCTTTAAGTTTCACTATTGCTTTCTTGTACCTAAAATAAAAATTGTTAATTAAAATAAAAAAAAAAATACTAGGATTACCGGATTCAGCTGGATACGACATATTGTTGCAAACTTGTACTACATTATATGAAAACCGCGGAGACTGATAGCGTGACACGTGTGTTAAGTACCTTAACACTCAAAAATAAATTATATCACAATAACTATAGTACCATAATTATCATAATAATTTTATATCTATATTTATACAATTTTTATTATACTATACTTAAATCACACAATATACATTTCATGGCAAGTCGCTTACAAGATAGGTAATCAGAACCAAATGCTAAAGACTTTTTCCTTACCTACGTACGTACCTCTTGTACCATTCTCTTGCATTATATAAGTTATCGAATGCATATGCAAACATTAACAACATATTGAAAAGCCAATAAATTATTACAAGTATTCATATCCCCGACCGATTAGACTGATCACCAGTAAATACTATTAGGTACCTATCTCTGGTTAAACTTACTTTTCATTAGTAGCTACTGCTGAAATTGTTGATTTAAATGTCTCCTTATCCAAATAGTATGGATCCAAAACTTCTCCAGCCCCAAATTTAGTGACTTCCTTAATAAACAGTTTTCTTGATCGGACTACTGGTAAACCAATTATTGGTACTCCATAATAAATTGCCTCCTCTAAGGATCGAGTTCCTCCTTGGGTTATGAACACTTTGACATTGGGATGTGCTGAAATTCAATATTTGTTTTAAGTACTATAAAAAAATAAAATGTGTCTTTAAATTGGTATGTTATTATTGTTTAGGAAACCAGCCCATAGCGGTACTCCATCATGATACTATGTATTTTCCATTTCGTGGATAATAACCGAGTATTGGGCGATCCATATTTTTATGATAAAAAAAGTATTGTTTCTAATAGAAATGGTTAAATCATCGTCAACATCATCATATTAGGCTTTAACTGACCACTGCTGAACATAAGCCTCCCTCTTGGGAGAGTTGGCCTGTAGTTATCACGCTCGGCAGGTGGATTAGCAACCGCAGTTAGGCTTTAGAGATGTTTTAAGAGGGATTATGGTCTAATAATTCAAGGTAATATATTAATTATTGGGGTTGTTTTTGCGTTTATATCAATAATATTATTTTTATACCAATAAATTATTATTAATAAAAAAATTCAATTTATTTACCCAAAATCTCCTGTTGAGGGAACCACGCCTGGGCGATAATATTATCAGCCTTGTTTATCATTGTTGTATTGCCAATCTTCCATAAAACTGTGAAAGGAAGTTCACGGAAAGCTTCAGCAAGAGTATGAAGAATCGGAGTCGCCAGCTGTTCCGCTTCTTGAACTACTCCTAAACTGAAATACACTACACCCTTTGTAGACGAGTCCAAAAATGATTTTATATTCTGTAAAAGAAAATGCAATTTAAAATAGAGGTCAAAAATATTAATTTCACAATACAAAAATTATAAATCCTAATCAACCTTACCTGAGGTAAACTAACACCTGGTTTTATATGCATACGATCCACAAAAATAATTGCAGGCACAGTTGGTCTATTACCCACTAATATTGGATTGCTAGCTATAAAAAGCATATCAATATCATATTCCACTTCTTGCAAGTCGCGCTTAAGGCCAAGGATCTTCTTAGCAGCTATTTCACTTAAAGGTAGATAGTTGTTGTAATATTCATTCTTGGTTTGGATGTGTCGATAAAATTCTACTATTTTTTGCCAACGAGTCAAATTTTTGTAATTCAATGTGTTGACATCTGGATACAGTATAGGATGTATTGGATTACCTTTTGCTTCATATTGGTGTATTTTCCCGTTCGTAGCCGTAATAGAAATATGGGGGACTTTGTATTTTTCAGCCACTGCATACAAAAGTGGTACATCGGCCTCCGTGATAACTAAGTCAAATTTTATATTTGGATTTATAAACAATGCCGTCATTTGCTTGGACTTCAATTGAGCTATAGCTATTTTGAGGGAGAGTTCATTGAGTGCTCTCAGCCTTGGGAAGTAATCGTCCACGTTACTCATTAACCTCCTGTACTCATCCCAAAATGGAGCTGACTCCTGCCCAACGTCCAATTCGATTATTCTCTCTGTATCTGGATATTGGAAGTTACCCGGATATGGTGTCATTACAGCAACAGAATGGCCTTTTTGTGTCAGTAGAGAAATATATCCTCGATATACAAGATGATCAGAAAATGACAAAGATGAGAATAAGGCGAGTATCGATGCACCATGTACTGCATGGTTGCAGTATATTAGAAACAACACAACACATGGGGTTTTTAACCACATGATATCTATATAAAATAGTAACACGAGTCTAACACTTCAGTTGAAATGTTACCGATCACTGCGAGTCGCACAATCTAAAGAATGTAACTTACGACGTCTCGACGACCAACTGTGCAAATATAAAATTAACAGATATACAAGTTGAAACGTTCACAAGGACTTTAATAGAGACAAACATGTATTGAATGAGTAATAAAAGGTACAAATGTAGCAATAAATAAATAATAATTCACGAAAAGTTTCATCAAAGCAGAACTAGATAAATAAGGTACCATTCTTTACAAAAATAGATAAGCGTATGCCGTCAAAAATGTTTTAGTTTTGCAACTAATATCTAATGTAATATTTATTCATATCCATATATAAAATTTTATGGACAGATAAAATTTATAATAGGGGTGTTAGTAAAAAATCTCAGAACGTACTCAGAGGTTACTCATCTGCAACCGAGTCTGAGATTTCTTTCACTAATAAAAATCCACATTAATTTTGGGGATGCAATAATATTCTCAGAGATCCTGAATAATAGGTTCACAACATTTTTTTTTGTAGGAACTACAGACAACGACTTCGCATAGACGAAGCAGCAACGTTGCTATTCCTTTATTTACTAATATTTTATAGGTATGTGGAAGTTCGTAAAAATGTTTACATAAATTTCTAGCGGTAAACCATAGGAAATAAGTAGTATAAAATAATTTGCATACATTTGAATATTAAAAGAATAACTACTAATATTTGCAGCAAACTCTATTTAAATAAAAATTGTTTAAAGTAATTGAGTGGAGCGTTATATGTAAATTTATGATCTATCTACCTACCAATAGATAACTAACGCTTGTTGCCAGGCTTGTCTTAAACTGAAGATGTAGGAGATTCAGACTTTTTGAACGAATGATAGTAAAATAGTAACCCCGCCAGCGCTGTCGGTGTATGTTGGCGGGGCACTAGTAAGCACAGGTGAGGGTAAAAACAGGTTAACTACCAATCTACCAACTACAAATCAAAAAAGGTTTCCAGAGAGAACCGCATGGATGTCAATCTGAAAGGGTATATTGCTAGCAATGTGGCTACTAATCCCTGTAAGTAACTATCCTATCCTCCCCAAAAATTCGGACTTAGCGTCAAGCTACTGAATCATTTTGCCTAACGCAATTGTCTTGCGTTTTTAAACAAAATAAAGTAAATCATATATAACTTTAAAAGCAAAATAGACTCATACGAGAATTATACGCGATACATAGATGATAAGAAAAGTGGGTAAATTTCTCAAACGACTTAGGTACCTAACAGCGACGTGACTATTACTATATTTATGTCACTAAGAAAGTAAAGTAAAGGGGGTAAAGAGATTTCTTCAGGTAGGAGGCTTCTCTGGTATTGCAGGCGTTAGACTACGCTAACCGCTTGCCATCAGGTAGGCCGTATGCTTGTTTGCCACCTCAGTGGTATAAAAAAAAATATATAAACGGCAAATAAGTAATAATAAAACTATAGAATATTATACCTATGTCCTGATTAAATAATAGTTTTATGCTAGTTACATGAAAGAAGCTGCTGGCACGGTTAGCACCTGCCTAACACCTATTTGTAGCTCTTCATGTATTTGTTCTCTTCAACAAACCAATTTTCCTAATGACACTATTAAGTAAAGACTAAGAACCTAGCTAATGACAACCGGCACTACCGTCGTACTTATGAATCGTGATATTCGTAGGTAGTTTTTCCACAGATTAAGGATAGCACCTGCTTTTCCTATAACGTTACCATAGCAACGATTTAATAACAAACCAATATTCGCGCTAATTCGCGTACTCAATTTTGTACTATTTCGAAGGAAACATTGAATTGTATAATAATAAATAAATTTATAATAAATAAAAATTAATAAATATGGATAATGATGTAACAAATTATTCAGTGATAGGACGTATTGGTGAAGGTGCCCATGGTCTTGTGTTTAAAGCGAGGCATTTATCAACCGGTCGTGAAGTGGCGTTGAAAAAAATTCTCATTAAAAACCTTGAAGATGGGATACCAGTTAATGTTATGAGAGAAATTAAGGCATTACAACTTTTAAGATGTAAATATGTAAGTATTTAGGTCTAAAAGTCGATGTTAATTGTAAGTACACAGTTGTGGTATCTTCAAAAGTCTGTCCTCAGTCATCAGGTCAACTAAAATATAAAAGACGGCCGTCACATCGAATAAGATGTAAAATTTACAAGTATTGTATATTAAAACTGAAGTATGTATGGTTTATATATGGTTTCATTTTGGTTGAAATAATTTTCTTATAAAATTTCTATATAGGTATTATTGAAAAATTTACAAAACTCTTGATATCACCGAACTTATAAAAGACACGTTATAAACGAGTATACCTATTTAAGATCTCATTAAATACATACATATGTCAACACATATACTAGTATTTTTTTAATGAATGATAATGGAATGGTAACCCCGCATACGCTAACAGTGCACGCTGACGGGGCACCAGTGAGGGATTGAACATGTGAGAATGAAACGGCAGATCAGTTAGCCGATCATGATGAATACACCTGGAATTCGGCACGATGGTTTCCTAGGGGAAAACGTCAAGATCGACCTGACCGGTATATTCCTAGCAATGGAACTGATAGACCTAACAATTCCTTATATATACACGAGTATTTAACAAGATGATTTAAATTTGAACTATTTTTTTTCAGATAATAAAACTTTACGACATGTTCCCTCGTGGATTGAGCTTGGTATTAGTATTAGAATATATGTGTTCAGGTTTATGGGAAATGCTACATCACAACCAGCAAGAACTGACACTCCCAAGAATAAAAACGTATGTGCAGATGTTACTTAAAGGAACACGTTATATGCACGCCCATTACGTTATGCACAGGGTAGGTTAAAATAACCTTTTTATATTTACCATTGCACAAATACTAAGTGTCATTATTACCTAAAAATTTATTCCGACTCATAAAAGGTCTTCATTGCCACAATTGCAATGGATTATAAACTGAAAAACACAATTTTTAGGAAGATAATCTCATTACTCTGTACAAAACTCTCCTCTAAAAGATGGAATATAGCCTACTATTACCACGCACTAGTGTAGCGTTTTTTTGTTTAGTTTTATTATTCTTTTACAATTAAAATGTACTGTACTTTGTTCCCATAGTTGTCTCTTGCGATAGTCTGAGGAAGTAAAACTATGGTGATTATGGCACTGGTATGCTTACTTCATCAGTATATGGATGAATGGCAACACCAAGGAGAGGGTCTACCCTCATGTATTCACATTCGTGAGAATTTAGGAGTTAAGTCTAAGGGGCTAATATAGAGAGCTGTATTAGCTAACAATTGCCCTATTTTTATTATTTTCATGTTCCATACTTATGTATTTAAGGGTTCCACGCCACCGAAGAAAACATTGACTGGCAGGTGTACAATATTGTAAATGTCCTTACTAGCATTGTACATTTATAGCACAGACTTATTAGCTTTTACCCGCGACTTCGTCCACGTGACCGAGTTATGTTTATTAGCCGGGATAAAAAGTAGCCTATGTCTTTCTCCGTCCCATATAATACATGTAGGTATACCAAATTACATAGTGATTGGTTAAACCGTTAAAGCACTATAAGGTGCAAAATAAGGTGTAAAACAAACAAACTCACTTTTACGTTTATAATATTAGTAAAGGTTTAACAAACTTATTCTAAGTAAGAAGTTATTCTATTAAAGGACTTGAAACCCGCAAATCTTCTGATAAATCACGAAGGCATCCTGAAGATAGCAGATTTAGGTCTTGCACGTCTGTATTGGCCTGACGGTGGCAGACCATACTCACATCAAGTAGCCACAAGGTAGGTAAACAAACCTACCTAAAGTAAAACCTATAAGAATAAGTATAAACCTAAGTAAACAAATATTCATTTATTGTAATTTAATATATACAAAGTATATCTATTTTACGCTATTATGCCAAATTTCTTACAAAATATACGGAGAAATTAAAGTGCACTTTTATTTTAAAAATTCGTTTCTAATCAAAATCTATACCTAACACGATAGGTGAGGGAAGGGATTGTTAGTAATGCGAACCACCAGTCCCATTGCCTAATACACCCTGTCAGGTCGACCTCCACGTGGTCCCCTGGACATCATCGTGGTGAATTCCAGGTGTATTCATCAGAATAAGCTAACTGACCTACCTTTTCATCACCTTTCACTGGTGACCCGTCAGTTAATAATATTATTTTTAGATGGTACCGTGCTCCAGAGCTTCTCTACGGCGCCAGATTTTATACAGAGAAAGTGGACTTATGGGCAGTGGGATGCATTATTGCTGAATTGATTACTAAGCAGCCGTTGTTTGCAGTAAGTAAATTAGTGCTTAATTAATGAATAATTTATTTTAAAAAACAAAACAAATCTCTGAATTGTATATCACCTATCTGCATTCATACGCCAAATAGATAATAGTTTCATTATTTTTCTGATTAATGAAATGAAAATTATACTCTGAGCTAGGGATGGGTAATTTACAGCGATACTTATATATTGTAGTAACAGTATCTGTATATTGGTCCAATAAAAGTTATGTTGGTAGGTATATATCGGTAGTCTTTTTTTTAATGGATGAAAATGGAGTGGTAACTCCGCTTGCGCTATCGGCATACGCTGCCAGGGCACCAGTGAGAGGTGATAGATGAGGGTGAAAACAGGTCAGTTAGCCCATTGTGAAGAATTCCGTAAGAATTAACCACAATGGTTTCCAGGGGGAACCGCGTGGAGATCGACCTGATAGGGTACATTGCTAGCAACTGTCAGGTCCTATTACTAACAATCCCTTCCCCACAATATATATCAATAGTCCAATATATAATATTGAAATGAAACAGCCGATTGAAACGAATGGAGATATCCGACTGTTATAAGCGATATCTAAATGGGTAATGACATTTTTTCCACCATCAATTTCCAGAGGAATTTATATTATAGACATTGGAACGGTACGGATATCACACATGCCTACTCTGAACTGTCTGACTAGCCTGTGTATGTCCCAGCATAGAATATGTCATCCCTTCCTTTCCCGTGGATGTCGTAAGAGGCAACTAAGGGATCTCGTGGTTGAGGGATGGGCAGTAGCGGCCTTCTTAAAACATTACCAAAAGCCGAACTGCACTTATCAACTCACCTGCCAAGCGTGACAAATACTGTTAAAATTGCCCGAGGGAGGATATGTTCAGCATTGGACTGTTAATACTCGTAGCTGATACAATACCTCTGAACTATCTATTGATAGCTATTATACCATACATACCTCAAGTATCAACTCTCATATAGGTACCAACTTGAAGCGACCAAATTCGCTATAATATATTCGGGAAATATTATTTTATCTAGCTTTCATCATTATTATTTCACTAAACATAAGCCCCCCTAAAGACATCCGTTGATTGCCTGCAATACTTTTGAGGTCACTTCATCTAGGCGGATATCGCCCTATTCTTCATTTGTCTTTACGAGTCAGTCTCTTTTTACCAGCAGGAGACTTTGTACAACAATTGTTTGCTTGGGTACCTCTGTCCCATTCGTGTTTCTAGCGTGAAGCAGTTGTGTTTACATGGCTGTGTTTCGATTTGAAGGGTGGAATATGGCAGTGAATTTACTGGGTACAGAAGCATAATACCTTAATTCTCAGGAATGGCAATTTATGGGGGTATCATGAGTGAAACAGTACAGTCTATTCTCTATTATATCTGCTCATGTCTATACACGACGGTTACCACTTTCAATCAGCTTGTTTGCCATTATAAGTTGCATAAAAAAAAAAATATTGTCATCGTTCGTATTTTCTAATTATTAGAATCTAATATAACAATAAGTATTTACAGTTTTATAATCAGATTTTTTCATACTACAGGGCGAATCAGATATAGAACAATTAGCAATAGTTTTGCAACACTTAGGTACTCCCACTGAGGAGACGTGGCCGGGTCACTCAGAATTACCAGACTACCACAAGATTACATTTCCTGAATCCTCGCCCACACCTTGGCACGAATTGTTGCCCGGCGTAGAACCAGATGCTTTGCACCTTGTTAAATCTTTTATACTCTACGATGCTAATAAGAGAATATCAGCGAAAGAGGCAAGTATTGATTTCCTTTTAATTATACTCTGGACTACACACATCTTCATGACCGGAATTAAAGTAACCTGTCATTTTCCTTCTCAAATAATGGGGCCGATTTTGAAGCGCTATTTCTCTAAATTTATCTCTTAATTGAATATTTTCATTCAATAATGTAGCAAAATTACTACTTTATGGATCATCATGAACTAAAATTATAATAATTTTATTATTTATTAAAAAGTTAGTTCACGCGAACTGCTAGACGTGTAAACCCCGGCATAGAATAGGCCACCTCTTCGTTTCCCATAGGTGTCGTAAAAGGCGCTTAAGGGAGCTCACGGACGAGGAATGGGCAGCAGCACCCCCCTTAAAACATCACCAAAACTTAACTGCGTTTGCCAACTCGCCAGCCAAGCATGGCAACTACTGACAAAACCCCCCCTTATGGGGGAGGCAATGTTCAGCAGTGAACAGTTTCTGCTGATAGAATAATTCACACTGGTCCAATAGACTTCGTTATGTTATCAAATTTAAATTTTAAACATAGATTTAGAGAAATAGCACCCCAGAATCGGTCCTACTGTGTGCAGGTACATCAAATTTCATGACGATCTATTAAGACGCCAAGAAATAACAGACAAACACACTTTCACATTAGGATATTTATTGTTAAATAATTTCATTTCAATGCTCTTTGCAAACTATAAAACTCCAAATCTGTTTTGTCAACAGGCCATAAGGCATCCCTGGTTCCAAAACCGGCCTCTTCCAGCAACAATGGATGAAATGCCAAAACCCAGTGCTATTAAATCCAAATAATCATCTAATAAATTTAAGACTCGAAATATGTTCTTTGATTACTTCGGAATGTGAAATCTGGTGCTTGTTGATACAAGTAGCATATTAAATAGATAAATAGTATCCAATACAATTTAAATATGGATAAAATAACAGTGTTGAATTTCAGAGTACAATAGATATAGTAGGGGTGCTACATATCAGCAGCGTCGGCCTGGCCATATAGTCGAGGTGGCTTTTGCCAGCCAAGCCCCAGCCTGCATGAGCCCCCCATGAGCTTGGCTTGCGAGACTTGCGGTGTCGCTACCAACTGATGCAACTACCATTATCTAGTCTCGGGTCGCAGGCTTGTGGTCAGCCACTCGGGCCCTTCCGGCCTAGTCCGACACTGTATATGAGAACAGTGAAACAAACCCTTACTGTACCAATTCCACAACCGACCGAATCGACTTAACATTGAACGTTTTTCTCGTATTCAGCATATTAAGTTAACCTATACCAAAATAAGATAGCTACTGTATCGTGCCTGTCGTGCTACCCGAAACATGCTCGTGTTTAACATAGTTTCTTATTAGATTGTTAATAAAGCGGACTACCAGTTCCATTGCTAGCAATATACCGAGTAAGGTCGACCTCTATTTGGTCGTCGCTGGAAACCATCGTACTGAATTCCAGGTATATTTGTCACAATGGGCTAACTGACCCTTTCATTATCAACTATCACTGGTGTCCCGCCAGTAAACATTGTTAGCGCATGCGGGTTTACCATTCCATTATCATCCATTTCAAAACTATCTTATAGGTATAAATAATTAACTGAAAATTAGCACCTTCATTGGTAAAGTCTTCTGTATTGTTTTTCAACATAACATTAAATTGGCCAATGGCACTGTTTTTGTACTAGTACAAATGTAACCGATTCCTTATATATTTACCAGTTTTAAATCACCTCTAACACACAGTCAACTTTGGTCATTTTATGAACTCTCATTGTTTTGACGCCATTAATATATCATAGATACGCAAATAACTAAATAATACAAAAAATTAAAATAGATTTTTATTGAAGTTATTTAAATTAAACAATAATTACAATCACTAATTGTACTCTCATATTTTATTTATATACATTTGTGCTAAAATACTATAGCTATATAACATTAGGTACTACAATATTTCGTTTGGCGATTATAAGAAAGTTAAAGTTAGATTTGATGACAAAAATCTAAAAATTAAACTTTAAGAGCCCATTTCCTTATTCCCAATAATCAGTTTATATACAAATATATACGTACATACCTACAGTTAAACACAAAAAGTAAACACACCTAAGTGTTACTTTTACAATACCAGAAAATACATATTGAATTAAAAAATAAGAAACATAAAAAATAAGCCATAGAAAGAATTTAATACTATCAGTTTGCGTAATTCATATTAATACCCATTAAATTACCATGCCTTTATTTATTTTTTCTAATGCTACTAACTACATACCCTGGGATTAAAAAGCATAGAATTTCATAAGAGTTTACTCTAAGAAAGTACTAACATACTAAATATAACAATAAATAGTGTTGTCACAATCTAACTTTAACAAATTTTAAAATAATAATTTCACAAAACACAAAATTTCTGGAAATAACAAATATGTTCAGCATTACAATATATAAGTGATTAAATAATACAACAATTGCTTTAAACATATTTATCATTTCTATAATAAAATTTATCAGATGCTGGCTACATACACTTACAATAAAATGAAAAAAAAAATCAATAGACAAAAACTTAAAAAGCTAAAAGAAATAGTAAAAACTTTTATCACGTAACTCATTCATACAAATGTAATCATTTCCATCAAGAAAAATAACTTGAGACAACATATCTACATATTATTGTTAAAACACTACAAATGCAGACAATTTAAACTATAAGAGATCAAATTAAACGAAAACAAAAAGATATACACAACCGTGTATTTGTCTGTAATCAATACACATAAGGCCGGACCATATAGGCCGGTATCGGTTTGCTGTCGCTCCACTCTCGGTATGGTCAGTACAAACAGTTCGAGAATAAATGGAGCGGGACTGAATTGTAGAGTGAATTACACATTGTTTCTTCATTAATATGAGGGCAAACACCCTTTAAAGCGTTGTGCAAACGTGGAATCTGTGTACACGAAGGTGGATAAAAAAAAATACTCGGCCTGTTTTGAAATTTTGAAAGACCAAATTAACCCATTATTTAGTTCAGTTTAGTTAACTGTGCAAAGTTCAAAACGTGTGCTATAATTAGTTGTGACTTTATAAATATATTTGTCAAACATTTCAACGTAATTTTCGCAAATGAAACAAATTGAGCAGCGAGCTGTTTTTAAATATCTTCATAAGAAAGCAAAAAGAGGTTATCGCCAGAGACCATTCAAGATGAATATAGTCAATACATTAGGGAATTCCGATCTGTCATATTTATCCTTTAAAAAACTAAATTGGAGCGTGGTAGAGCGAGTGCGAAAAACGAACCCCGCTCTGGAAAGCCTTCGACGGCCACTTCTGATGTAAATATTGATATTGATTTAATCATGGAAGACCATAGAGGATTTTTATACCACGAAGATAACAAACAAGCATACAACCAGTCTGATGTTAAACGGTCACTATAGCCTATGGACGTTTACAACACCAGGAGTGAGTGAGAAATTAGATAGATAGCCAAGATTATAGTCATCTCTTATGAAGGAATCCAAAACAGGAATTCGAAATCAACGAGTCGACTTTCTATAAGGTATTAACGAGGTAGTACCTGCGGCTACTTTCAATAGAAAAAAAATGCGACTATATAACGCGTCTGTTTGGAGCTATTTAAAGATGAACCAGATAAATTCAAGAATCGTTTCATTACTATGGACGAAACATGGGTTCATCACAGTACACTGGTAATAAAAAAAAAATCAAAACAGTGGAAAAAAAAAGTTAACCATATCTTAAAAAGGTTAAATCGTTTTTCTTGGCAAATAAGGTGATGACTTCAGTATTCTAGGACTGTGTGAAGAATGTGATTATAGTTGATTATCTACATATATACAAATATACAAAAAGGTAAGACCATAAATTTCAATTACTATTGCGCCTTACTACGTCATTCAGGCGTGGAAACAAAAGAAAAATGTCTAGTAATACTCATACGAAAAGTCCTGCTTCGTCACAATAATGCCCATGTTAACACAACTGTGCAATCAATGACTCAAATTTATCACTGTGGCTTTAAAATGTTACCGCACCCGCTTGATTCATCTAATATAGCACTATCAGACTTTTCTGTTCTCTAACCTAAAAAAGCAATCGGGATATCAGAAATTTTTGACAAACAACGAGGTCCAAGTAGCAGTAGACGCGTATTTTGATTCTAAGTAACAATTTTTTTTTCAACGGTTGGAATACTTTGATGGAAAAGGGTGGCAAAAGTGCATAAAAATTGATGGTAATTACGGGGAAAAATAAAAATATGATTTTGTGTTTATTTTCTTGATTAGGCCGAATATTTTGACTTCGTATAATTTTGCCCGTCATAATATAATTTTACATGTACTAGGACGCGGTTTCGTAAAAAAAATACTGAATTACGTGTTATTTTACGGATTTCCCTATTATCTGCTTTATTATTATTATTACAAGGACGACATGTCACCACACCATCGTAAGCGAAAACAGACGGTATGGTGCATGAATGCGATCAACGGAAAAAAGAATGTTCTACTCTTAACGATTGGCCGCACTCACTAAGTATCGTAATTATTTTAATTCCACTAACATTTGGTGCGGAAAACTGAACCCCATTAAAAAGGGTGTATTTGAACTTCTTTTTCAGTGATCTATCAACAATCGATCTTTATCCTCCGCGGACGAAACGTCCCTCGTTTGCACAGGCATATATTGCGCATAGATTGCAATCAACGTCGACATATCAATATTGTTCTACACACATCAATGACCTTGAATCATCCTTTAATATTATAATTAAAGGATAATTGATGGTCTATATATCGATTAATCTATCGATCATAGATAATTTAGATATTTCTTTACGAGCTATGTTTAACGGAATTTCGTTATATGCCCATCAAGCTATCCAATTCGAATATAGTAATCCATTTTTCAAGCGTTGGCCGCTATATTTTAATTTACATACTCTACAACTTCTAAAACCGGTCTTGTATAAACTCGGAACATAGTCATAGAAAATTATAAAAAATATATAATGTTCTATCTTAATAAATTGGCTGAAAGATATTTATCAGAATCCAATTATAGAGCCTGAACGTAACCTCAAGATCAATCTTTCTCATATAGATATGGTTTTAAACATAATTTTAATAAAGTATTACTGTCTTGAATTATGAAATAGATTACAGTTTGATTTTCATTGTTCCGTTGACGTCGACATACTAAAATATTCCCCTCTATTCCCTTCGCTCCTTTAGAACTAACGTCCACCGTCAGCACGGCACGATAGGAGATAATATCAAGAACAACGTGACAATAAACTTAATTTTTTTTTATATTAATAACTATAAAGCCCATTGCTACTGATCAATGTTTGTTTAAAATCAACCTTATTAATATGACAGAAAGACTGGTAATTTATCACCTTAAGTCCCGTGCCGTCGCTTGACGCTATGCATGCATATTCATAAAAATTCATTAAATACATTCTATAATACAGAATCTTTAAAATGTAATATAGAATACTAACACAGCCTTTATTACAAGTACAATATAAATGATGCAACATTAAAGTCTGATATTTTACTATCGACTCAGTGACAACGCATCGAACAAAGCAGACCTAGAATATTTTACCCGAGTATAATATGCTACTATATAAAGATTGTGTCCCAAAAAGAAACCAACTTCAATTGTGACAAAATTAGTTAATTTGATCTAAAAACTAAAAAACTAAACAGATTTTTTAATCAAATTTCCATGGGACCAATCTGTAAGTATATCCTTTCAGAATAAGAAAATAATTTTCCAAATCGAAATGTTTTATTAATGAAACTTAACATTTTCCCCAAAAAGTCTCTGTAAGCAATTTTTATAAACTATTTTCATTATACCGATTAATAATAAATTGTAAATTATAATAATAAATATAAATTCAGGTAAATTAACTTATTTCTGTTAAATTGCTAGAAGATTTTACATTTACTTTTAAACAATTACTTATAAACATTTACATTATAAGTATGATCTGTCTCATTGATCGAGCCATAAATGGCCAGAGGACTCGATCCTTACAGACATCTTGCTTCAACTTTAACTTATTAATTCGTCATTCCTTCATTCTTATAATTCATCTCATACATAAAGTTCAGTTCAAAAGTCTTTCAGAACTTAGGTCAGTCTAGGTTTAACTCCTTTTAACTACTATTTTACATAAATCTTAGTTATTGTTACTTTTTGTGAAGTAGCGTTATTAAGCTCTGCGACCTGTAACGTGCTTCAGAGATCTGATGATGCATATACTTCGTATTCGATTTTTTTTTTTTATTTAGTTATCTAATGTACTGCTAGACCTTTAGAACGAAAAAGGTACAATATTTTAAAATGCATTTCCATATACTAAAAAATACAATTAGAACTAGTTTGATTGTTAGACCAAGACTTAGTTGAGGCAACATTATTATACAACATTTCATTTTGTTACAATTTAAAAAATATAACGCTGTTTTATATGACAAACTAAGCAACTATTACTGATTAATTAACTATTATTGCCCGATTACTCAATTATTCATTTGAATTATAAGGAAAGTATAAAACTATTTAATAAATAATACCCAATATCTAAAACCTTATTAAACTCCATTTATCTATGGTAGTTTAAAACATATTTTTTCTTTACACACGAACAAAAAAGTATAGACGAATCTCTGCGCACAATAACAGTGACGCCACAAAACCAAGCTCAATTAAATAAATACACTCGCTCATACACACATTTGCGCCAACAACCATGCTTATTATTTGCCAATCAAAACAATTATTTTTAATGCCATGGTGTTGCCAGCAATTAGTTTCAAAAACACCTTACATTAATAAAAAAAAAAAAAAAAAAACATTATTCTCAATATTATTTCCTGGTCTCATTTTGAAGGACATTGATATATTTTTTTTTTAAATAAAATATTTAAAAAAATACAATATTTCCTAACACAAATACTCAAAACAATGGCTTCAGTTTGTATTTTGAGAATGTTACATCTATACTTTAATGTTTAATTTAAGTCTTTTAATCATCATACCTATGTTTTGGAGTCACTTTTCGACTTGTTAAAACAAAAATTATCTCACTATTTCAGTATTTTGTAATGAAACGATAAACACTGCGTACAACCAATCACACTACATGCACATTACATGAATAAATAACTACAATACTATTCTGCCCCCGTAGTCAAGTATAGTCTTTCAATAGAACTAATAAAAACATAAATGAATAATTGACCATACCATAAGACAGTCTGCTATCAACCAAAAAGGTCTTCAAAAGGGGGGTAAAGAGGTTTCTTCAGGGTCGGCAACGCACGCGTAATACCTCTGGTATTGCAGGTGTTCATAGGCTACGGTAACCACTTACCATCAGGTGGGCCGTATGCTTGTTTGCCACCTCAGTGGTATAAAAAAAAACAATAATGCAAATTACAAATTGATTAACTGTTCCCATTTTCCGATTTTTTTTTTTTGCAATTTAGAATGGCGTAAAAGCTGACAGCTCACCTAATAGAAAGTGGTCACCGTCACCTATAGACATGAGCAGTACCAAGGACTTAACAAAGTATACTATTTCGCCCATGATACTCCCCATGTGTTGCCATCCCTGCAGACTGAGGTGTTATTCCTCTGTACCCTGTAAATTCACTGCCATATCCCACCGTTCAAACCGAAACACAGCCATGCAAACACAACTGCTTCACGATAAAAACTCAAAATGGGACAAAGGTGTCCAAGCAAACGACTTTCTTCGTACAAAGTCTCCCTTTGGTTAATTTATTACTAATTTCATTTATAGCGTATCTGTGATAATTTCAAAAAAAAAAAACGGAAAATTATTTTATTAAATTCTATTGAAAGACTACAGCAAACGATACGTTACCGCTGCCGCGTATATGATATATAACGAGAACGAGACAGCAATGCCTGGCATCTTACTCTTTCAAGTACGTACGATAACAAAAATATATCTACCGATAAATTCGTTCGCTACTTGTCTCGGGGGAGAGGGGGCTGTTACCTTTTTTGTTGTAATTCCTCGCTACAATATAATACAAAATTTATTCTAATATCTGTCACAACCTTAGCGTGGATTCGCATCGAAAGATTAATAAAACTAAATTTTATCAAATAATTGCCATTATCATTTACAGTAATGTATATCTCAGAATCGTAACAGGGTGGGTTAACAAAGTGATCTCGCTAGGGTATGCTACTTCGTTACTTGTTAACATTATGTTACATAATCATACTCGAGGCCATACTCACCCTAATCCTACAAACATTATAAATGTGAGTTTATAAAGATGTTAAATTGTATTTTACTCAATCCCGCTTAAACAGCTGAGGAGATTTGAATGAAACTTGGTATACGGGTAGGTTGTATCCTAACTTATATGCAGTAGAATCTCGATTATCCGAACAACGATTATCCGTATGTTCGATTATCCGTATGATCGATTATCCGGACTTATTCTTCACAGCTCTAATTACCGATTTAAAAATGGTATTATGTAATCCATTATCTTTATAGATCCTAGTTTTTTTTTTATATCGTATTATCAAAATGACGTATGTAAAACGCTTTACATAATAAAGGAAATATAAAAATTTTATTATTATTCGATTAGACTTTTAAATCGATTATCCAGAATATACAGAATACCCCTGGTTATATTTGCTTCGGATAATCGAGATTCTACTGTACTGATTTACGCAGACAAAACCGCGGAAAACAACTGGTGTACAATAAGCTAGTTACGTATCCAGCCGGCGGCGTGCAGGTAGTGGTGGATGGCGAGGTCGATTTCCGAGTCGGGAGCGGGCGGTCGCCTCAGTAGCACTCCCTTAATGGTCACGTATTGCGCTGGTGCTAGACTCAGCGAAGTACATAGCTGCACAAATAAACAATATAAGAGTTAACATAGACACAGATGAAAAGCGTATGCGTCTATAGACATATTGCTGAACGGGACACCATGACGTAATCATAGTTGAAATATTTGCAATTAAACTAAAATTGTGATAAAAACATAAATACAAAATAGAAAAGTTTTTAGTCATGAACACTTTGTAATCCAAACGGTCTTACCCGTCGTGGTAGGAGGACGTACCTACACGCTAGTGCAATAACAAGTTTACTCGTCTCAGGTTTTTTTTTATGGGTGAAAATGGTATGGTACCCCCGCCTGCGCTAGAGCACCAGTGAAGGGTGATAGATGAGAATGAAAACAGGACAGTTAGGCCATCACGATTCATCAGGAATTAACCATGATAGTTTCCAGAGAGAACCGCGAGGAGGTCGACCTGGTTGGGTATATTGCTAGCAATGGGATTCTCAGTCTCCATTACTAACAATCCCTTTCCCCCCAACTCGTCACCGGTCAGCAAATGTTAAAAAAACATAAATAGAGTTAGACGACGCTTTATAAAAACTAAGCATGCTATTACTTAAGTGGTTAACCTATTTGTAGGGGAAGAGTGGACTGTTAGGGATGAACCGACCGCGTTGTTATCAATATACCCAGTCGGTTCAACCACCACACGGTCCTACCTGGAAACCGTCACAATAGACTAACTGACCTGTCTTCATATTCACCTATCATCACTTACTGCTACCCCGGCAATGAATGCCAAAAACGCAGGCGGGGGTTACCATTTTCCACCTAGGGAACCTAGGGGGAAAAGGGATTGTTAGCAATAGGGCTGTCAAACTCCATTAGACTTTGAAATCGATTATCCAGAATATACAGAATACCCCTTGTTTTATTTGATTGTTAGCAATGGAGTTTGACAGCCCCATTGCTAGCAATATGCCCTATTAGGTCGACCTCCACGTGGTTCACCCTGGAAACCATCGTGAACAATTCTTGTTGAATTCGTCACAATGGGCTAACTGATCTACTTCATCCTCATTTATCATCCATCACTGGTACCTCGCTAGTGTATACCAATAGCACAGGCGGGGTAACCATTCCAATATCACCCATTAAAAAAAAACCTAGGGAACCTAGTTCAGACACAGATGTTTAAACTGATCCAAATGTACAAATTAATTCGTACCTATTTTTACTGTAATTTCCAGTGCTGAGTTTGTTACAATCATGGTTATGCAATAAAGTTATTATTATTATTATTTTCATTATTAAGAAAAGATCTTTATGTATTCTATCTCTTTTCATTTAAGAATTTCATCTTGTCGGTGAAACTAATTTATGCATTTTCGTCCAGCCAGTTCTATCCTATGCCATATCTTTGACCTCCCTACGACACGACACCTAGTGTTTCCTTTATCTGTTCCATGTAGTTATTCCTCGGTCTACCCCTTCCTCTCTTGCCCTCTATATCTATTATAAGTACTTATAAAACTATTGCATTACGCCTGTAGAATTTTATTCCACTAGCCCATCGGTAAATATCACTAATTACTCTATTGACGACGCACCAACGGTTTGTCGCCGATAAGTGCCAAGGTCGCGAATATTGTTCTGCTATCTTAATTAAAACTATTGTCTTAGTGCCTTTTAAATTTTAACAATATATTTTAATCTCACTTGTAATTTAGCATTTAATCTATCGACGTAGATACGTGAAAATATTTCGATAATTTTCAGTGATAGGAATAAATTTCCAACTTCTGTTCGAAAGGAGGTATATTCAAATATTAATAAAATTATTGGATGTAGGCATAATAGCTTGGTCCAAAAATAGCAAAGCATGATATCACGCATACGTGTAGTTCATGTATATAAAGAATATATATATTAATATTTTTATAATTACAATTTATTATAATTAAACTTATTTTCTACCGACTTCAAAAAGAAGGAGGTTCTCAAATCTATACTTATAATAAATCTGTAGAGAGGTCAATTCTGTACATGAAATATATTTCCAAAATAACTATCAGGGCGTGATTAATGATCGATACTGATGCCAAAAATGCAATCAGTAAAATTTTTGTCTGTCTGTCTGTATGTTCGTTATAGAAACAAAAACTACTCGACGGATTTTAACGAAACTTGGTACAATTATTCTTCATACTCCTGGGCAGGTTATAGTATAGTTTTCATCACGCTACGAGCAGTGAAGGGAAATGTTAAAAATGTCCGGGACAGGCCGCTGATCGATCATATTTTTTTTTTTTATATTTGTTACCTCATTACTCCATAGAAGCTAAACCAATTTATAAAATTCTTTTTTATCTTACAAATTGGACCCATAGAAATTTTATCAAAATCGTTTCAGTAATAATTTTTAGATCGAAATAACTGGCCACAAAGTCTTTTTTTTTTTTTGTGGGATACAATAATAGTTACAAATCATCAGCCTTTACATAATGAATGTAAAGGCTGATGATTTGTAACTATTAACACTACTACTCGAGTAATGGTGATATCCAATCCAAGTAACAATCATTTTTAAACGACCAAATGTTCATTTGAAAAACAGAGTTTTGGACTGGGATTCAATTGAAACTATCGGACTGCAGTCAAACGCGATGGATCAGCACTATCTGTGACTATCTGCTGTAAAAATAAAGCCATGAATGATTTTGATTACGACGCTAGTGAACAAATACCTGAATTTCGTTATTGGTCAGCAGATGCCTCGAGCATCCGCCGTTGCTGTTGTTGCATGAGCTCTTTTTGGAGCATCCACATGCGATACTTCCGTCCCGTGTGGACCTTGGGCTGGTGGAACTTGAGCCGCTTTCTCCTTCTCTGTTATAACAAACAATGTATCATTAGTGAAACTATACATACAATAATACAAAATTTTCAAAAAAGACAATATATAACACGCATGAGTAATATCGCTTATGATCGAATATCTAACAGGTACTCTTTATCGTTTCCTTCAAAAGATTACAATAGTAAACTTATTATAAATAGAAACAATTACATGAAACGATTACACTGGGAAAACAGCGTTATCGTTAAAACGATCTCTTTTTTTTCAACCTTTGGATGGAAAAAAAAATATAAACAGTTTGACCGAATATATATATATATATATATATATATATATATATATATATATATATATATATATATATATATATATATATATATATATATATACATATATTTATATATATATAAAATAATCATAAGGATATATATATTAATAATCTATAAATACTATGACAATATATAATTCGCATATCCCACCTATACTTATCCTGAGGACTCAGGTGTTATTCCTCTGTACCCTGTAAATTCACGCCATATCCCACCCTTCAAACCGAAACACAGCCATGCAAACACAACTGCTTTACGGTTGAAACGCGAATGGGACAGAGGTGCCCATGCAAACGACTTTTGTATTGCGTTAGACAGAAAACAAAGTCTCCCTAACGCAATCGAATACGGATCAAATCATCATGTAGATCACATCGATAGATGACAAATATATGATAAGGTAACGTTCGTTTCTCGCATAATTATTAGAGTATATTTAGCTCAGGTTGATATCTGAAACCGTCCAGTCCAATTAGATGCAATTTTGTAAATATGTATTGTTAATTTTAACTTGAGAAATAAGATAATTTCTATCCCGATAAAAAAACAGACACCCTGTAAAGGGTGGCTCAATTTTCCAGGACAGCTAGTCGTAAACGTTTTGCCCCTATATAAATAATGAAAAATGATAAAGTATGAAAAGTACATATAACTTTTGCCGTGTGGTCCCGCAATAGAATAAGCCATCACTTCCTTTCCTGTGGGTGTAGTAAAAAGCGACTAAGGTCACTTAATGGTCGAAGGATGGGCAGCAGCGTGCCTCTTAAAACATCTCCAAGGTCTAACTGCGGTTGCCAACCCGCCTGCCAAGCGTGGATGAATGTAAATGATACATAATTATAGCACACAAATTTCCTGATAAAGAATTTAAATGTACGCCGAATATACTAAGAATAGTATCATACATAATACCGACTGCTCATTTGCATAATTAACGATTTCCGGAACAGGCACTGTTATTTTCCTCGGAAACAATTACGTATTCGTGCACTCGACGCATAAAATACCTTTAACTTGACATTTGAAACCAGATTGTTAAAAGTTAACATTCCATAAACTTTAACTTATTTTTATCTGTCCCATATTATATCAATATCGCATGCATTATTTCTTTGTCCGCCGGACAAATATTCCGTATAATTTTTAAACCGTATAGCAAGCAATTTTGGTAGTTTTTATATTATCGAACTAAAATGTACATCGAAGATTGTCTCTTGTAGATTTAATAGTGTGGGAAGGCAATGCAAATATAAAACTTTGTTGTCGTACAATACGGCTTTCATGTTTAAATTCATGTCATTCAAAAAACGGATCAACTTTTTCATACAATTTTGCGTGATTAATATTTTTTTTTTTACAACTTAGAATGGCAAACAAGCTGACGGCCCACCTGATGGAAAGTGGTAACCGTCGCCTCGTAGTTATGAGTATTTCTTTTATAACTTCTATATTTATTTTGTTTTGTAATTTTTGCATCTTTTTAATGCGTAAAAACTCATTTTATTTATTAAATTAATATAGATACGTCAAGATACATTAATGCATAAGTATATAGAACGAGTCAGCTAATTTGACAAAAAGTTGACCCGTTTTTGAGACTCGATGCTCTATTTATATAATGTTAGATTAAAATATCTTTTACCTTTTTCTTTGCTGCTGCGTGCTGGTCTGCGTTTGCTCTTTTGTCTGATTGGTGTCCAGGCACCCACTGCTGCCCTGGCGAATACAATAGTTATACGGAATCAAACCCACAACCACACTATCATAGTTTCGATGCATTACAAAAGTCGGAATGGGGTTCGATTATGAGGCGTCATTTCTTTAATCCTATCTCTAAAACTAAAATTTCAATTTGATATCACAACGAAATCTTTATTGTAAAAACCAATGTCAAATAAACTTCTAATAGAATTAAATGATTATAAATTTAGTTTATCATGGTCTATAAAAAAGTAATTTAGCGAAACCATCAAATTAAAATATTAGGTTAAGAGATGCTTCAGAATTGACCCTACTATCATATCCGCTCATAGAATTTCAACATTGGGAACTATGTGTAAAATAACAAGCATCAGACTGGGCTTACTTATTACAATTATTTTCATGTTCATCCACTCGACTAATTGGATTTTTTGACTTGACATACTGTTTCTCAAATTATTTATTAAAAGTAGTTTGCGGCATATTTCATCCATAGTAATGGATAAACTCAAAAACTAAACAACCGATTATGTATATGTTATGATACCGATATTGTTCCTCTGGACTATTAGGATAGGATTTATGATGAACGAAACGTTAAGCTCCATTTATTGGGTCGATTTAGGTACGAAGAAAAACACGAAATTGAGCCCGCAAAATCCGGAATTTCATTTCATGGTAGGCCCCCTGGACCTATCAAATTTTCGAAAATTTGGAATAAGCCTCCTGTATATTTGATAATAAAACATGCTTTGTAGAGCCATCATTACTGGCAAAGTTCCATACAGTAAGTAGTACAGCATAATATGGCTGCCAGAATTATGTTACAAATAGTCCACGATACTACCCTAATAAATCACCTTCACCTATGCTACTTATTATATTAGATAAACCATATTAAGAACCTATGAAATGATATAATTTTTGACTACTGCATAGCATGCTTCATGTCCAAGTGCGGTCAATGGCACAGGACCTAAACTCTAATGTAATCCTACCCATTTAATAACTATTAACGAGACAGTTTACATTAGCAAATACACCGCAGTAAGCAAAAGCATGAATATGGGTTGAAAAAGAATTAAAAATGCAAGCCTGACTACGTCTATATTACCATTTGTCAAAATTCTAATTACATTCATTTTACATATTCTCAATGACAATTTAAAAGAGTTCTTTCGAATGAACTGAATTCTTTCCTGTGTCGTTTGTGAAGAAGGATCTTAATTTCAGGATGAACATCAAAGAAAAGAGCTGATAAAAGTATTTAAAAATATCAAAAGTTAACAAAATAATCGCAAACATTTTTAGATGCATTTAACTTGTTCTGTAATTAACAGTCCACGGCGATAGACAACCACTTTTTAAATAATAAATTAGATATATACATTTTTGACAGATAATAAAACCGTTGCCAGGCTTACGTATGAACAATAATGTTGACCTGCTCGAAAAATGGATATGAGGGACAAAAACAGAAATATAAAAAAGGGCAATAAAGTAATCTATACCTGAAATAATATTTAAAAATGATATAAATAAAATGGAATATGTGTATGTACCACGCCAACTGTTCTTATATTATCAAATATTAAATCATTTAAATTTTATTAATGTCAAATGTGTTTATTTGTGACAATGTTTTTTTTTTTTTATAACACAGGAGGTAAACGCGCATGCGGTAGTAAGAAACTACCGTCGTCAATGAGCACCCGTAACATCAAAGGCATTGTAGATGTGCTGCCAGTCGTTTAAAAAGGAATATGTTCCGTTACATATAAAATCCACTACTCACTATCTAGATTTTACTAGACTGAGCTGAGACTGTATAAAGAAAATATTTTATTAAGTAGATGTTATACATTCAAGACGAGAAATTAAACAATGAGTACTATTAATATTCTATTTTTTAAACCGTTTCAAAAATAGATTTTTTTTTATTCAACTTAGAATGGCAAGCTACGGCCTACCTGATGGAAAGTTGTAACTGTCACCTATAGACTCTTAATTTGATAGTATTGTTAATGTATGGTTATACATACCTTTGCAAATTGTGAAACAATTTGGATAATTGTCTTGCAACAAATAGTTTTAATAAAACTTAATATAAAAGTAACCAAATTATGTTGAAATTATTACGGAACTATTTTTATTTAGAGAGCTAAATGCGATTAATAAAATCGAAACATTAATCAATTAATCGATTTTATAATTATTCTATTATAGGACATAAGCAGATTTTTTATTTATATTTTAAATGAGCTCTATTGAAATAAACTATTATATCCACACAATCGGAACAACTGCTTGTATAGAATAAATTTGAGTAGAACAGTTGAGGTTTTTTTTAGCCTCCCGTAGGAGTGCAGCTTGTTCCCTGATAATTTTTCTAGGTTTTTTAAGTTTTTAGCTAATTTAAATTCCTTCTTAGTTTTCCTCACTCTTTACTACCATGTTCCCTTCATTCCTCACCTTCCATTCCACTTTTTCTCATTTGTCGTAGCGATCTTATTGGTTTATTTCAAATTTCAGTAAATTTTTGTCCTCAGTTTGAATCAGTTTTGGTTTGTCGAAGAACCGCAGTGCCTTGGCATAGTGTTATTTTTATTGTACGATACCGTCCACATCCTCGCATATGAATCAGTTTTGTGTTCTATTATTCTCAGGTACAATATCGTTCTGTTCTTCTATTTATTTTTGTGTATTGTGTTAATTGTCCAGTTCTTAGTTATATATGGAACAGTTGTGTCTGGCGGCGGTGTGAGCGTGTGTGAGCGTGTGTGTGGCGTGCGTGGCGTGTGTGGGCGTGCGTGGCGTGCGTGCGCGCGAAGCGTGCAGTACCAGCGGGCGGGGCCTCACGTGCAGCAGGTGCGCGTGCGGGTGCTTGCGCTGCGCGGCGTGCTGCTCGTAGTGCGCGCACTCCTCGAGGCGCGTGACGCCGGCCAGCCGGTAGCGGTGCAGCTCGGCCAGCCGCACGCGCAGCTCGCGCTCGCGCCACAGCCCCGCCACCACGCCCGCCTGCTCCGCGCGCCCGTAGAACTGCGCCGTCCAGCGCAGCCGCTCCGTGAATTCCCTGCGTACATTACACGGTACAGTACAGTACAGGTGATCGGAGGGAAAGGGATTGTTAGTAATGAGGTCAAATAGCCCTATTACTAGCAATATACCCTGTCAGGTCGACCTCCACGTGGTTCCCCCTGGAAACCATCGTGACTAATTCTAGTTTAATACGTCAGGATGGGCTAACTGACCTACTTTCATCTTCATCTGTCATCCCTCACTGGTACCTCGCCAGTGTATACCAATAGCGCAGACGGGGTAACCATACCATTATCACCCATTAAAAAAAAAGCACAGGCGATCGGGGGGAGATTGTAAATACACCCTACCAGATCGACCTCCACGCGGTTCCCCTTGAAAACCATCGTGGTTAATTGTAGTGGAATTCGTCACGATTGGTTAACTGACCTGTCTTTTCACCCTCATCTGTCATTTTTTTTTATACATCTCAGAATGGCAAACAAGCTGACGGCCCATCTGATGGAAAGTGGTAACCGTCGCCTATAGACACTGGTGCCCCGCCAGCGTATCCCAATAGCGCAGGCGGGGACATTAATGTCATTTTCACTCATTAAAAAAAAGTACAGGTGACCGGTTACAACATACACGTTGATACAAACTATTACCTCCCCACTCCCCTAGACAAGTGGCAAATAAATATAACGATAGATGTCGCTATCAATTGCACGAGATGCAATGGACAGGCAACGATCAGTGTCTTGTTTATTCTCAGATTGATCTCATGCTAATCACTCTGTAGATACAAATCTACAGAGTGATTTGTTTGGCACTCGTACTAAAGCGGATGACATCTAAACAGCAATAATTGTGTTCCACAAAAAAAAAAAAACTGAATTCAATTGTAGCAAAATTAGTAATATTACTTTGAAAACTAAACTTCGATTTTAAAATTTGTAAATATATCCTTTCAAAAAAAAAAGAATTTCCAAATCAGTTTATAACTGACCAAGTAATGAAGTAACAGAAAAAATACAACTGAGTTAAACGCCTCCTTATTTTGAAGTAGGTTGAAAATCATGTTTTTACATAGACACATTTACATGGGTTATACCTAGTTGTTTATGACTACTTTGTGATTTTTTACTTATCTCATTACACAATTATGAGAAATGTTTATTTTCATATAAGAAAACAAAACCATCAATTTTATTATTAATATTATAAATATACTCACTTTTTCTCTTTGGCAAGTTTCCCTAACGTTCTCTGTTTGTTTCTCTGATTGTTAAAAAACGAAGAAACTAGTTGATAATCACGAACTAGTCTTTTTCTTCTCGTCCTCTCTCTGAGACGCCTCGTATAAATGTCCACTTGTGAGAGTTTTAAAGCTGAAAAAATTATTTAAATTCATATACTTGTATTACACATATAAAATATTAGCTATTACTGATGAATCTGTCCATGTGACCATGATATGTTAATTGATCAAAATGATCCATCATGAGTGCCATCTGTTTATTTGTTATTTTAAGTTGTTTAAAATTACAAGTTAGTTTAGAGAAAGACATCTAAGAATTGACTCCAATGTGTTTTTACACAGTCACAGAACATGTCATAGTTCACCAGACAGTAAAATTGTGTATGATATAATTTAAGCTGACAAAAATAACAACTTACCAACATCTAGTTCATCATCCTCAGAGTTGAGAGACAAAGCAGATATCAGCTGTTCTGCTTCATGATCATGTTCCTAGAGCATAATAAGTAATTATAAATAACATAATAACAATTTCTGTTACTACAAAATTTCAAAAGGCTGATAACACCCATCCTTATTTCAAAGTTATCATGGAGACATTGTCCACTTCTTATTAAGTGGACCTCAACCTCAATTGCCGCCCTAGCAATAGAAAACTCTATAAATCTATCAATTGATTAGTTGGTAGATTCATGTGTGATGTTAGTAGTGCATCAGTTTCACACAGTGCCTTGCCTTTCAGTGACAAAATAAAAATGTATTATTCATGAGTTTCTCATAGTGATATGCCCAATATTCATATCTATATCTGTGGATATTAGAGACAAAAAAAAAACATATATATCCATATCTGTTATTTTCAAAACAGATCTTTTACCTTATTAAACATTCAATTACTATTTAAAAATATCTACAATAAGATATCTCCATAGTTACACATCTAAAAATCATGTTGATAATTTTATTACCTAAAGTAATCATATTTGGAATATACAAACATAATCTATATTAATCCATCTTAAATTATAAAGAAAACAAAAAACTCGCATATCATTTGCATTAAAGAACAACAATAGTGTATTTGTATTGATCTGGATATTTTCTATATATGCATTTATAAAAAAATCTATCTACTGGTGGCAACTGAATAATAAACATAATTTTATAGTTTTGTTTGTATTGTGGTATGTAATATATCTATTATCATATATTGTATGATTGAATGTCACTGTTACTGTGGCCTGTAACTAAAAAGCGTTTAAACTTTAATAGAGAACTTACTCTTTCAAAATCATCTCTGTTAGACATATAACCTAGTTGTGTAGCTTCATCAGCAGTAATCGCAAGGGGTGGAAGACGTGACACTGCACTTGGGCCAAGTGGTCCTTCATCTCTGTCAGCACAATGTAATGATGGCCGGGATGTACTCTCCACAGTGCCCCATGTAGCTCGTCCAATACAACCTTCCAAATATCTTGTGATATATTCATCTTTTGCCTCTGAAAATTTTAATACTATTTAATAAACACTTGTCATATTTGCAATTAGCCACCAGCCATTCTTAAAAAGAAGAGGTGTATTCTTTATTTACAGAACATGGAAAGTGTGTTGGAAATATTCAAAGAATAGTGAAAGTGAGAAAACTGTGCGCTGAGAAAATAGTGCACTGCTCTCGATTATGACAAGCAAAAATGTATCAAACAAAGCTTGTCTTGCCATAAAATGACATGAATGCCAGGAAATGACACCAATATTTATATATGGAAGCAAAATCCTAGATATGATGGAATAAGTATAAAGATCAATGATGTAGAAATAAGAGATCTGAGCAGTATATGTGTTATGTGAATGTGAAATAGGACTCCATTTTCCGCGCTTAGCCTCTAATTTGGTCTGTTGTGCGTATGAGTCGTGGCTAATACAGCCAACCTAACTCCGCCCAGAAGCGCAGAAGCTTCCTGGGATCTTCATAGGCCTCACGGAGCGACCTCGCCATTCCGAGAATTTCTAAACGTTGATGGGCCACAGCTTCAAATTCCAGGATTACGTGAGCAGCCGTTTCTTCGGCATTGAAACAGCCTCGACATAGACTGTCTGTGGCTCCTATTGTCTATAAATGTTTGTTTAATGGACAATGGCCCATTATTGTCCCTATCATTATTTTGAGGTTTTTCCTATCTAGATGTAATAAACGTTTTGATAGTCGTTGATTCAACGTAGGTAGGGCCAATTTTGATTGTCTGCAATCAATAGCCTGTATCCATCTTTGGTTTTGTATTTTAGCGGATCTTTGACGAATCCATATTCGAAGTTGCGAGAATGGAAGAGGAAGAAGTGGATACAGGCCTACCACCCTCGTTCCTGAACCTCTTCTAGCTAGTTCATCTACGGCATCATTACCATAAGATCTACTGTGCCCTCTTATCCACTGGAGAATAACTCGGTTATTGGAAGATATCTTATCCAGTGAATAGTGGCATTCAACTATTAATTTGTTGTTTGTCTTGTTGTTTCATAATGCTTTTAGTACTACTGCGCTGTCAGATAGGAATCTAATGCCAATACCATTTATTCCTAGCTTATGTACAGCTGCAGCAGCCTCGGTTATTGCAACACATTCACATTGGAATATTGAGTATGCCAAGCAGTATATGTATGTTTATATTAAGGTCAAAGGAAAAGACTCCGGCTCCTGATGCGTTCTCAGTTTTGGAGCCACCGGTGTATATGCATAATTCATGTACACCGGATTGGTCCTTTTCCTCTTCTTTTATTTGTATTTGGTATTTTTTGTTAAATATATAATGATTATAAGTGCTGTCATATGGAGCTGCAATCAAAGGTTCATATTCAATTGCCTGGTTCAAAATAGAAGTGTGGGGACTGTTGTGATTTTTACCCCATAGATCCAGATGCATTACGGCTGCTTCCTGCTGTATGTGCAGGTCTAGAGATGTTATGTTGAAGGCCAAGTATATGTGGTCTTACATTAAAAGATATAATGAGAAATAGTAAGATTGAAATGTTGCATTGACTTGGCGATTTCGAGAAGATACATGAAAAACAATTTACAGAAGAGATTTATAGAGCTCAAATTAATGGAGATGTCTGTAGTGGATGCCCTAGATGGATGTATGTACGTCAAGCGCATGAAAAGGTTTGGAAATGTAGAGGACGCAAAAGAGATCTGTTTGAAACGAAGCATTTAACGTTCCATTACTTCTTTCTGCCCCAATGGAAGATAGGCTTAACACATATATGTACGTACTTACCTTCAGGCGTTCGTGTTTCAATATGTTTAGCTATGTCTTCCCAGTTTCCAAAACCAAATTGTTCAATAGCATCTAAAAGTCTCACTTCTTCATTTGCGGACCAACTATTACGTCCCAAAAATATACCAAAGGCACCAGAGTCCTAAAATACAATACATAGTAAATTAGCAAAGGAAATTAATATTAATTAATGTAACATTAAAATTCATACATATGATTTACTTACCATAAACTGATATGAATGATCATTTTTGTGGGAACCTATTTCAGCACCGAGAGAAAAACACTGAAAAATTAAATAACACGATTTAAATTTTGCGCCAAAATAATAAACAAAAATGGCCACTATGCTATATACAATACCTGCAAGCAGATATCAAAATCTATACACTCAGCACATCTTATACGAATTCCATTTATTTCTTCTTGACAGTAATTGCAATTATATTTAGCATATAAATCCGAAAATGACATGATTACAATACTAAATCAATTAAAATAATCCACACGTTAGCACTAAACAAATATAGAGTTGAAGAGGTTTCGCCAAACCAACAAATCAGCCATTTTTTCAATGTTACCCTCTTAAGGTCACGTTTTAGAGCTGCGGCGAAATAAAAAAAAATAAACAAATTATTGTTGTGCATAATTCATTACTATAATAGTAACAAAATATATATAACACAATAGAATGTGTTTACTTAAGATCAAAATAAAAAAAATCGAGATTAAGTAGGTATTATTCAAAAATATACAAAGAGTAAAAGTAGCAATGACAGTTGATAGCATTCAATCTCAATGTACTTCTTCAAAAATCATAGCATACAAATAAAACAGCACCAATTTCTTTTCATTATTTTTCAAATTTTAAACATTTTAAATTCGATAAATAATGATAGCGTATATATATATATATATATATATATATATATATATATATATATATATATATATATATATATATATATATATATATATATATATATATAATAACGTGATCTTATTCAATTACGAAATTTACGGTACTAGTAACTGCCGTTGTAGTTTTGATAAGAATCAAAGAAATATTCTTTAAACTATATAACATTCTATAGCGATACATCTGTATTGTTTGTGTAAATTGAGAATAAAAAAAGGCTTCAAAACCCAAAAGAATTAAATTGGCAACACTTTTGAAAATAATACTATAGATAAAATATCGAGGTACCTACAACGTAGATTAAGGATAATAGGTACCTCAGGTTTCTCTTTTTCGTTTATGTTTGTACAATAAAATTTATTAATAACGTAGATTAAGACATAGATTGAGACATTGCTTTTTTATGATTAAGAAGTGTTAATTTGTAAAATCTGATAGGTTTAACATATTTTTTTTTTTATACAACTTAGAATGGCAAATAAGCTGATGCATGACGGCCCACCTGATAGAAAGTGGTAACCGTCGCCTATAGATATGAGCAGTACCATGGACTTAACAGAGTATACTGTTTCGCCCATGATACCCTTCATGCGTTGCCATTCCTGAGGACTCAGGTGTTACTCCTCTGTACCCAGTAAATTCACGCCATATCCCACCCTTCAAAACGAAACACAGCCATGCAAACACAATTGCTTCACGGTTGAAACACGGTTGAATGGGACAGAGGTACCCAATCAATCGACTTTTGTACAAAGTCTCCCTCTGGTGAGATACCCTCAGGTAATAACCATTAATATTAAAATTAATAATAAAAAATACTACCAGAGTAGTAATGTCGTTGGACAAATATTTATATAATCATGAGATTAAATTCAATTCGAATTAACTAAAAAGGAAATTACCACATCAACATTGACATACGCATATATTCATATACATGCGATAGAATAATCTCGCATATATTATTATGTGTTGACGATTTTAAATAATCAATTAAAATAAATTCAATCGTCAAATTTTTATATAATGTTCAGGACTTTATTATTTTATAACACAGGGGGCAATCGAGTATGCGGCTCACCTGATGGTAAGTGACTACCGCCGACCATGGTCACCCATAACACCAACGGCATTGCAGATATGCTTCTGTATCTATGCCGATCACAGATTTTTAGCGATATATAAAATATACAAATGAAAGTAGGAAGCAAAAGATGGGATAAGAAAAAGAAACTAAATATATAAAAATTCAAAAGGTCGGTTTTTTATTTTGTTTAGATTGCTTCGTAATTTATAAAAAATAGTCTTAAAAATCGGTACAAGTTTGAGATTTGATATTTGGGCTGTTAGGAGTATGAGTTGTAGATATACAACCTAATTATCTGTGCCTATCGATGACAATGTTCCTTGCTAAGCATCTTGTTGATTGTAACATTGTATACTGCTTATTATACGTATTTTAATATTTAATATCGCTTTCTGTTCTCCACTTTAATGTGGGCAAAAAATAAAAATTGCATCAGACGATGGACTTTGAGATGGATAAAGTAGAGACTCTGTTTCTGGTCTCTATCCATCTCACGATACGAACGAAATTTCGTAATATTTCAAAGTATATATACAGGCTTTTATAAGGATCCAGACTCCCCTAAATAATAATCTTAATTAGAACAATGGTCATAAAAATGTATTATAAATGGTTATAAAATACCTTCAATATTTGTTTATATTATAATTTTAATACTTCTAAATAATTGCATAGATTGTTTCCTATTTCATCGATAGAAGATTAGTGTTACCTCTTAAATAACGCAGTCATAAATTGTAAAACAGAGTTCTTACATTGCTCTGTGTACTCGAATTTGTTCTCTGAGCAAACCTTCTATACCTGTTTTTCTATTGAAATAATTTATTAAATTCAGTCTTATTTTCATTATATGATGTTCAATAAATAATATTGGTTCATAAAAATATACCCTTGTATTTATTGAATATTATACATTTAAAAGTTAATGATATAAACGCATTAAAGTTCATATTGTTCGTAATGCAATAGTTCCATATCTCTACTCATCCACTAAAATGAAATCTAGCAAACGACGACTTCAGGCACTTACGGAAGGCTCCGATGGCTTGCCCAATTATCTTAAAATGGAAGATTCTGAAACGTCCATACCGCCTGTTTTTAGATCTAGACTGCATGATTTATTTTCTCAGATAGAAAAAGAATTTGACCTTCTTTATACTGAGAATTTAAATTGTAAGTATATAAACATTAATATTTTGTAGCTGTGATGTTAATGTTCTATATTTTAAACAGTTACCATGTTGTTCACTTTCAATTTATTTAAATATATTAATGATAGATATGTAACAAATGAAAATATTAAATGCTATGAAGTTGAAGGAAGAAATTTTAAATGAGTACTCAAGTGATATTAATTTACTGTCGCACACATATATGTATAAAAGTATTGATAGGTCGCCAATACTTATTTATAAACAAGACTGTATTTAGTACTACACTTGTTAACAACTAGAATGTTACTATAAGTAGGCATACAGATCTGTTGGGAATTTGGGGTTTAAAAATTATAAATAGATGTAGTAAAATGGCTTCTATTTTTGTTTAAAGTAATAAAGGAAAATAGTAAAGGTTAATAGACAAAATGGTATGGCGTATGCTCACTGACTGTGTTGTTTTGTCCTTAGTGTTAAGTACCATTTTTGGACGCTAACTAGGGAGAAGATAATGTCCCTATTGATAGTAACATATACCATATCAGATTGACATCCTCATGATCCCCTTATGCTGATGTTTAATTCTCAATGAATTTCTTGCATTGGGTCAGTATACTTGACATTATTAGAACATCCCTCGTTGATACCCTGCTAGCATGTACCAATAGCACAGGTGAAATTATTGTCCCACTTTAATTACAAAAAATATAGCTACAATGCAAATTACTGGATACTTAATAAATAGATACCTACTAATCTTTCTCATTGAAAATAGCCATAATACTTTTTTACTTTCCATGTACAGTGCAAGAGAAGATAGATATTCTCAGTGAAAAATTGGAAAGAGAAAGTTATGTGGGAGATCGTCAAAATTTAGATTATATTGAGTTTGAAACTGCAGGAAAAAATTCCAAAGGAAAATGTGAGTTTCTATGCCTCAATTTTATTTTTTTTTAATTTTTAATTATATTATCTAAAATAATGTAATTATATGGAATTATATATTAACCTTAATATTATAAATGTAAAAGTTTGTAAAGATGTTTGGATATTTGTTATTTGATAATACTGAAACAGTTGACAGATTTGAATGAAATTACTACATGAGTGAGTTATACTTTAACACATAAGATGCTTAATACATTGATTTGCAAGCAAAGTTACAGGAAACAGTAATAATTTATTTATAATAATGAAAATGTCATTACATTTTTTATTGTTATGTGATTACATAATATTTATAGTTTGAAAGGAATTTATTAATGAAATAAAATGTCATGTCAATGTAAAGAAATTTATATGAAATTCTATATTTACTACTTAAACCTACATTCATTTAAAGACTAATCTTTTACTATTATTATTTTTTAGTGACCCAAAGCAATTCTCAGAAAGTGAAAGCAAGCCACAAATTGAGAGTGCAGACTAGTAAGATAGTATCTAGCTTCAAAGCACCCACATATAACTGCCAACTGGTTAGAGAATTCACTGGACACAAAGATGGTATTTGGGATGTGACATCTGCTCGACCAGGGCAAGCTCTTATTGGGACTGCTTCTGCTGGTAAATATAATCTCTGTTTTGGCACATGTTTCATATATGAAATATTTATTTTGCAATTGGTATATCATATGTCTTGAACTCAACAGGTTGGAAGTAAAAAAAAAGTAATTAGTATTACCATATTCATTAATAAGAGGCCACAGTAATTTATTTCATTTTCAAAATAGTCATTCACTTTTTTTAGAAATATTTTTTGTTTGTTTAAATTTTTTTATGCACAAAAAATAGAACAAAAGGAACAGTATTGAAAGTACAATGGTAGACCTATTTCTAGAAAAATAAAATTATGAAACTTATATTTGTATACATGTGTGGGTGTGTGTGTGTGTAATCATTATTATAAGGTTTTGTGGTTCATGTGACTGTGTGTAAGATGGGAGCAAAAACAGGAATGCCTGTTTTATACATTTACTATGATTGTTACACCTGTACTCATTACATGATAGATAGTCATGTGAGATAATTGTGCTTAGTCATTACAATCGTCTCTGTGTCACCATTTTCTTCATACACCTATATTCCAAAATATTTTTTTATTTGATATTGAAGTGAAATCTTTGTTAATTTTAATTAATACTAATATGAATTAATTTCAAATAATTTTGACTAAAATCTTTATTCAATATTAATTTTCAGAGATAGATTTAGAGATTGCTGATACCGAATTTACCCATTGTATACTAAACTCACTTGTCCTTACCACTTGTGCTATAATAATTTCATAATGTGTCTTTTTTTTATACAACTTAGAATGGCAAACAAGCTGATGGCGCACCTGATGGAAAGTGGTACCCGTCATCTATAGACATGAACAGTACCATGGACATAACAGAGTATACTGTTTCACCCATAATACCCCCCATGCATTGCCATTCCTGAGGACTCAGGTGTTATTCCTCTGTACCCTGTAAATTCACGCCATATCCCACCCTTCAAACTGAAACACAGCCATGCAAACACAACTGCTTCACGGTTGAAACACGAATGGGACAGAGGTACCCAAGCAATTGACTTTTGTACAAACTCTTTCTCTGGTATCTACCATACTGGTGTCTACCATATTGTTATAGAATGTGTATCCTATTAATGTGAATGATAGGATAGATGAATGTTTGTTACTCTTTCACACAAAAATTACAGATTTGAATTAAATTTGGTACACAGTTAGGAAGTTAGCATACCCTATATACTACCTATACACATACCTGCGATTTCACCTGCATTAGTATAAGGAAGTGTGAATTTAATTGGTATAAAAAGAATGGTTCTTTATATACCGATTCACATTGCTGAAATTGCAGGATAGAGCTAATATTAAAATAAATATTTTTGTTTAGATCACACAGCTTGCGTATGGAGTGTAGAATGGGGAAAATGCCTTCTACAGTACACAGGCCATCAGGGGTCAGTGAACTCGATCAGATTCCACCCTACGCGAGACATAGCACTTACGAGTAGTGGAGACAACACTGCTCATGTCTGGCAGGCTGCTGTAAACTGGGATCTGCCAGTAAGTTTCTATAACTTGAACAGAAAAAAACTAAGCCTTAATACAAACATAGCCAATGTGTCAAGCTGTCGAGTTAGTATGGAAGGGATTATTTTTTTGCCATATTTTAATCCATGTTTCATTGGAAAGAAACATTAAATTTCACTTATATAGACCTTTCGATTAAAAGTATACTGTTTGCTATGTTACTGGCAGTTTGGCCAGCCGGCCTTTTTTTTACAACACAGGGGGCAAACGAGCATGCGGCTCACCTCATGGTAAGTGACTACCGCCGCCTATGGTCACCCACAACTCCAACGGCATTGCAGGTGTGCTGCCGGTCTTTTAAAAAGGAATATGCTCTTATTTGTATTTATATATGTATTTTTTTTGTATTTATATTAATTCTTTTATTATTTTTTTCGATATATGTTTATTGGCACCGTTTTTTGTTAATTCAAATATACAATTAACATAATGTTTTATTTTTCCTTCAGTCGCAGGCTAATGATTTGATTTCAGCCTGTTTTATAATTATTTTATAAATTATTTAATTGTTTATATAATCATTAAAAAAATTCATGAGTATGTCTGTATTTATAAAAAAAATGTATTAGTCTAGGTATTTTCTATTTTAGGTATGTAATGTTTTGGGACTGAATATAGTGTAATATAGCTAAACAATTATATCATTAATAATTCTATATGTAAAAGTAAACAAAACAGACATTTATATTATTCTATTTGAGATACAAATAATTTATTATTTAATTATACTTATAAATAACACAAAAATCAGTAAAGTTTTTACAAGTAAATAGAACACACTAGGAATAAATTGCCTACTCAATTGTAAATAGCAAAGCAATATGGCAATGATAAGGAAATGTGTTATGTTGTTACTAGCGTGGTCAATCTTCTGAAGAGGAGCTCGAAGGCGGTGGTGAAGAGAGTCTTGGAGAAGGTGGCGACCGACCTGAAGTACTGCGGACTCCACTTAATGAGCTTGGTGGACATCTCGGCGTAGTGGTAGCTGCCGACTGGCTCACAGGTGGAGACCACGTCATCACCGCCTCATGGGACAGAACAGCCAACTTGTATGATGTTGAAACAGGAGACTGTTTGCAGGTTCTAACAGGTATACACATCTTCTTTATTGTTTTATTCAAAATAAATTTATAAAAACTTTTAAATAATCCACGTAGCAATAACAGCAATTAATTTTGTCATTTACTAATTTTAAAAGGATGTCATGGGAAATAAATTAACTTAAAATAGGAATAGTTCATGGCATGGTACTACAATTGGAGACATGTTTAACTTTGATTTTTTTCTGTCACAATAATATTTAAATATTATAACTAATGATTTAAATTATAATAATAACAATTTACCTGAGGAAGTAGTTTATAATATAAAAAAGTCAATGGTAGTGAGATATTACAATCCAACCGTTCATGCCTATTTATTTAAGTATCATAATATAGATGTACCAACTTTTATTTTTAACAAAGACTTTGATTACAATCAGGGCATGACCACGAGCTCACACACGCGTCGGCTCACCACAGCTCGCGACTCGTGGTGACGGCATCGCGGGACACCACTTTCCGTTTATGGGACTTCCGCGAGCCCATACATTCCGTCTCCGTATTCCAAGGGCACACAGAGTATGTACCTTAACAAAACTCAAAGATTTAATCAAATTTATAAAAGATTTAATTCCGACGTTTTGTCGGCAAAAATGGTAAATCGCGTAAATTTATTTTAAACGAAAATCGACTTTATGACTTATTATACAAAGTAAGCATTATAAAAATTGATTGTAAGTACTTTAAAGAAAATAAAGTGAAAGATCGATAAATATAGAATTTTGATCAACCTTTGATTGCTTATTTCAATGTTGTCGTGATAGAAAAGACTGAAATAAACCTTTTGTTTATTGCTGTGTATTTCCGGCATAGAACAGGCCACTTTTTCCCGTGGGTGTCGTAAAAGGCGACTATGGGAATCTAATAGTCGAGGGATAGGCAGCAGCGTCACTCTTAAAACATCTGCAATCTGCCAAGCATGTCAACTACTGGCAAAAGAGGGAGGCCTTTGTTCACCAGTGGACAATAAACGGCTGATATGATATGGTAATTAGAATGTATAGACATTGATTAGATATTGTCAAGAGCTTATAACTCATCAGGAATATATTATATACTAGCGATCCGCCCGGCGTCGCACGGGTGGACATTTTTACTTTTTAAAAAGTGTCCATTAAGGCTGCACACGCGATGGAAGCTTAAAAATGGAGTAACTTCTTCCGTTTTCCCAACATTTCCCTTCACTGTTCTGCTCCTATTAATCGTAGCGTGTTGAAAAGTAATAACCTGCCCAGGAGTATGAGGAATATTTGTATCAAATTTCGTTAAAATCTGTCGAGTAGTTTTTGTTTCTATAACGAACATACAGACAGACAGACAGACAGACAGACAAAAATTTTACTGATTGCATTTTTGGCATCAGTATCGATCACTAATAATCAGCCCCTGATAGTTATTTTGGAAATATATTTCATGTACAGAATTGACCTTTCTACAGATTTATTATAAGTATAGATAGGGACTGGCCGTAATATTTCGTGGCTCTTTTGTATTAATAGACAGTTCTTGTTTATACTTCATATTTGATCACTTCAATAGCACAGCGGTAGGCACATTGCTTTTCCAGAAAACAGCTTATTACGAAGTCAAAGCCACATGTAAACACGCAATTACGTGTTCTAAATATAAATATTTTCAAGGTTGTTATATTAAAAAGTAGACAATGTCTGTAAATCGTCACTTGCAACTGCAATGTCAGCGTTACCGGAACACTCGAGGTGTCTCACGAATGGTGCAAACGAATGCTACCCGTATCGATTCCACGTAAACACTTATTTCTTATATTTTACTTAATTATTCTGTATCTGACATCGATCAAGAGTAGATATTATTTTAATTATATTTTTTTTATATTTTATTACATTTAATTTTAAAATTAATTGGTTTGTAGGGATTTACTTTAATGTATGCATGTGTGTGTTTGCGTGCATATATTTTAACGATTGATATCACCCCTTTTTTGCAAAGCTTTCTTTATTTGCTCACGGACACTGTTTTAAATTGTTGGTCTATGTTTTACAGGAGTGTCACTTCGGCCGTATTTACGCGTGAAGATAAAGTCGTCTCCGGCTCTGATGATAGATCAGTGAAGGTATAAATTTAGCAACTTTGCAATCTTATTTCATCACACATATATTTTTCGTATTTCCAAATGTAAGGATTACTAGTGTCTATAATATTTTTTAAATGGTTGCTAAAGAGCAATTAATTTTTTTATGATATCATAAAGGAGCAGATTGTAAATCTGGTAGTAAGAATGTTTTTGTATCTTATGCAACATACTCATAAATATCATGAGCGATACAGTATACTTTGATATGTCTATGCTGCTCATGTCTATAGGCGACGGTTACCACTTTCCATCAGGTGAGCCGTCAGCTAGTGTGCCATTCTAAGTTGCATGCAAAACTTATTCTGACTAAAATTGATATATAAATGTATATTTGCTCGTTGTGAGGCAAATTTACTTTAAAAAAAATTTAAGATCCCATAATAATTTTGTTACAAGTCACTGTTTTTATTTTTTACTACTAGCTATTACCCGCGACTTCGTATACGTGACAGGGATATGTTTACTGACCAGGATAAAAAGTAACCTTGTTCTTTCTCTATCCCATATCGTACGTGTATACCAAATTTTATAGTGATTGGTTAAGCCGATAAGGCGCTATAAGGTAACAAACCAACAAACAAACTCACTTTCATATTCATAATAAAGGATTTTTTTGCTAACACTAATTAGTTAAAAACGGGGGGAAAGGGATTGTTAGTAATGGAGTTTGACAGCCCCATTGCTAGCAATATGCCTTATTAGGTCGATCTCCACGTGGTTCCCCCCTGGAAACCACCGTGAACAATTCTTGTTGAATTCGTCACGATGGGTTAACTGACCTACTTCATCCTTACCTATCATCCTTCACTGGTGCCCCGCCGGTGTATGCCGATAGCGCGGGTGCGGTTACCATTCCATTATCATCCATTAAAAAAAATTGTTAAAAACATTAAAGCGACCCGTGTAATTCTTTTGTAGGTCTGGGATGTGCGTAATATGCGTTCAGCACTAGCAACTATCAGGTCAGATTCTTCAGTGAACCGCGTGGGGGTAAGCAGCGGCGGCCTGATAGCGATCCCACACGATAATAGACAAGTCCGACTGTTCGACCTGCAGGGACAGAGGTTGGCGCGTCTGCCAAGATCCAGTAGACAGGTAACGAATAATTTATGTTTAAATTCAATTTCAAAACCTTTACCTAAAAGAGCTTGTCTAAAATAAATTTCACATTTTATATTGCTTAATTATGATTGTTTATATTAGACACAAAAGTCTCCTGCAGTGACTTCCATCTCTCTCAGACCAGTCTCATTCACAGTGTACATAATACAACAGATCACCTCGTTTGAGGTCTTAATTTTCTTCTTTTAATATATAGCTAGGAGCCCACTCTATACAGCTTCTGTTTTATTTTAATGGAGACTATATTATTGTTATTACGTAAACAATTACAGTAATACCTCGACTTACACTACTCCAACTTACTCGAATACGGAATTACGCGATTCTTATTCGTGAACAATAAAATCTCATCTATTTTATTGTTTGAATGCTACTTACTAGATTACTCACATTTTCTCTACAAGCCTTCTGTATACATATTACCTTGTAAAGTTTCTTCATAGGGATTTTCTCCTATAATTTTGTTGTGGCATTTATATAGGGCCATCGGCGCATGGTCACATCGGTGGCATGGGCAGAAGACACACTCTCAAGCATAAACTTCTTCAGCTGTGGCTTCGACCGACGTATTCTTGGCTGGTCCATCCAACCTTCTAAGGAAAACTGAACGTGTTCACCTGGGTACAAGATATATGTCGTCTTGCAGCCTCGACACTGGCAAGTTACAACTTGTGGTGAGTCTCCATCAGCATACTACACCGGTCTTACTGTATCAATGCATGTAAATGCGTCAACACACAGTCTTCTTATTAAAATTGTACAGAAATTTATTGTTCTATTTGTACAACTTATTGGAAGTCGAAACTTGCATGTATGACTCTTTGGTTTTATATTACGTCATCAATGTGAAAGTAATAGACTTTAATCAGAGACAAAATAAGATTAAGTTTATTGAAGAGCACACAAGGATATCTGGATTGGTTAAATCTGAATACAAACAAAATTTATATCAAATTTTTAGATGTTCAATTAACAATTTATCATCATTAGATACTATAATTGTTGTATAATTTTTACTCAAATATATAAAACTCTAATTGGATATAGTGTTTTAAAAATATTTACATTAACAAATTAGGATGTTTATATAAAATCTAATGTGATTTAGTCACAAAATGTCTTCAAACCTTGTGCGCTTTTTAGTGAGTTAAGAATTGAGTACTAACACTATGTGTGTAATGCTCAAATAATATATATCTCAGTAATGAAGAACAATCAAAATTTCAATGAAAATTTCTCAAGTTGGAAGCACAAGTAGAATTAGGAAATGGCGTGTAAGTCATGTAAATGATTATCGAAGGAAATGAAACTGCATTCAATTGAATTATGGATTTATCATTGTTAATAATAAATATTTGAATCTCCTTTTTGTTATGATTTCTTTGCTAAATATTTTCAGATATTGAAATGACTGTTTTAACGTGTTTGCTATAAATAAAACTTTTTAAAGTTTTAAACGTAACATGGTATATCATATTTTAAATATAGCCTTTATCTATTGTTTTTCAATGCCATGTGTAGCATATGTGAGCAAATTGAATCGAAAAATAATTAAGGTACATGTATTAATCGTTTCTTTCCTCTAAATAAGCATGCATTGTAATACAAACTCAGCTTATTTATTTTCATACCCTTCTATTGCTGTGGTGAATTGTTATTTTTAAGTTTATGCACAAAATATAAACTATTGTGGAAAAAAATAGTTTCTATTAATGTTGTATAATGTTGTTGGAATTTAGTAGTTTATTAGCAAGCATTATGTAATTTAAGTGAACACAGATTTACCCATTGTCATTGATGATAAAAAAATATTCATCTTTGATTATGACTTGCTCTTAGTCTATTTGAATAGAACTGAATAAAAAGGTAACTAAGTTTTTTTTTATTATTACTGAAATACTTTCTAAATTTAATTTTTTTTATACCACTGAGGTGGCAAACATGCATACGGCCCATCTGATGGTAAGCGGTTACCGTAGCATATGAACGCTTGTAAATACCAGAGGTATTACGCGCGCGTTACCAACCCTGAAGAAATCTCTTTACCCCCCTTATGAAGAACCTCATGCTGTAGTCTCTTGGGAAAACTTCGGCAAGGAGCTCATTCTATAATCTGAGTATTCGTGGGAGAAAACATCTCTGAAACCGCGTTGTACGCGACCATTTAGGCTGTGGGATATAAGTGTGAAGGTATTAGAAAGAATACGAAATATTCAACTACTCGATTTTTGATTTGTGTGTCACGACTACTACATCTACATCTGCAGACTATTTTATAGTCGGTTGAATTACTCGTTTGTTTACATTTTTATTAAGTTCTATTGAAACAAACTGTACGGAGCGAGAGATAAGGAACATTGAAGTTCCCAATAAGACTATATTTAGAACGCTATTCGCGATACATAAAGCACCACATCTGCACAAACATAGTCAGCATGAAGGTCTACAGTATAAACAAAAGTTTGCCGTTTCCATAAACAAGGTCTAATAAAATCAAAAGCTAATTTTCTAGAGCCACAGTTATGAGTTGTTATAATGTTATTATTATAATTATAGTGAAGTAAAGAACATTTTGTAAAATCCATCCATCACACAAAGAATTACAGTTTCTGAATTGAAATTTTAGGCATTTCCGACATTATTGTGAATTTCTGTTATTTCATATATACATACATATACGGGAGTTTGTTACGGTTTTATTAAATTAAGTATATAGATTAGTGTTTAAATTACTTTGTTCGTCCAGTTAAGAATTATTAACGATATATGTAATTCGTTGCTTGTTTGTCTACGATAGGTGTATTTCTGACCAAAGGGAATTGGATTGAATATTAACTATTATATAAGGGTTTTCTTAATTTTATCACAATATAGTGGAGTTGACTAAAGGAACAAATAAATAGCACAGCTAGAAAATACAACCGTTCAGGTGTAATATATTTTTTTTAAATATAGACATACTAAAAGTGTTTTAGAAATAAATAACAAAAAGTCGTTCTTTCGGTTCAACTCCATGTTTAGGGAAGTGTTTTTCTTTTTTTTTCTATTTTTCTCTACTACGTCTAATTTTGGAATATGTCATATATGAAATGTGTCGATAAGTCGACCTGAGTGTCCATTTATTAGGCGTCCAGAGATCAGTGGTTTATCTATGGGTTGGTATGAGTTTTTTCTTAACCGACTGTGAGAATAATGAAGAGTAAATTCTTTCGAGTATGTATTTAGATCAGCATTTTTGATGCAATTATAAATTACCTGAATTTGACTATGTTTTTTTTTTATATCTTATACTAATATTAATATACATGATATTTTTTAACATAATAATGATAACTGTATGTCCTACAAAGTGTATATCATCGTTTAAACTTATCAATATCTATTCGAAAATAAGCAGTTACTGTCTCCTTTGATAGTGCTAACGATTCTAGAAATATGTTTATATTGCATTGTTATATGTAATATCCGTTTTATTTTGTAGCATCAGAATCAGCATTACTTTGTCATTATTTGTAAATACAATGTCAAGCAAAAATAGCTTCATTTGTCAACTTATATACTCTATACTTTTGATAAGTTCTTTCGCTGCTTGTCTACTGAATATACTCTTATTCCTTTTATTCTTTTATATATATTCTTCATTGCACTAAAACATACAATAATAACAAGTAGTTATTAACAATGTTAGCAAAGGCGAACTTATCTCTAAAATAGATTTGTTCCAGTCAACCTAACACAGTTGCATAGGAAGTAGTGGGCAGTAGTAGTGCTAGAAACTGAAATATTTACATAAATTACATTTTTATGTACAATATAAAATTTATTTCATGAATCAACATATCTGTTTACAAGTATACGATTGTGCCTACCAATGTATCAACACATACTCGGCATATACAGTGCGGTGCACTAAAACTATAGAAAATATACTAAAACATAATTTATTGGATTTAACAAGAGGATCCAAAAGTGTCAATTCAATGTAAAATATCTCGAGCAAAAAACTTTACACTCGTATCTACTGCGCTACAATATGCAGAAAATAAAATCAATAAGCTTTAAGAGAAATCACTGCTATTTTCTGAAGGAATGTATGAATCAGTAATATTGAATCGTAATAATATTAATAGAAAAAAAAAAAAAAACAACTGTAATAATAAAAATGGACAACATTTAAGGAGGTAAAAAAAGATGGCAGTTGAAGATCGATAGCTAATATGGAAGGTTTTAGAACTTCTGGTAGTAATAGTGGTGGTCAATCTTCGAGTGTTGACAGTCACACACATGCTAATAATGGCGGAATTAAAAAAAAAAAATAATCAAATTACTAGTGATATGGACTTCCGCAAGATAACACCTAGTACTGTAAAGTACTTGAGGAGACACTAGACTTTTCATTGCGCTGAACTTAATACTCGACATGACCCCATTTCCTATGTCATAACACTTCTATTTTGTAGTGATTTCTCTAAAATTCGATTTTTTTTTAACTAGTCGAATTATTATTACTAACCAAAGATGATCAGGGACACTCTAATTATCATTTGTAACCTACGTAATTGTTTGATTTATTTATATCTGGATTTATACCGAGTAGGATCAGTGTTTCCATTGAAAATAAGAACTGTGTCGACTTCAAATATTGAGACGAAGGTTAGGCTATTGATGTAGTGACTTGAATATTTACAGATATAAATTAGTGTCACTAATGCCTGTAATATTGAATACATTAATACTAATGTTATATTTATTATTTTTAAAAACAATAATGAAAGTTAAAATATAATGAATAAGTGAGTATATTACAGTCTACAATTTCAATTCATTGCATTTTTTATTAAAACAGTGGCGAATAGCATGTTATATAATTTTAGGTCTAATGTATTTAATATTATATGTATATTTTAGTTGTAAATGTTTGTTTTTATTTATTATCCCATAGAATACAGCTCATATTATTGGTGGCAGATTGTATCTAAATTATGCTAATTTTTAAGGTTGTGCAATTAATAAGTTTTGAGAGTTTCTTTATGTATTTCGGTTTAAATATTTGTAAATCTAATAATACAGAAAACTAAAATTTTGTATGTAAGACAGTAACTAATCCACCTTACATTTTATTGTTTTAAATACTGGGATATTACACTTCTATCTTGTAATTATTATAACGTAATGTGTATTACTATATATTGTTATTATATAATATTGTATCATAAAACACATTGTCTAAAAATTAATCCACTGATGTATAGATGAAATTGAAATAAAACTGTGATGTCATTCATAATTGTAGATAGACCATAGGTATTATACTGTATCTATGGTCATAAATAAAAAATAAAATCATTACTTATTTTTTTATGGCTTGTAGACAAATTATGATTGTGCCAAAATTCTTAATTTTAATTATCTGGTAAATATTTGAACATATTACAATATTATTTGTAATTAAAAATTAATATAATTCTTATATAAACAGTGGTATTGCTTCAGAAATTGATTACGTAGCGAGAACAAAAATTAGAAAATCTATAAATATTTTGTTCACCGTCTTCTTTCTCACATCACAGGGTATCCTATTTTGTGGACTTAATTGCAATCAACGTATTTTTATTTTAATTAGTTATATATACTATGTCTATAATACAACTAAAGACAGAATTTTACATTTATTCTACAACTAAAGATGAAATTTATTATGTAAAACATTACTGAAGGCAATTAGATGTCATTTTACAATGCTAGTTTCACATTATCACAAGACATGTATAATCGCGATCCCCTTGAAAAAAAAACAAGTCGATAATTGGCGAGAATAACAAACAGTAATTTCATTATATTTCTGTTGTTCAGTTACACGTAAATTTAGGGTTTTTTTTTTCAGAAGTTTTATTAAAAATTAAGGTCGACCGTCAGTCGTTTCATCGTCACCATTTTGATTGCTATACTGTTGATTGAGACTCCTTTTTTCAAAGTTTCTGAACAGGAAGATTATCCAGTCCAAAAATACCTAGTATATTTCTATTTGTTTATCATATTTTCTATGCTTATATTATTAAGTATATAAAAATTATTTTTCCACCTCATATACCATAGATAAAACATCAAAATATTGTTTAATATAATTTCTGTTAATGGTACAGTGCTATAGGTATTATTTTGTCACATTTATTTTTCTAGTCAAACTTAATATTTTGTTTTCATTTAAAATAATTCCTTTACGAATAAGTACCTATTATAATCAGATTCATGGACATTCTATTGTATTGTGAACACATAATCATTATTCAATAATAATATATACTTATGTAAGTAGTCGGTAATCAGAATGCATAATATTGAAATGTAATAATGTGCATACGATGTGTAAATTATAAACTTTGACTAAAATAAAAGAGGTAAGGTGCATCGCTACTTTTCGTGCAAACAATAATTATAACCTGCCTATATATATATATATATATATATATATATATATATATATATATATATATATATATATATATATATATTATATATATATATATATATATATATATATATATATATATATATATATATATATCTCGTTTAATCTATGGTTTTGACCTTGTTTAAATGGGTGAATATATAAGTCGATGTTGCGTACATGTTTTTTTTTATAACAGGGGCAGGTTCAACTTATCGCGGTTGGGATTTTTTCAATTCCATTAATATTAGAAAATGTTTTTCATATTTTATTAATATTTCTATATAACAATTATTTTAATATGTAATTGCCAATTAACTGTTCAATTATATATAAATAAATGGTAAATGTATTTTGGAGACTTGTGTTTGCGTGTAATGTCGAGTCCTTACATTGTTTAAAAATGTATCTTCCTATTTTATTTTAATGAAAGTTTATAATAAGAACTATAAAGGTATCGGTTGTTGAGTATCATATGAGAGTGATCTGAATATTTTTGTTATGCCAATTATGGTACGAAATATATTATAGATGGTGAAATATTCTTTTATTGTTTTTATTCAGATACCCCATATTCCCTAATTTGTACTGAATACAATTTATCAATTATCAGCGAGTTACGATCATCAATACAGGATACATAAGTTTTCGTTAGTATACGCATGAAACAACAATTCGTTTAATATTTCTGTCTCGTTTTATCTGATACGCGTAGTAACAATTACGTAGCTATAAATGGAATGGTAACCCCACCCGCGGTATCGTTATTCGTTATACACCGACGAGGCACCAGTGTGTGGTACCATCACTACTCTCTCTAATATTGTACAGAATTAAAGCCCTAAACATGTGCATTACTAGTAGAGAGTTGTAAAGAATATTTTGTTTCCAATGCAAAAGGGGACGAAAGTTCTATTATTGTCGAATTTACTACAAATATAATAAAAAATTATATTATCAAAAATATAAAAATTTGCCTGCTATCAATTGAGAAAAATAGCAACTGATGGTGTATCTTTCATCCCCTTTCTATTAATCATATTTGCATAAGAAGAAAAAAGGCAACCATATGATTTAGTTTTTATTTTATCATTCCTTCTATGTAACTCTTTGTTCTAAGATTTTGACAACCGTATTAATAGGGTTAATAAAATATACACAATATTTCATCTTGTAACGGCGGCCATTTTGAAAATATTGATAATAATAAATATATGTACATGTAATAATGTTATCCTTTGTTTTATTTTTGCTAAAAAAATGTTTATTAAACGTGCAATTTGACATAAAATTTACATATTTCTTTCATCACATGATTTGCGTTTCAGTGAAGTATTTATATTTTATTAATATCGTAATACTATATAATCATAGTATACTTATAAACCTATTCGTTTCCATTTCAACATTGGGCTGGCCAACATAACAAGAAAAGGAGAATTTTTTATACATTGGTAAATTATTCCCTAAGAACAAGGCATTACTTAGAAGGAATGATAAAATACAAACTGTATATCATATGGTTTTTTTCTTTCTTCTTTTGCAAATGTAATTAGTAAAAAGGGGATGAAAGATATACCATCTTGCTATTTTTCTCAGTTCATAGCAGGCTAGTGTATAAAAAATGTTTGACATATGAATTATTTGTCATGACAAATTTTACATTTCTAGATTATACATTCGACACAGTTAATGCAGAAAGTATGCAAGTAGGTTGTATTTGAATTTGGTAGAATTATACGACCGTGTAACATTGTCTATATACTAGTCCGTGTTCTTAGGTTATTCCTTTCATTATAATCACAGAGTACTTTGTATTATAATATACATACTCTACTCTTTGGCAAAACGATGTCCAATCATTGCACGTCTTTAGACATAACCGCTGTAATCTGTGGTCACTTTGTTTACCACATACCTTTACCTTTGAAATCTATATCTGATTTTTTATTTTTTTCTAAGAAACTTTTAATTTCAAAGTAGAATGGGCATGTAGGAAACTGTTACTAAAAGTTTAATGCAAGAAATCCATTCATTAATGTACATTGAAAATGGATGAGTTGCGTGCTTTTTTTAACAATCCGTGTCCGTCTCGTTCTCAAGTGATCAAACTTCGTGGGCCTATGACTGGAGGCTTAAGAATTACCAAGGAGGACGATATAAATTTATTGAATAGAAAGGAAGAGCATCGTCGGACTGTCGTCATGAGTGGCACCGATTATGCTAGAGAGGTGAAAGAACGAGAAACTGAAATGTATCTCAAGGTAAGTGAGGTTGTTTAGTTAGGCTGATTGGAGAATTAGTTACAAAATAAAGGGGTTCCTTCGATCTGTAACCAAAACAAATTGTCATGTCATACGTAAGAAGTTTCTTTGAGGACATTGGAAAACTTTTACATCATGTAGTTACCTGAAGATGGAATATTAAACGACAAAATTTGTCAATTTAATCTACAATGTGAAGGGGGTAAAGTGATTGTTATTAATAGGGACTAGGGGCCCCATTAGAGTTATGACTAAATATTAGACACAAATTTTGCTACTGTGGAAATGTGCTATATCACAATACTGCACAGAAACTTGTTGCTAAACTTTTACTTGTGTTGTATATAATCCTCTGAGAAGATGAGAAGAAATATGATGTACAATTATGCATCAAACATTATTTATTTATTTTTATATAGATTATTACAAAGAAAATTATTTCGATTCCTCTGTCCCATTCGTGTTTCAACCATGAAGCAGTTGTGTTTTCATAGCTGTATTTCGGTTTAAAGGGTGGGATATGATGTGAATTTACAGGGTATAGAGGAATAACATCTAAGTCCTCAGGAATGGCAATGCATGGGGGGTATCATGGGTGAAACAATATACTCTGTTATGTCCATGGTACTGCTCATGTCTATAGGTGATGGTTACCACTTTGCATCAGGTGGGCTGTCAGCTTGTTTGCCGTTCTAAGTTGTATAAAAAAAACTACATTATTATTTAAATGAATATTATCTATGCTCATTTTAAATATTGCTGTATAGTTCAGTTGAATTAATTGTTTAATGTAATGTATTTAGAATGAAACACAACGAGAGAAATGGCAAAGTGTAGCAGAAGGGCTGGAGTCATTGGAGCATCTCTCCTCATGGGGAGCTTCGGTACAACATCTGAATGAACTCACAGAAGAAGCAATGACTCAAGTTTATAGCAAGTATTCCTTTCAAAAGAAGGAAGATAATAACAATCTAGTTATCAATGAATATAAACAACAGGTATCTAAATAATACTACTAATATATATAATAGTATAGATAGATAGATTCTCTTTATTGTTTCCTCCACAAGATTACATTAGTAAACTTATTATACATACAAAATTACAATACAATCACAAGGAAAGATTACACTGAGGAACCAAAGGGTGGGGTGCTATATAAATAAAATAAAGTTATTCAGATGTAAATAAAATTTTCTAATCTAGTAAACTCGTAATTGGACAGTGTCTGTACATAGGAAATATTTAAGAAAAATTATGCTAAGAGGTTTTAATATGAGCAATAGAAGCCACAATAATTTTTAGATTTTTTTTCTGTCTGTATGTTTGTTCTGGCATTAAGTAAAAACTACAGTACCAAATCAAATATGGTATTCATAATTGTGTTCCTAAAGCTCTAACATTGAAATTGATGTGTGTTTCATTTTATATATGCCATCTAAAAATGGTCTGTTTACTTGGTTTTCCTACTTTTGAAAACCACACATACAAAATAGCAGACAAAAAGCTGCAGTAATATTTTTATACACATATAATTTGTTACTTTCAAATGGATATTGTTTTAAATTATTTGAAGGTTTGGTTTTGTAGCAGTTGTTGTGAGCTTGAATAAAATTGGCAGTATATATATATATATATATATATATATATATATATATATATATATATATATATATATATATATATATATATATATATATATATATATATATTTAAAATTTTTCTGACATTGTATTTTAAAAAATTGTAAATATTTTGACTCTATTATTACCATGTTAGCATAGCATTATTAAGTAATTAACATTCAAACACAGGTTTTCTGACTGATAAATGTAACTGGGATTATTATTAAAAGGTTAATTAAACAAAAATGTTTATTTTTATGCAATTATTAGTAAGCTGATTTCTATTTTTTCTAGTATTTATGATAATTTAATATATGAGGTCCTGCTTATTTATAAACTCAATCTTACCATAGATGAACCTTGCTATGAAATACAACATGTTTCATGTGCTTTTTTTTTTAGATTTTAGACAGAATATCTGGCTATCCAGTAGTCATTATTGAAGGTCCAACAGGATGTGGTAAGACCACACAGGTGCCACAATGGATCTTGGATGACTGTTACCAAAAGCGCAAACCTTGCAAAATAATAGTCACCCAGCCGAGGAGGATTGCCGCTATATCAATTGCCAAAAGAGTTGCTCAGGAGCGAGGCTGGGATGTTGGGGGATTAGTGGGTTACCAGGTAGTTACTAGTTATTCTGTTGTTATTGTATGCTTTTTATTATTACCATCATAACTGTAAAAAAGATTTTGTTGCTGTAACTTTTTCATTTTATGATTTAATAGTAGTTTTTATTTTTACTGTCTCCGTAATTCCTATGCTTGCCAATTGGAACTGCAGTCAGGCTTTACACTGCTTATTTGATAAGAATTATTTTGTTTAATTCCACTACCATTGGTATGTGTGTGATTGTCAATATTCGAAGATTGATCACTATTCAAAGTCAAGCTCCAAAATTTATGTTTAGAATTCTTGTCTCCTCCAACTATAATGCAATTGCCAAGTGTTTTGAAGTGGTTGGAAAACGTTGCATTGCTAATCTTATGTTTAGGTGGAGAGGGTACACCTGACTACAGACTCACCCAGTCCTCAACTCTTGCTGTCTTATATAGTTGTTGTATATTGTTTTAATATTTATATTTAATAGGTTAAGGTTATGTCTAAGGCTTAATTTTGTGAAGTGTAATTAATATTTTTATTTGTTATTTTAGGTGGGACTTGAAAACAAAACGTCAACTGATACTCGTATACATTATGTTACCACAGGTATACTGCTACAAAAGTTAGGTAAGGAACTATAATTTTCATGGTACTTTTTATCCTTTATTTATGTAGTAATTTTATGACTAATTATTAGAAGATATATATAATATTCTTTATTGCACTTGCAAGTTACATATAATATAATGTATTTATAAATGTTGTGTGCAAGGGTGGACTTATCTCTGACAGAGATCTCTTCCAGTCAACCCAGTACAGTAAGAAAGCATTTCGTTAGCAGGCAGCTGAAGTGCTACGATATCAGAAATAGATAAAATCTTTGAAAAAAAATAGATAAAATTAATTATGTGTATGAACATCAGAATTGCTTTAAATAAGACTATGGGAAGTAATATATTGATGTGCCTTGGTGTGCAAAGATTCTCTGAATTGCAAATCGCATATGCCGCGGTAGCCATATCATAGATAATTCCACACAACCAACGTAGTGGGGGGAAAGGGATTGTTAACAATGGATTTTGACAGCCCTATTCCTAGCAATATGCCCTATTAGGTCAACCTCCACGTGGTTTCCCCTGGGAACCATTGTGAACAATTCTTGTTGAATTGGTCACGACGGGTTAACTGACCTGCTTCGCCGGTGTATACCGATAGCGTGGCTGGGGTTACCATTCTATTATCACCCATTAAAACAATACCAATATGGTTAAATCATAGTTATTTCATAGTAGTATAAAATATGAATTGTATATAGTAGTAACTATAGAGTTCTGTACAATAAAGCTAGTTTTTTTTTAATGGATGATAATGGAATGGTAACCTCGTCTGCGCTAGAGGTATAACAATGGCGTAGCACCAATGAGGGATGATAGGTGAGAATGAAAAGGCAGGTCAGTTAGCCCATCATTATGAATACACCTGGAATTTAGCCAATGGTTTCCATACATGATAATATATAGGCGACCTGACCGGGTATATTGCTAGCTATGGAACAGGTAGTCTGCATTACTAATAATCCCTTCCACCCCAAAGCCAATTAGTTATCTAGGTTTTTCTGAATTTTATCTCGTAATTTAGCTATTGTACGTGAAGATTATGTGCAACTAAACTAATAAACTTAATTTGTTAGCGTTAGAGAAGTTACTTAACGATAAGGCCGCCTTTTGTATCACTTCTCAATAATATTTACTGTAAAACACTTTATTGCACTAAGTAAGTAAATACTATATTTTTTTTACGTAGTGCAATGAAGTGTAGAATAAATAAATCTTGTATTCTATTTCAGTGGCTGCGAAAAACATGAATGAGTATACCCACATTATTCTCGACGAAGTCCACGAGCGTGGTCAAGAGATGGATTTCCTCCTACTCGTAGTCAAGAGGTTACTGTACACAGTGTCCCCAGGAGTTAAAGTGGTGCTTATGTCAGCTACATTCAACAGGAAAGCGTTTGCTGACTATTTTCTTATTCCCACGCCACGAGGTCTACAGATGTCTTCTGGTGTCAAAATCGTGAAGAAAGAACCAATGTTTACAGTGAAGACGTTTTATTTGAACCATTTAAATAAATTTGGTTCGGTGAGTCGTTTTATCATTACAATGCATATTTGTAATTTGAAGTTATTGGTAGTAAAGATAAGGTGTATATATTTAACTGTCAGATTATATTAACCGATAAAAAGCCGGTCAAGTGCGAATCGGACTCGCGCAACGAGGGTTCCGTACAAAATTATCAAGTAAATTTTTTTTTTGTGAAATAACTACGATTTTACGGATATTTTTCCTTTACTTGTGCTTATGCCATGGCATTGTTTCTTCCTAAAGTACCCTATAGGTTTTGATTCCCTTTGCAAACGTCTAAATATGCGATATGAATGAAACATAAATGGCTATATCTTTTGATTGCGTAGATTTAGAAGCTTAACTTTTTCACTGTTTAAAGAGATTGTAGACTTGAGTATATGCATTCCTAAGAAAAAAGTCTTGGTAGACGGACGGACGGACGGATAACGAAGTAATCCTAAAGTAATTATAAACGTTATATCATAAATAGCAATAAGTAAGGTTAAATCAATAGGGTTTATTTTCGTGTTGATTCTATACTTTTAAATAAAATATTCTACCGAGTTTACGAAATTTATTGTAATTCACAAGTGCATATTTTTTTATTGAAGTCGTCGTTTCTATTTTCGTAGAGTAAAATATACTTTTTAAATTGTTATTCTGAGTTTTATCTCTTATACTAAATCTAAATTTCCAATAGATACTTGAATTATCAAGACCGAAAAGAGAGGAGCCTGGTATAGCTCCTGCCATGTACCACTTGGTTATCAAGTTGGTGAATGCGTTTGAGCACATCGATAAACAAGAGGACACATACGAGGATCGTTCTGAAGCAGACCTGCCGTCGATTCTAATATTTTTGCCTGGAATAAATGAGATAGAAGATCTATATAAATGTTTGACAGACATTGAATTAAGGTAATAATAACAAACAATATTATTAGTATATAATTTTGTTGTGCTTGGTGTTACAGAGGATGAATTTTATTTGATTTTAACCTTAGGCCTTCAGGATCACAATTATGAAAACAGTATTCAATTTGGCGTAGTAGTTTTTACGTGATGCCGAAATAATAATATTTTTTTTTATACAACTTAGAATGGCAAACAAGCTGACGGCCCACCTGATGGAAAGTGGTAACCGTCGCCTATATACATGAGCAGTACCGTGGACATAACAGAGTATACTGTTTCACCCATGATACCCCCCATGCGTTGCCATTCCTGAGGACTCAGATGTTATTCCTCTGTACCCTGTAAATTCACGCCATATCCCACCCTTCAAACCGAAATACAGCCATGCAAACACAACTGCTTCACGGTTGAAACAGGAATGGGACAGAGGTACCCAAGCAATCGATTTTTGTACAAAGTCTCCCTCTGGTAAACACTCGTCTCTCACTCACAAAACAGACAGACAACATTTCAAAAAGATATTGTTTTGCTTCTATTGCTCTTAAGGTCCTTCATATAATTTTTTCTTTAATAACTCCCATGTATAGACATCGTCCAGTTACAATTTTATTTATTACTAAGATAGGTATACATTTATTTATTTACTCTTTATTGCGCCATTTAAGAATAATACAAATAATAAGTTTATTTTACATTTATAAAGTATCAAAGGTGATCTTATCGCTAAAGCAATCTTTATCAGAAATTCAGAAGAGAAAAAAAGATGGTAGTTATTGGCGCAAGAAGTGTATCTAATATAAAATATTAATTATATATCTATGTATGTAAAATTTGATCATTTGTGCTTGTTATAGAAAAAAAATAGTAGACACAGAATGCGCGTCGTACAAGTGGTGGGTGCTGCCACTGCACTCCACGATCACGGCAGATGAGCAGGTGAGGGTGTTCCAACGGGCGCCGCCCGGACACCGCAAGATTATACTGTCCACCAACATTGCCGAGAGCTCTATCACCGTGCCCGACATCAAATACGGTACGTACATATTTTTATTTTTTATTACCTGTATCCTTAGATTATATAGATAGAATGTTTCCATAGAAATGCTTCGAGAAAAACGGGTTAACTTTTTCATACAATTTTGCGTGATAAATAGTTGAGTGATTCCTTTACAACTTCTATATTTATTTTGTCTTATAATTTCTGCATCTTTTAACACAACAGTCATTTTATTTATTAAATAAAACGTTAAGATACATTTTATGCTTAAGTATATAGAACACTGATAAAAGAAACGAGTTAGCTAATTTGACAATTAGCTGACAAAAATTGATTCGTATTGTAGGTTTGATGCTTTATCTATATAATCTAAGCCTGTATCCTATGTCTTCGTCCGCCTAAAACAGTATATTAAATATTATATGTTCCATATAAATGTTATAAATGAGTTAGTATATGTTCAATTATAAGCTTTACCAAATTTTAGACTGTTCAGTAGCTTTTGCGTGATAGATAATAGAAATCCATTCGCGTTTATAATAGTAGTAAAATTATAAGAATTTGCTCATTCACCATTCATTTATTATACGAGGTCTGTCCGGAAAGTTCGTATAAAAGTGTTCTGGAATGCGAGAAAGAGGAGTGGGGAGGCCAGGTAAGCGCAGGACCCCTTCCTTATGTCCCTAACAATGCTTCAGTTCTGGTCTGACCGCCGTGCGGTGCGAACTGGCTTGTCACGCCATCTGTGAAGTTACCTCTTAACGAAACCCCGTCGGCATGGAGACCGCTTCCGTTGAAGAGCAGCGCGTCGTAATCAAGTTTCTCTCGAAACTCGGCAAGAATGGCCGTGAAATTTTTGCCGATCTCAGAACAGTTTATGGGGATGATGCTGTGAAGGAACCAACCGTCCACAAGTGGCTAAAAAGATTCAGAGAGGGCCGAGAAAGCGTTCAAGATGACCCACGTTCAGGACGTCCTTCCACTTCACATTCCGACGAAAACGTGGAAAGAATTCGAACCTCCAGGCCAGACAGTTGATGGAAAATTCTACGTCGATGTGCTCAGACGCCTCAAAGCTCGTGTGGCACGAGTTCGTCCAGAATTGGCGCGAGAGGGGCGTTGGATTCTTCACCACGACAATGCCCCTGCCCACACCTCTCTTGTTGTCCGTGAGTTTTTGAGTAAAAATTCCATTACGGTGACCGAACACCCCCCTATTCGCCGGATTTGGCCCCGTGTGACTTCTTCTTGTTCCCAAAAACCAAATTGGTACTTCGGGGGCGGCATTTGGGGGACATAAATGAGATAAAAAAAGCTACGACGGGGCAGCTGAGAAACCTACAACCAGAGGACTTTCAAGGAGCCTTCTCACAGTGGAAACGGCGTTGGCACAAGTGCATTATGTCACAGGGGGAGTACTTTGAAGGGGATAAAATTGATTTACCTGAATAATTGTAAAATAAAATTTTTAAAAAACTTTTATACGTACTTTCCGGACAAACCTCGTACATACATACATACATACATACATATCTGTCACTGTGACAGGTATGTATGTATGTATATATGTATATATGTTTGACAGACATTCCGTCCCTTCATTTATTATATAAACGCTTATTTGTTATTCTTAACAGTGATCGACTTTTGTCTGGTGAAGATGCTAGTGGCAGATGAGTTCACGAACTTTACGTCATTGGAGCTACAGTGGGCTTCAAAAACCAACTGCGAGCAGCGTGCTGGTCGCGCCGGTAGAGTTCGCGACGGTCGCGTCTACAGGCTTGTTACCGACAAGTTCTATGTAAGTGGCCAACTATTTAATAATAATTGAATATCACGTTTTTTTTAAATAATTTGGATAATATTATAAAATTTTATCATTAGATACCTGTACATAACCAAAACACGAGATTTTGAGTTTTTTGCATGAAATTTTATGCTCTTTTACAGTTATGTTCTAAGGAACGTAGTTTTTTTTTATCAGTCCTCTTAAGGTCCGCTTTAAAAACTATATAGTGATTTGTTTTATTTTGATATTGAGAAGTGGTTTATTACATTGGTTTTCCTAAAGTTTTCAAAATTCACGCGTACATACAGGCAAAAAATTAGTACGAGTATGTTATAAAATTTAAGACTGTTATATTCTATCAAATTCAGAAAGGGACTTCACAGATTAAAATATTTTTGTATGTTACGCGATATCTTCGCTTGTAGACATGAACAGCACCTATTACTGAGATGTCCATGGTACTTTTCATGCGTTGCCATTCCTGAGGACCAAGGTGTTATTTGTTTACATTTAAATAAATACACATTATATTAATACAGATTTAACAGAGTAACTATTGAGTTTCTTGCGGCTTCTTCTCAATATATAACAACTTTTCCGAACCATTTATTCATAAAAAAATTAAGATTTAAAAGTGCTCGTAATCAAGCCTATTTGAATACACGATCGGGACTTAACGTCGTGATCACGACAGGACAACGAGTTGACATCTAAAAAACTCGGTGTGTTTAATAGAGCGAAGCGTTACTTCACACCGGATCAGCGATTAATGCTTTACAAATCGCAAATCCGGCCCCATATGGAGTATTGCTGTCACTTATGGACGGGAGCACCTAGATACCAGCTTGTCTTTTATGAGAATCGTCGATAATCCCAGGCTTGCAAACGGTATCGAAACCTTAAGTCTTAGGAGAGATTTTGCCTCATTCTGCGTGTTCTACCGCTTGTACAACGGATTGTGCTCAGAGGAATTATTCAGTATGATGTTTACGGCCACTTTCTATCTTCGTACGGCTCGCCATCGACAGGGAATTCACCTTCATACCTTACAGCCTAAATGGTCGTGTACAACGCGGTTTCAGTGATGTTTTCTCCCACGAACACTCAGGTTATGGAATGAGCTCCCTGCCGATGTTTTCCCAAGAGACTACAGCATAGGGTTCTTCAAAAAGGGGGTAAAGAGGTTTCTTCAGGGTCGGCAACGCGCGCGTAATACCTCTGGTATTGCAGGCGTTCATAGGCTACGGTAACCGCTTACCATCAGGTGGGCCGTATGCTTGTTTGCCACCTCAGTGGTATAAAAAAAATAAAGAAGCAGGTATGTAGTTACTTTTTACCTGCAAACATTTTTCGTCGCGTTAAGTCCCGATTGTGTATTCGAGTTAAAATTTGTGTAAACAACGCGAAAGTTTAAAATTAACTAAGTCTATTTGAATAAAGATGATTTGAATTTAAATTCTGAATTTGTTTTACAGGAAGGCCTTCCACAAGATTGCCCGCCTGAAATAGTGCGGTGTCCATTGGAGCGGCTGGTACTTCTTGCCAAGATGTTGGACATGGGTCCGCCCAGCGACATCCTCGCGCTCGCTATGGATCCGCCAGATATCTCCAATATACACCGCACCATACTTGTGCTTAAAGAGGTGACTATAAAATTCAGATTATTGGCCCATTGTTAGCTATATGTCAGGTCAATCTCCATACAGATTCTCTTGGAGATCATTATGGTAATTTCTTGATAAATTTGTTATGATTGTCCATCTGACTAGATCATATTCTCGCTACTTGTATTGACGCTGCTGCTCATCTCTCGCCCTCCTTCTCGTCCTTCCACGGGAAAGGAAGGGGTGTTCGACTGTTGGCAGTCACACCCATTCTAATGGTAGCGGAATTAAGCAAAATAATTCTAATCAAATAACCAATAACTACTTTTTACCCAAGACATTTGAGCAAATTATTGTTTTTTTATAATGTATATATGAATTGTATTACAGATGGGAGCATTGAAGAAAACTTTTGATGACCAATGGAATTCCTCTGATGGAGAAATCACATACTTGGGACGCATTATGGCCAAGCTACCACTTGATGTTAGGGTGTCAAAGCTGATTGTACTCGGATATATCTTCGGGTGTTTGGAAGAAAGTGTTATTATGGGTAAATTATTATTATTATAGTAACACATCTATAAATTCTTTGATATTGCCTATGGGCACATACCATTAGGTGAGCTGCATGTTCGTTTTCTTTCAGTGTTATAAAAAAATGGATAAAGATTTTATAGATGTATTGTGAAAAGTTGTAACTAGATAGCATTTTTTTGTTGTAAATAGGTAGTGATCATCTCTTACTAAAAAAATATATATATATTTTATTTTTACCTCCTTACAATCAACTTAGATTTACACATGTGGTATTTCAAATAAAAATAAGATTAAATTAAGGAGCTGGTGTCTGAAATAGGTTAAAACCTGTAGTACAGATCACCAGTAATAAAATTAATTAAAAGATAAGTAAATGGAATAATAATTAAAATATGAAAATAACATTTCAGTAATTATTGCGATCGAAAACAACTCAAAGTAGGCGAGGTTCTAACCTGCACCTGTACATCATACCAATTTTATTACCAGTTGAATTACCGTAGATATGTATTTTTTTTTTATTACAGCGGCCGCAATGTCTGTGAAAAGTATTTTTAACAGTCCATTCCGTGAGCGACTAAATGCTTACAATTCCAAATTGACGTGGGCTGACGGTTCGACTAGTGATTGTATTGCGTTTTTGAATGTTTATAAGGTAAGAATTTTTCTGTACAGTTTGTTAGTAATATCTTAGGTCCGTTTTTTAATGTTTACCAGGTATAAGAGAAAGAACATAGCCCACTATTACTATACTGCCCAGCGATAATCATTATCACCAGTTAACTGTCCATTGCTGAACATAAGTCTTCCCGTTGGGAGGGTTTGCAGTAGTTGCCACGTTTGGCAAGCGAGTTGACAACCGCAGTTAGCCTTTGATGATGTTTTAAGAGGAATGCTGCTGCCCATATCACGACCATTAAGTATCCTTAGTGGCCTCTTACGACACTTACGGGAAAAGAAGGGGTGGCCCATTCTATACCGGGACCACATGGCTAATATAATATATAATATACCATAATTCCTTCAAATGATATACATCTACATAGTGAAAACCAATAATTTGCGTTCCTTTAAAGGAGTTTCCTAACGGGGAAATTAAAGAGTTTCCAAATAAATAAATAATAATACTTAGGGAGACTCTAAAGTGTTTGTCTTTATTTATCCTATGTTTCTATAAAAGAAAATATTTAGTATCACTAATGAGTTGCTTCCTTAAAATTATACCAATGAGTTAACGTCACCTGTACGTATATAAATTAGTCCTCTCCATCCAAACGCTGCCTGGAAGAGATCGTTTTTAGCGATATGGTCACCCATTGTTTTCTTATTGTGATTATTTCTTGTAATTGTTTATATTTATAATAAGTTTACTATTGTAATCTTTTGGAGGAAACAATAAAGAGTATCTATCTATGTAGTAAATGCATAGACGGAATAATGGATTATCCATTTAAACCAGAGGGAGACTGTACAAAAGTCGATTGCTTGGGTACCTCTGTCTCATTCGTGTTTCAACCGTAAATTAGTTGTGTTTGCATGGCTGTGTTTCGGTTTGCAGGGTGAGATATGGCGTGAATTTATTGGGTACAGAGGAATAACACCTGAGTCCTCAGGAATGGCAACGCATGGGAGGTATCATGGGTGAAACTATACTCTGTTATGTCCATGGTATTGCTCATGTCTATAGGCGACAGTTACCACTTTCCATCAGGTGGGCCGTCAGCTTGTTTGCCATTCTAAGTTGTATAAAAAAAATCAAAGTATATGGTTTGTCAGTGCCACATTATCAAAATCCTGTGTAGTGGGTCATTTGAAAAGTACTATTTATATATACATTTATTATCTGTAGGTTTGGAACCACCTTCGACAACAAAATTATTTTAAACAACAAGGTAACAACGAAGTGGAGTGGGCACGGCGGTTCTACGTACAAGTTCGCGCGCTCAGAGAACTCGACGACTTAGTACGGGAGCTGCGTGTCCGTCTGTCGCGTGAGGGCATTGAGCCCCTTAAAGGGAACTCGCCTTGGGACAAACATGAACTATCCCTTGTTCTAAAGGTATGTTTATAAGGTTTATTTTTGATATGTTATTTACTTACATTGTTATAAGTTGTCTGGAGGTGGTGGCCTGGTGGCTATAGCACAGGTTTTTCTAGTTCAACCATCATACATTCTTACATACACTCAGTATTGTTAAGTAAATAGTTTGTTTATACAGTATTGTGGAGAATGAATAGTTTGAATTTATGTTTAGAAGGAAATTATCTTTGATACTATCATTTTTAAAGCACTTTAAAAATGGACGACATGCTACCTAATAGAAAATGATTCACCACAAATTATAGAAAAAAAAAAAACAATATCATAGACCTTACAGTCTACACGTGTGATGCTCATGGCATCAATCAAGATTTTTCAAAGAATTTTTGTAATCGTAATTGATATTTTCTCAAAATCTTTTGTTGAATCTGAGTCTTAGTATGTTACATATTACTCAAAATATTTTTTTTTATGGTTTTGGTGACTAGTTTTAGTTCTTCATTTTTATTTGTACATTATATCATGGTGGGAGTGGAGATTTTGTACAAAAAATGCATGAGAATCTGTTTTAATTTCTACTTATATTTCTGTCACAATATAAATTGTGTTTGCATGGCTGTGTAGATCCACAGTGCTAGTAATTATTGGTGACAGTTACTTGCAATTGAAGTGGGCATATTTGCCGTTTATAATAGTAATGTAATGTAAATTGGGCTCTCTTTTCCGCGCTTAGCCTCTCATTTGGGCCGTTGTGCGTATGAGTCGTGGCTAGTACAGCCAACCCAGCTCCGCCCAGAAGCACAGAAGTTTCCTGGAATCTTCACAGGCCTCACGGACCTCCGAGGATTCCTAAACGTTGAGCCATAGCTTCACATTTCAGGATTACATGAGCAGCCGTTTCTTCGGCATCAAAACAGCCTCCACATAGAGCTGCCTGTGGCTCCTATCATTATTAATTGTACAAAAAAACAAGTTGTTCACGTATATGTGCAGAATGTCTAATGGAAATATTAATATAGATTATTAAATATACAAATGTGAACATCAAGATCCGGTATAATATGTAGTAACGTGTTTTGACAGGTGCTGCTGGCGGGCGCATTCTACCCGCAGTACTTCGTGCAGGTGTCGCAGGACGAAGTGCGAGAGCGTGACGCCATACGCACGCTCGGTGGACTCGATCCCAGGAACACGGTGAGATTTTTTTATTACACGATGGGTTCGTGCTTAGGATAAATCCTAACCCTCATTTTATCGAAAGTTGACGAAATTTAAGAACTTTCTTATTGTAAGGCACATTGGAGCCAATTTTAATGTCGATGATTGCTGATTTTGATATAATTCAAATTTCTATTTAATATCACAATGAAATCTTTATTCTAAGGACCAATATGAACTAAATTTGTAATAGATTTAAAATAATAATTATTATAAATTTAATATAATAATAATTATAATAAATCAAAATTATTATAAATTTGTTTTTATTGTTGTTATTATAAATTTGATAGTCTATAAAACAATAAATTTGTGAAATTATCAAATTACATTAATAGGGTAAGAGATACTTGTCAAATAAAAAAAAATCTATTCTTTAATATTTTTTTTGTTTTTGCTAAGTTTACTACTATAGATTTTTTGATAAATCATATCTATTTTTAATATGCTCGAAAAATTATTTAAAAAGCTACATTCTGTTTGCTATTTTACTCGAATATTTGATATTAATATGTGAAATATTAAAAGTTACTTAGTCGATATATTAAAAACAAGAAAAAATATCTAATATCTAAAAATTAAAATAAAAATTTAATAAATTCCGTAGGTGTACCTGAAGAACTTTCCAGAAAATCAGCCGGGCGATGTGTACGCCAGCGCTATCAAGAAGATAGTACGACAGCAAATTGGAGACGAGCCTCGAGTCACTTTTGATAAAAATAGCAGGTCAGATAAAACCCATTGAAATTGTTGTGCTTCACGAAGGATCAATGTGGTATGATTATAAAGCTAGTAGTACCAACAATGATTGGGGAAGAACGATTCTCAATGGATAACTTTTTTTTTTTGTTTCAGGAAAGTTTATCTGACTTTCACTGATAAAAAAAATTCAAGGACAGCCAGCAATAGCGGTGTAAGTTTGGATCTTATATAATTATATTGACTTACTTTTTTTTATTATATTTTAAGAAAATTAAAAATGCTTTTTATCATAAATAAAAAATGTGGTTTAGCTATGGGGTAATACTATAGGGATCATATAAGCACAAATAAAGTCAACAATAGACTAACGCCTCTTAACAAAATTATGATCACGAGATGAATTTAGGGTGGATAATCGAGCTACCACTCGCGCTTTTATTTTTGAATTAGATGCCATCCATAAAAACGTCACAGGTTATGAGTCAATGAATTTTAATATTTTTCGTGACGTCACATTTTATTTTATTTAAGTATTGAAATTTAAAAATATTTCCAACTCTTTATATGGACATAAGGTTTAAATTCGCTTTACAAGTATCACCCGCCGACTAAGAGCCCTTTGATAAATTCACACGCACAAAATATATGACGTCACAATAGGGAAGTAGAAGTCTCATAAATGTGACCAACTGTGAAAAGGACGGGGATGGAGTCAAGAGTCATGAAATTCGTGTTACGTAATTTATGGATGGATATAAGTATTTTATTTTTTAGGATCCAACAATACCTGGACAAGTGTTGCTATCGGTATATAAAGCAATCAAAGCCCGGCAATTGAAGATGGATATTAGGGTGCCATTATTACCGTAAGTACCTCCTTTTCTTTTCTATGAAAACCCTCTTTAACCATGTTTTCTATTTAAACTATTGTAATTAAAATATCACAAATACTAGAAAAATCGAGAAATAATTGTCTTAAAATGTTAATTTTAATTAACAAAGGTTGGAGAAAGCGAATGCACTAAATAACATGCTGCAAGTGAGTGCAATGGACCTGAATATAGACAGGATGGTGCCTCGTTTGCCTGAAGTTGACGATACACATTTCCCACTCAAGATATCCCATGTAAGTTTTTTTCCCGTTTATCAAATTGCTTTCTAAAGTAGTTTCAATTACGAAATTAAATACAAAATTAATAACAAAGGAATTTGCTCTCGCAAACGTTCATGCTGTGAATTGAGCTTCCTGCCGAGGTTTCCCCTAGATACTACAGTATGGAGTCCTTCAAAAAGGGTATATTAAGATTTCATTAGGTTCGGCAAAATGCATGTGACACCCCTAGTGTAACTCGATGTACTAAATTAAGACATAAATGGTAAAAGGTTATTAGTATTCACGTAACATCTCCAACTATATATAGGATAGAAAAACCGAAAATGCAACATATAGCCGACGGTTACCACTTTCCATCATGTGGGCCGATAGCTCGTTTGCCATTATAAGTTGTATAAATAAAAAAAAAATATTAATTTAATTTATTCATCTTTTTAATTGTATTATAAAACATTGTATTTGCAGATCAATTGCGTAAGCAAGTTCTGGGCACAATACGACGACGAGTCGACCGCGATTGATCTGCAACAGATTCAGCAGGCGTTAAACCATGCGCCGCTGATAGCGAACACGAGCGACGTAGTCGTCGGCCGGATGTACGCCGCGCCCTATACCGAGCCCGATGGCACCGCACTGTACCGCGCGCGGGTGCTCTCACTGCTGCCCAGGGATATGGTTGAGGTGATTTTTTTTATTTATAAAAACGAGCGTAGAAACTGTCTATGCAGCCATATACAGGGTTTTTAATGGATGAAAATGGAATGGTAACCCCGCTTTCGCTATCGGTTTACTCTGGCGAGGTACCAGTGAGAGATGATAGGTGAGGATGAAGCATGTCAATTGGCCCATTGTGATGAATTCTTCAAAAATTAATCACGATGATTTCCAAGGGGAAACACCTGGAGGCCAAACTGTTAAAGTATATTGCTAGTAATGGGCCTGTTAGATCACATTAGTAATAATTCCATTCCCTCATAAAAAGTATACCTTACTGTCCGTAACAATCTATTAACGTCTCTCTACTACTCTTTTTTGGAGGAGGTTAATAGCCATCTATAACCACACTGGCCAAACAGTTTGGTATAGTGTTCAAGGTTTTTGTTTAGCATTATATGGTACTTCATTCCCTTAGTTATAAATGTGGTGACACATTGTACTTTTACTCTAACATCACATCAGAAACTTAAAGACCTGATAATTAACTTAAAGCTGAAACATAATTTAAGTTCCGAAAGCTATGCATTCTTTTTTCGAATATTTAACACAAAATTCTGATTGAGATCAGGTCCAGAATGGAGCAGTGAAATACTACTACAAATTAAACACTTCCCAAAATGTTGATGAAGAGTATGTCTACATATATAAACCATACAATTAACAAGTTTTTATTGCAATTTTTTTTATACAACTTAGAATGGTAAACAAGCTGACGGCCCACCTGATGAAAAGTGGTAACCGTCGCCTATAGACATGAGCAGTACCATGGACATAACAGAGTATACTGTTTCGCCCATGATACCCCCCATGCGTTGCTATTCCTGAGGACTCAGGTGTTATTCCTCTGTACGAGCTTTAAAAATATGAAACGATTAAGAAAACTATGATGTTTTCAGCTGTTGTACATAGACTACGGCAGCTACGGGTGCGTAAATAAGTGCAACCTGTACAAGTTGCCTAGCGGGGTGTGCCAGGCGTCACCGCCATTGGCCATGCAGTGCTCGCTCGCAGAGGTGGCGCCTTCGCCGCTGCTGGAACCCCATGGGCAATGGACTCGTACCGCTTGGGACTTTTTCTGCCAGTTCATCAAGAAAGGCCGTCTCATTGGCAAGGTCAGGTTCTTACTGAATGCATATTACAGTTCTTAGCTTCGATTTTGCCAATTAGGTTTTAAGTTGATTGATTTAGCTTGTTCAAAAAATTTATATTTACAATTGCAGTAAAAAAATATAATATAATACTATTAATTTACAAAAATAATATGAAAAATGAAATACTTTATCTGTGATTATGGTGTAGTACATACACATTTTTTTTTATAGGTTTATTCTGTAACACATGGTGTGGTATCTATCGAGTTGCTGGCCGACGGTGGCAAGATTAACATTAATCAAGAATTGTTGAAACATGGCTACGCCATATCTTGTGAAGAGAGCTATGATTCCAAAGTATGATTTATTTTTATTTTTAAATGTAGTTGTGAAGCCTGATAATAAACAATTTTAACAAGGAGGGAGAGGAGAGACAATTCCTAGTACTAAGGCTTGAGCAGCCCTATTATATCTTGTCAGTTCGACCTTCATGTGATCCGACCTCAAAACTATTGTCGTTATTACGATCTGTATCTGATGGGTCAACTCACTTAGTTCACACCTATTGTCCTAGTAAGGTACCAGTAAGGTACCCTGCGATTGTGTACTAATAAAGCCGGCGGATTGTCTTTATTTTTAATTATCATATTTTAAAAATATACGTATAATTGCACCTTTTATTTTCATACAGTTAAATCACGACCTAAGGCAGACAGCATCAGAACTACATATGACGCAGAAGCGAGCATACAACAAGGAACAGGCTGAACTAGCGTTGTACCAAATGCGCGAGTTGGACCCACCCAGTGCCAAAGACTGTATCACTGATGTGTGCCTCAAAGGTCCTTACAGGTGAGATTAGTGTAATTAACATATCTTAACTACATAACACAATTTGGGGGAGAAGGGATTGTTAGGAATAGGGATTAGCACCCCATTGCTAGCAATATACCCTAACAAATCGATTCCCACGCGGTTCTCCCTGGAAACCATCGTTATTGATTTATGATTTGTCACAATCAGCCAACTCACCGGCTGTATCCTCATCTATCATCCCTGACTGGTGCCCTGCCAACGTATACTGATAGTGCAGGTCGGGTTACCATTCTATTATCAACCATAAAAAAAAATCTCAATTTAGAGTGTTTGTAACACAATGTGCTATAAGTTATTAAAATTATTACTTAGCGTCAGTATACTGTAGTCTGTTGTGTTTTCTTTAAACATATAACAAACAATTACCGCTGCAATTGTAAGATGAATTATTATGATTATGTCGATTTCCGTGGTGCAGTGGTAGTAAAAGTAAATAAGGCCCTTAATTTGATTCCTAATTAAATTGTTATTCTGGGTTGTGCCCCCATGTTCGTTGCCTGGTTGAATGTTGGTAGATTGAGGAACCAAGACGTTTGTGTGGCACTTAAATTGAAAAGTTTTTTCATTTGCGACAGTCCTCTGGAGACGACAGTACACAATCTGATGTACGGCAGCCGTGAGAGGCAAGTGAACATCGAGTGGAACTCCGTCAACTCGGTTCTGCTCGACACTAATCCGCAAGAGGTTTACGAAAGGTATTTACTACTTCATATTAGACAATTACTTTTTTTCTAGAATTTTTCTAATTTAGAATTATACTAGACTATATAAGTAACGATAATTTTTAATGATACTTAATCCTCTCAGATTTGTACGTGATATTTTGCATTTTATTCTCAAATAAATACATCTGTTAAAGGAAAACGTTAAATTATTTTCTACAAAGGAAAGATAGACAGAATAACATGTTCAAATTTAAATTATTACTGACTTAATTCTATCCTCACTTATCACCTTTCGCTACTACCCCGCCCACCTTAACCGACAACGCAGGCGGAGTATAATTTCATTTTCATCCTTAATTTTTTTTTAACCGCCTCGCTTCTCCATAAAACCAATTAAGAAACTATCAGAATTTCATTAGTTTGTACTTTATTTGTTTCTTCCAAAATATATTGTTCCTTTTGTATGAAACAGAAGAAATTCACTCTGAATCGGACTTGTTATATCGTATCCAAAAACATGATCGAGGTCTTTGAACACTTCTAAAACTCAAGACTGATTTATTTTAACGAAATGCATTATACATAATGAGCATGTAGGTTACGGCCTAGTGTTGGTAGATTGGGTATTTTTTTCGCATTTTTGGGTAAAAATATTCTGTTTGCGAAATTTTGGATAAATGAAAATTTTATTATCCAAAAATTCGCTGTATGGTTTGAGTGTTGCCAGTTGCAGAACATGTTTGTAAAATATTTTCCTTATACTTATGAAATTAGATTGGTGGTGGCCGCGGCAGTGGGACAGAGCCCGTCGAGCAGTTCACTCACTCTTCGCCATACTACACTGATGCCCAACATACCGGGTCTGCCCGCTATTATCGCGTTGCTGTTCTGCCCAGTGTAAGTATTGATTAACTAACCGCGACTTCAGTTTGACTTTTTTTGAGTTTAAAAACATCTACATTTAATAAAACATTTCTGAATACTCACTTGGAATATACAATGAAAGTTATGCGTCTTAATTACTACAGCATGGAGTTCTTCAAAAGGGGGGTAAAGAGGTTTCTTCAGGGTCGGCAACGCACGCGTAATACCTCTGATATTGCAGGTGTTCATAGGCTACGGTAACCACTTACCATCAGGGGGGCCGTATGCTTGTTTGCCACCTCAGTGGCAACCTAAAAGTGGCAACATAAAAAAAAAATTGCTTCTTGTACTATACTATACAGCTCAGCACACTATAGGATTAAATGAGTCCCATACTATACCAAGCTTGTTAGCATAAAAAGTTGACAAAGGTCTACAGATTTTTAAAACCCATAAATATTGTTGTATACATAAGTAGCTTAACAATGTTAGGTTCAGAATAGATGATTGCTTTATGAGGTTAAAATTAGTCGAATATATCCATAGCCACATATATATGTATGTATGTTAAGAGTAATTTAAAAATCTTAATTAATTTATAAAGTTGGCCGTTCTATGACAATCAATTAAAGTTTCTTTTACATTACAATTGACAATCTCCACGACGTAACGGTAGACATGTTGCTTTCTGTAATGAGGTCTCGGGTTCGATTTCAAGTTAGAAACAAAATTTTCTATATTAGCTCGGCTCTGGGTGTACTGAGTGGGTTCCCAGATGTTCGTTCCCTGATTCCTCATAACTATCCTATCCTAGTTTAAGGACGAGGCTATTGGGGTAATTGTGTGGTATTTTTATGACGGCAGTGCGGAGTTACGTCGCGATGTGGGTGGAAGCCGCTACGTGAGTGCTCTGTGCGGGCTGGGCAGCTCAGCCGACGCCACGCCCTACTTCCCCGAGCATGACCTGCTCGTCTCCATCGACGCGGACCTGGCCGTAGAGGATATAGGCTTGGTAACGTATCGTTTAATTTATAACTGCATGTTCCTTTTTGTAACGGTGACTAGGTGGCCGCTTGATTATCCTCCTTGGAAACAATCGTGGTTAATTCCTGGTAAATTGGTCATGATGAGCGTACTGACCTGACTTCATCCTCACCTGTACTCACTGATACTTCACCAGCATATGCTAATAACACAAGCTGGATTGTTGATCCATTTTATTCTTTTTAAAATACTGCTTGTGCTTTGAGGGTAAAGAGAAGTATTGTTGGTGACGGGGACACTCAATATTTTTTTTTTATACAACTTAAAATGGCAAACGAGCTGACGGCCCACCTGATGGAAAGTGGTAACCGTCGCCCTTAGACATGAGCAGTACCATGGACATAACAGAGTATACTGTTTCGCCCATGATACCCTCCATGCGTTGCCATTCCTGAGGACTCAGGTGTTATTCCTCTGTACCCAATAAATTCACGCCAATGTGTGCCATGTATACCTTTATGTTTACTTACTTTTGTGGCATAAAAAATATATATACACAGTGCTACATCTATAGATTGCAGAAATATCTATCAAAATCGGTTTTGTATTGGCAACATCTAATATTATTGGACATCCTCATACCTTAACCGGTTTTGCCTGATTTTACTCTTATTATGAGTGGCACTGCTTTGTAGAATTTACTGTCTTGTACTGTTTCCATTGACCTTGTCAGTCATTTTAGGGGAAATACTACTCTATTAATATTAATGAAAAAATAGACCCAGTCCCAGTATTGCTATCAATATACCCTATCAGATCGACCTCCACGCAGTTCCCCTGGAAACCTTTGTGACTAATTTATCGTTGAATTCGTCATGATGGGCTAACTGACCTGTATACCGAGGGCGTAGACGGGGCCACCATTTCATTTTCACCCATTAAAAAAAATAACAAATAATTTTTAGCTGTTTATATTACTGTAGCTGTTGAAAGTTTTGTATGGTACGAACACTACTTATTGCGCAGATGGTCGATACGCATAATGTATTTAGATCATGCTACTTTATCAAATATGAAGTGATGTGTTTTACACTGTAAATAAAACGGTCCGTAATAAACTCTATTGCATTGCATCATGGCTGTGTTTACATCGGTAATATGAAATAATTGAAATCAATTGAGATGTATCTGTGTATTAACATTGTAAATTTATCGCGAGCAGTGATTTAATTTTTCATGAAACTTTGCATCACTTTATTGTTTCTTTGTTTACAATTATGATTGATAGAAACACTTAGAACTCTAATAGTGCAATCATAAAAGACGTTTTATGTTTGTTAACTCTTTTAGAAAGAAGTAGAAGAATAATATTAAATATTATACTGAACTTGGTGTTATTTTGCAGAATTCTGTATCACTAGTTATTTGATTAGAATTAATTTGTTTAATTTCACCGCCATTAGTACGTGCGTGACTGCTAATACTCGAAGATTGACTACTTTTATTATTACATAATATTAAAGCTGTTCCCGTGTGGTCCCGGCATAGAATAGGTCACCCCTTCCTTTCTCGTGAGTGTCGTAACAGTTGACTAAGGGAGAGCGAGGGATGGGTACCAGCGTCCTTCTTAAAACATCTCCAAAGCCTAACTGCGGTTGCTAATCTGTGCCAATCCTGCCAAGCGTGGCAGCTACTGGCAAAACCCTCTAGGAAGAGATGGACAGATAAAAGCTGATATGATGATGATGATTAATACTTTCATTTTTCTATTAATATAATAAATATGTTAAATTTACAATTTAAACCTTAATATCCGCAATTGCTGGGAGCTTTTTGTTTATTAGAGCCGGTTTATCTTAGAGTACACTAACCCTAACACGAACTTCAAAATGCCAATAAGTTTACCACGTTTGTGGTATAAAAAAGTCTGTCTTTTAACATAATAAGTAGGGTATGAATACTGCTTCGCAGATATCATTGTCTTGCCTAATTCAGCAGTGAAACAAGAGTTTTGTATAATATATTTTTGGTTCCAATAGTAAAATAGTAAAAGTAAATGATTATATTATTTACTAGAATCTATTATGCAATACGGAAGTCTCAGAAATTAAGGTAAAAAGTGAACGACAGTGACGGATTAGCTATAACAAGAGCAGCTACAGGCTCCGCGCATTTGGGAGCTCCGTACACAAACTCTTTCTGAACGTAAAAAATATCTGAAGTAATAGGTAAAAGAAAATTTATTTATCTCTCATGATCACCAACTGCAGTGATGAACGTTCTTTTCCAACATCAAAACGTGTTTAAAATGAATTAAGGAACACGATGAGTCAAGAATGTCCTAATCACCTCACTTTGATGAATATTGAATACGATTTGTTTAGAGAAGTCAACATGAATAGTATTATTTCTAAATTTGCTCAAATTCAATCCAGAAACTTTTGCTTGTAACAGTTTTTTTTTATTTAATACAGTTAACTTTATAACCTAAAGCAAACCAAGGACCCCTTGATAGAATCTTCTAACCTTCCGCGCTGGATTAATCCGGCACTGTGTTTGGGTATGTAAGGTTTCTAAAGATTGTTTAAATTATGATGTGATGATAACAGATCAACCACGTGCGTCACCTCATGGATTACATGATGTACTGCCCCGAGGGTCAAGATACACCAACTGCAGACGACGAGTTTCGACCACAAGTGCCCGGAGTCATTCGGAAGGATATAATGAAGTGGGTATAGTGTGTATAGTATTATATAATATATTTTTAATATTATTATAACTGCTATAACTATTCGTTTACTTTCAATAACTTTTTTTATAAAGTCGAGTCTTAAGAAATGAGGACCAGAAACAATAAGAATCCTTATTGATTTTTATTAATTTTTAATCTTTTTCCCTCTTCATTCATCTTCTTTTTTTTTTCTTCATTCATTCATCTTTTAAAATGTAAGTTAAATGTGGGAAAAAGCTTTCAATTTTCTAAATACTTACTATGAGTTAGTTCCAGAGAAAGGTGATATTTTTAAAGATATTACTGTTTCATACTGAATCCTAATAAATTACCTAAAATAACGCAGTCTGCTATTAAAAAGTTGCAAGCGTCGTGAACCATAGACGATGGTGAACGCATGGGAAAAGAAATTTTGAATATACCTAAATAAAAAAAAAATCCGATAGTGAAGTCTTCAGAATATACATACATACATATCTGTCACGCCTGTCTCCCATTAGGGTAGGCAGAAACAATGGAACGCCAAATGCTTCGATTCAAACAAATCTCTTTCGCTTCTTCCACATTCATCAATCTTGTCATACACGCTCGTCGGTTACGGGTACTTTTAATTTGGCCCTTCTTCAGCACGTCGCCTATTTGGTCGACATACGTCCGTCTAGGGCGGCCCCTACCAACATCTCCATTCATTCTTCAGAATATATCCTTATATATTCTAAAGGCTTTGCTGTTCTAAAGACTTCACTATTTTATCCTAGCACTTTATATATAAACCATCCATAACATTGTTGCAGTCTCCTACTAAAACGTCGCAAGCACCGCGAACCGCAGACAGTGGCAAACGCGTGGGAGTGGAGGTCTGTCCCCGAAGATGAACTCCTCGAGATCACCGTCCCGGACATGGTGGAGCGCGCCGAAGTGTTTCCGTTGCACACGCCGCAGGAACTGCACCCACTGTCAATGGATCAGCTCCTTGTCCTCAAGCGGGACAATGATCAGCTCAAACTCATCGTCGGCAGGTAATTTTTTTTTACCGGACTGTTTAAGAAAGAAGAGTAATTAATGGCTTTCCCGTATGTGTATTGTTTTTTAAATAAAACCTACCAGAAGGAGACTTTGTACAAAAATCGATTGCTTGGGTACCTCTGTCCCATTCGTGTTTCTATCGTGAAGCAGTTGTGTTTGCATGGCTGTGTTTCGGTTTGAAGGATGGGATATGGTACAGCCTGGGTACAGCCCAGTAAATTCACGCCATATCCCAGGAATGACATCTGAGTCCTCAGGAATGGCAACGCATGGGGGGTATTATGGGCGAAACAGTATACTTTGTTATGTCTATGGTACTGCTCATGTCTATAGGCGACGGTTACCACTTTCCATTAGGTGGGCCGTCAGCTTGTTTGCCATTTTAAGTTGAATAAAAAAAAAAAAAACTTAAAATGTAATATACTATAAAATGGTCTGTCTGCTGACAATAAACAATTGAATGTTTCAAATTGTTATTAACGTACAAGATAAAGAACTTGATATTTTTATTTATGGGTTGATATTAGATTCTTTTTTATCGTGTGCTAATTGACAATGATGTTTGTGCAAAAATTTGCAATAAATTCTTTGGGTGTGTCACGTCACGTTCCCTTATACAACGTGTTATTATTTATAGTAATATTAATTAATTATCTATAAATTTGTATATGATATGGAAATTTACTGTGTGTTTTGATACATTTTAAAATAATATTTCTTTAACAGAACATCAATTTCATCGAGTACAGAGCTGTCGTGCAAGTTATGCGGAACTGCGCCAATGCCCACGCACGCGATGCGCATACATCTCTACTCGAATGCGCATAAGGAGAAAGAGGAGGATTTGCGTATTTTCCAATCTTAAATCCAAATAGGTGTATTATTTTAAATTTTATTACTTCCATTTGATTTCTCTTTAAAATTACATTTGTGCCATTTCACAATGTAAATTAGTAATAAGACAAAATATATATGTTACGGGTCAAATTTGTCTTGTAATTAAATACTTATTACTTTAGTCACTATTCAGTTATCTGTAGACGATGGTATCCTGATAACATCTACTTGTGACAAGGTAAATATATCTTATTATAAAGTAAGAATCTCAAATCGCGCTGATTTGTCTACTTATAAGTTTTCAAATAATTGTGATATTATCTTGTCGTTTTTTATAGTTGTTTGTGCACAGTGCAATTTTGTTCTATTCTCACTATTGAAAAATCCAGAATATCTGCATAATGTGCACACCCCTATTAATAAGATTTGAACTTTGTTATGAAAAAAGAAAAAAACTTTTGTTGATTTTGTGTTTACGCAACTTTTTTTGTTGTCAGATTTATGGAATAAAGACTGATTAATTATATATATGTGTAGTTTTATTTATAACTAAATGTGAATAGCCATCTTGGTATTCCTTAGAAAAAATGTGATACCTAGTTGAAATGTAAGTAAAAGATCCTAAGAAAAGTAATGTTATGTATTATGCAAATTTGATATATTTTTTGCATACTTTGACAAAAAAGTATGATAGCATTTATTCCATCTGCGCAGGACTTGCGTTATATTAGTGGATGTAAAGTTGATACCATAAAGGTGAGTAAAATTAGAAATTGTGATCGAACGTCCCGTGAGCGTCGTAAGAAACGACTAAGGGAGGGCGAGAGATGGGCAGCAGCGCCCCTCTTTAAACATTTCTAAAAGCCTAACCGCAGTCGTCAACACGCGTGCCAAGGATGGCAACTACCAGAAACGCCTTATGGGAAAGGCTTATGTCCAGCAGTGGACAGTTAATGGTTGAAATAATAATAATAAATCCAAATACCACAGAAATATCTAAATTTTTTCTGCGGCTAATTTATCTACTATATTTTATATAAGATTGTGTTTCATAAAAGCTTATAGGTGCATATAATTTAAACTACTGAATCGATTTTGATAAAATTTCTGTGGAACCAATCTGTACATCCTATCAGAAAAAAAAATCTAAATCAGTTTATGATTGACGGAGGTATGAGGCGATAAAGTGACATGATGTATAATGAAGTCACATAATTTTTTTAAATATTACCTACATATAATTGAAATGACAAAATTATACGATAATTTTAGCTGTATTTTAATAAAATATATTTGCGTGCTACACACAACGGCCCAAATAAGAGGCTAAGCGCGAAAAAGAGAGTCCAATTTACATTACGTTTACAATATTTGCATGCCTACATCGTTTAAAGCATTTGAACAAATGCCAAACATAGTACTACGTAGCCTATGTTAGAAATTTTGAGACTTTAATGCAAATAAACTCATTAAAAAAAAACAAAATATTAATTGTGAACCTCCTTTTTAAAGTCGGTTGAAAATAAAAATATAGCTTTAATTATCAATAAAACGAATGAAAAATTATCTTATTAATTACATATATACCCTCTTATCAGAAGTCGCGAAATGTAATTATAGATCAATTGAAAGTGGCATAAACCACAAACATGTTTTACGATCCACGAAGGTAGTAAAACTCACCGTCATCTCTCATAAATCTTTCTTCCATTTAAATGTTTTAGTGGTGGTCGTGTAAATATATACCTAGATATAACCATCTATATACATGTTCTAAAATTTAAAATGCGCGAAACAACTATCTTAATAATATTTGTTATCGACAATTTATTATTGCAGCAACAACGTGTTCCTTCACAGTCTGTGTGCAAATGTAATTAGAGCTCTATTGAAACCTGCTGAACAAGTTTTCGAGCTATGGTTGTCTCTCATTGGAAAATTATATAAGCACTTTATAGCAAAAGTTTGTATTTACGGAGTAGGTAGAGTTATTCCGTGATTGCGGAGTAGGTAGGCGTATTAACAGCTCTTAGAATTAGGGTGTATACAATTTGAACGGCCTTTGCGAAGTAAACGAATCTCTGTAGTAACCGTCGCCAGGTACTTACCTGATGAATAGATGGTAAGAACATCTGTTTAAAAAAAAACGCAAATACCACGTGTTTGCAATTGTCAAGGTATGATCATTTATGCATTATTGTGTTCTCGTTTTTATTACCGTTAGTCAGGTATAAATGTTTAGACTGAACGGATTTGTGTTGTATTTGTGACGTTAAAAATTCCAGTGATTTATTCAGTTTTTATTATAAATATCGTTCAATATAGATCTACTTACATAATTAATATCTATATCTTTTGATACGATTACTTTTATAGCTATTTCTTTTTGGTAGCGGTCCGATTTGCCGCTGAAATTTGAAAAAACTTAAACAATTTGTACAGGTGTGACTGCGGCATTGAATAAATACATTTGACAGCAATGTGGAAAACGCGTGAGGATTTGAATCAATTAATGCAGTGAGTATCCGTTACTTTTTTGTGTATATCTATAAAATTGCGATATGTTGATGATGGAATTTTATCTTAATAATGTAATAAAATTGTAAATAGATTATTTATTTATTTATTTAGTCATAATTATATACAATAATTGCGTTAATTTCTGTCACTTATAAATTTTAAACCATGCAACACGAAAGTCTATTTTTGTTTCTGAAAATGTGTTCTGTAGAAATTGCATTCTGGTACTGAAAAAATATCTCCGACTCTGATCTCTCTTTAGCGATTGACAGCTCTTTTGAACAATTCGACTGCAGTCCGGAAATTCTGAGGTCCAATTCCAGCCTAAACTAATATAAGATAATTAAAAATAATCGTCATTTGTTTTATGTGCCTCGTAAGAAGCTTTTATGTATATTTTTTACTCTGGTTTAACAAATGAGGTGTTACTACGTAGGAAAGTACTAAAACTTTAAGCAAAAATTATAAAGTACCTCTGAAAATAGAGCGTATTCATCTAACTATTTGTTGAACACAGTAAGACGATTCTGAACTGTTTTATTAAACACCCCCTGATTACGAAGATAAGTTTAGGGATTGAATTCAATTTTTGTAAGTATACAGTCCTAGGTAAATGGTAAATTAATAAATATATCGGTAGATACGATTTCGTTACAGCATACATTGGATTAGGACGGGGGGATAGCACGTTGACTTGACTACTCTCGCTCGAAACTTAAAACAAAAAAATGAAAAGCGATCCTTATACAATGTGATAAAATTTGAAGTTTGTGAATATGTGTTCAAGTGTGTTGGTTATTTTTAAACGGCTGAATGGATTCAAATAAAATTTGGTGATCGATTTTTCAGTCACTTGAAAACCTATTCGGGGAGTCCCATAAGGGATAATGGGTGCTTATGGAAAACCATAATGTTCTAAAATGCTGTGCAAATGATAGGTATTTAATAATTATAGATACAGTTATTGTAAGTATGGTAACTAATATATCATTTGCGGTTGTAAGCTTGGTTGTAGTTAAATAATATACTATTCTGTTTCACTGAGCCAATACATAATATATATGTGTTGTTTATGTAGGTATATACAATTATTATTGTAATACTAGTGTGAAATTTGATTAAATTTAACTAATAATAATAATAATAATATAATTTATTTGCTCAAATGTGGGTATTACAGATGTTACATTAATAGGTTATTACGCCTCCATATTTTACCATAAATGGCGTGCAAATCTTCTCTTAATATAAATATTACTCAATTTCATATGTCACAATGTCTTCATTATAATAGATTACAGAAAAAAAAAGAAAATCACTACATCAAAATTTGTCTTGTCTCTTGTCTCATGAGAATACAACGCAGTCATTTATCGTTTGTTTAATTTTTAAAACTATCTGTCATATATTCATTTAGAGTGTAGTATGCTTTGTCAATTAGTATCTTCTTTAGTTCCTTCTTAAATAGATGCAAATGATTAATGTCTTTTATATATTGGGGCAATTTATTGTATACTTTCAGACCCATGCAGAATATACTATTATTGTATACTGTTGTGTTACACTTTGTGACTCGAATAATATGACAATGTCTTTTGCTTTTTAGAGTTTCATAATCAGTAATATTAGATTTTATTAAAACTGCAGCTTCATAGAGATAAAGTGAGGGAAATGTCAAAATTTTCAATTTCTTAAAACATGGCTTGCACGACTCTGTTTCCTGTATTCCACATATGGAACGAACACATTTTTTTTGCCTTTTAAAAGCTTTTTCTCTTCCTGAGGAATTTCCCCAATAAAGAATTCCATACTTGAGCGTTGAGCCTGCAAACGCATGATAAGCGCTCAGAAGTGCACATTGATTAGCTACTTTTCGTAACAAGTAAAGTGCATAGGAGTACTGATTTACTTTTGTACAAACGTGATCAATCTGTGTTTTCCAAGTCATATCAGAGTCAATATGAATACCTAAAAAGTTAATACAATTAGCTTCCTTAATTTTATTCCCCATATAATTAATATTTATATTATTCAAAATTTTATTTTTGTTTTTAAATGTCATAAAGTTAGTTTTGTCTATGTTCATCTTTAGGTTATTAGCTTCTAGCCAGGAGACCATGTCTTTTAATGAGTTATTTATATCCTCTTCGTAAAGTTTGGGATCGTCATTAGTAAAAATTGCTGTGCTGTCGTCAGCATATAGGATCATTGGATGAGTAATAGCTTTAGGCAGATCGTTAATATAAATTAGAAACAATAATGGCCCTAATATGCTTCCTTGAGGTACCCCGTATTTTACAGTTCTTTGTTCAGATTGATATTTCGTTTCAGTGTTATTATTTGTTTTTATTCTAGTTATTTCTGTAATTTGTTTTCTGCCTTGTAAATATGATTTTACAAGGTTAAGTACATTTCCTCTGATCCCATATATCTCCAATTTTCCAACGAGGATATCACAATCTACATGGTCGAAAGCTCTAGTCATATCCATAAATAAAGCAGTTGTATTCTTTTTATTATCTAGATTACTCATAATTTTGTCTAAGAATTTATGGACAGCTAAATTTATTGACTTTCCCTTTCTAAATCCGAATTGTTCATCTGTAAGAATTTTATTTTTCTCAAAGAAATCATACATAGACCTGTAAATAACTGTTTCAAAAATTTTTGATATTATTTGTATTAGTGCGATAGGTCTATAGAATTGGATTTTTTCTCTATCATTCTTTTTAAATATCGGTTTAATTACAGAGACTTTTAGTTTGCTGGGAAATACGCCATTTTCTATGCTTCTATTAATTATGTGGCTAATCACTGGTGATATGATACTAGACACATATTTAATTACTTTTGTGCAGATACCATCATACCCTGTACTTTGGGTATTTTTTAGATTTTTTATTATGTTTTCAATCTCATGAGAGTTAGTAGGAGCCATGAAACAAGAGTTGCTGATTCTCCCTGTTATCCTTCTTAAGTATTTTACGTCAGTACTGTGAGATTTCTGTATGTCATCAATAAAAAAATTGTTGAAAGCTTGCGCAATATCTTCAGGCTTTGAGATATATTCTCCATTAACTATTATTTTTTGAATTTCCTCCGGAGGGATATTTTCATTTTTACTGTTAATAATATTCCATACCGCTTTTGATTTGTTAGTGGCCGTCTCAATTTTATAGTTGTTTTGTGATTTTTGTGTCAATTTTATAATCTTCTTTAATCTTTTAGAGTATTCAATAAAATTACTTTTCTCAATTTCTTTACGTCTATATCTGTATAAGAGTTGTCGTTTCCTTTTTGTACATATTTTTAAGCCTTTGGTGAGCCATTTTGCTCGATGACAGATTCTTAATTTTATTTTTTTCCATGGAAAACAAAGATCATATAGTAATTTGAAATCATCTATAAAAGCATTATACGCTTTTTCTGGATCGTCATATTTATATACCATACTAAATGACAGTTGTTTAATATAGTTTTTAAATTTAGTCATATTTTCTTTGCTATATTCTCTTATCCATTTATACCAATAGCTCACGAGAAAGCTCTTTTTCACTGGACATTGCATTAATTGTGCAGTATGGTCTGATAATCCTAGATCTAGTATAATTGTCTTAGAGTTTCTTATATTATGGGCAAAATTGTCTATACATGTTCCACTACATAATCTGGTAGGTTCATTTAGGGTCAATTTGAGATTGTATGAAATTAGTATTATTATTAAGTTTCTTTATACTATACTTATACTTATACTTTATACTATTCTTTATACGATACTAGGTATTATTATTAAGTTTCTTTAGCTGTTCGAACCATCTTCGATTCGATAGAAAACTATTTCAGTTTCTCAAAGGTTGACTGTGAGAAATCCATCTACGGGATAAATCCGACGTTGGATATGAAATCTTTTTAACATGTCCAATGTAAAGTATGTACAATAAAGATTTTACAATACAATACAATGATTAAGCGGTTCTGTTCTACCATATATATTAATTTATAACTTCCAAGTAGAGTTTAAAAATTTTGTGTTTCCAATAGATTAGTAAGTAGGCTAATGTTTGTTTAAACTAATATTTTAATAATTGGATTTATACAGAAGATCATTCTTTAAAATTATCTAAAAAAAAAATTATAGTTTATCGAATTACGTAAGTGTAACATTTTTATATTACGGGATGTCAACAGCTTACTGGTCCTTACAAAAAATATATTTGTAATAATAAAATTGAAATTTTAGTTTTAGAAATACAAAATAGCGCTTTGAAATAGACATGATACATACATAAATTTTATGTAATATTTTTATGGCTTTAAACAACAATACTATACCTATTGAAATGTATACTTAATTACATTCATTAATTATGGTATTGTAGTAATCACGCACTGAAAAAATGCTATGTAGATTGTTACAGTTTACGTAAATGGTTAAATTTGTCTAAACATTGTTAAAAATTGACCGTGTTAGTGACCTTTCTGCCATTCTGATAACACCATACTTGTATCTCATGTATATATTCCTCTTAATTTTATGGTACATGAACACATAGAATACTAAATGATAAGAGATAGATACTATATGAGCCGATAACCGCAGTTGGACGTATTTGCCTCCAACTCGCTGGAGTTTCGTCGGATGATGTGTTTTTTTTATACAACTTAGAATGGCAAACAAGCTGACGACCCACCTGATGGAAAGTGGTAACCGTCGCCTAAAGACATGAGCAGTACCATGGACATAACAGAGTATACTGTCTCGCCCATGATACCCCCCATGCGTTGCCATTCCTGAGGACTCGGGTGTTATTCCTCTGTACCCTGTAAATTGACGCCATATCCCACCCTTTTTTTTTTTTTTTTTTTACAACACAGGGGGCAAACGAGCATGCGGCTCACCTGATGGTAAGTGACTACCGCCGCCCATGGTCACCCACAACACCTACGGCATTGCAGGTGTGCTGCCGGCCTTTTAAAAAGGAATATGCTCTTTTCTTGAAGGTTATGTTGTCGTATCGGTTCGGAAATACTGCTGCTGGAAGTTGATTCCAAAGAGTGGTTGTGCGAGGGAGAAAGTGCCTTGAAAAACGCACGGTGGAGGACCGCCACTCGTCCAGATGGTTGGGATGAAATTTTAGTTTATGGCGGGTTGTACGATGGTGAAAATCTGCAGCAGGTATCAATCCGAACAATTCTTCAGAGCACTCCCCATGATAAATTCGGTAGAAGATGCACAGAGATGCAACATCTCTACGCAGTTTCAGTGGGTCGAGCCGGACAGTAAGACGCCGATCGTCAACAATTCGAGCTGCCCGACTTTGAATGCGGTCTAACGGAAAGAGTTGGTACTGTGGCGCTCCTGCCCACAGGTGAGAACAGTATTCCATGTGTGGCCTCACTTGAGCTTTATACAGTTTCAGGCGGTTTTCTGGCGTGAAATACCGTCTCACCCTATTGAGCACCCCCAACTTTTTGGAAGCTATCTTAGCTTTTTCCTCCAGATGACCGCAAAACTGGACGTCGCTAGATATATCGACGCCAAGAATCCCCAGACTCGACTTATTATCAAGGGAAGTGCCCTGAAAGTGAGGTGATACGACAAACGGTGTCTTTTTTGCGGTGAACGCGCAGACTTGTGTCTTCTTAGGGTTAAAGTGAACAAGATTGCGTTCACCCCAGATCGAAACTTTATCGAGTGAAGTTTCGATTTCAGACACAAGTCTGTTCCGGAGCTCATCGGTATGTGCCCGCGAGATCTTTGCATGACCGGTGTATAATGCATCTCCTGTACTGTCGTCCGCATAACAATGAATATCACTGATCTGTAACATATCATTGATATGCAGAAGAAACAGTGTTGGAGATAGTACACAGCCTTGCGGGACACCAGCATTCACAGGTTTTAAGTCAGAGCATGCTCCGTCGACTACGACCTTAATGCTACGTTCCTTAAGAAAGCTGGCGACCCAACTGCACAATCTCGCAGGCAACCCAAACGAAGGTAGTTTTGAGATTAGTGCCCTATGCCACACCCGATCAAAGGCTTTCGCAATATCCAGACTAACAGCTAAGGCCTCTCCCTTATTCTCGATTGCCACTGCCCATCGGTGTGTTAAATAAACTAAAAGATCACCAGCCGAGCGTCCCCGTCGAAAGCCGTACTGGCGGTCTGAGATCAGCTGGCGATCCTCTAGGTACCGGAGCAGTTGATGGTTAATAACTGATTCCATGACTTTCGAGAATAAGGAAGTGATAGCTATGGGCCTATAGTTAGCTGGATCTGAGCGGTCTCCTTTTTTAGGGATCGGATGCACCAAAGCAGTCTTCCAAAACTTTGGGACTATACCTGATGAGTAACAGAGCCGAAAAAGACGCGTAAGAACCGGAGCCAACTCTGGTGCGCACGTCCTTAGCACAATTGGAGGAATGCCATCGGGCCCGCTCGACTTATGGATTTCAAGGGAGAGAAGTGCTCTACGCACTGATCTTTGCGTGAATTTAACATCCGGCATAGAGCTCCTACAACGCGGGATGGTCGGCGGTAGTTTCTCCCCGTCATCCAATGTCGAGTTTGATGCAAAGAGAGATCCAAGGAGATCGGCCTTCTCTTTGGCGTTCAGAGCCAACGAGTTATCCTCCCTGCGCAACGGTGGAAAAGATGACTGACAGAAATTCCCTTGTGCAGCTTTGGCAAGAGACCAGAAAGCTCGAGATCCCGAAGGTAAATTAGCCAATCTCTTGCCAATTCTACCAATATGCTCTGACTTCGCTGTGGCCAAAACTCTTTTGAAGGACCTAGAGGCAAAGTTATACTTCTTTTTAAGGGCACTGATGTTAGGATCTCGCGATGCCACACCTTTGGCCCAGGCTAGGAAGCACTCCTGTTTCAGGCGAGATGCTATTCTACAAGAGGCTCCATACCAGGGCTGGGATTTCCCACCGACAGGTACCACAGAGTTAGGAATAAATAATTCCATTCCCTGAAGCACCACATCGGCGATGGAATTGGCGATGGCGTTGGGATCCCCCAGTGCGAAGCAAACCTGCCTCCATGGGTAAGATGCGAAAAAAATCCGCATCTCATCCCAGTCTGCCGACCTGTAGTGCCAAACACGACGTCTACCCGTAGAACGTGGTGGAATCGGACTTATGAGAGGCACCTCACTCCGCACCAGACAGTGATCCGACGATCCAAGCGGAGCTTCGACGGAAATCACATAGTTGTCTGGGTGGGTGGTCAGCAGAAGGTCCAGCAGTGAAGGTGAATGGTCCAACACATCAGGTATTCGCGTGGGCGAGGAAACAAGCTGCGTCAGACCATAAGCCAAAGCAAAGTCATGAACAGATCTTCCCGCATAGTCGGTTGTACGTGAACCAAGCCATTCGGTATGGTGGGCATTAAAATCGCCAAGAATCACGACTTCAGCGGAAGGAATCTGTTCGAGCAGGGAATCTGTAGCCATTTGGACGTGCTCAATGAGTTGGTCGGTTTCGATGTTACCGCTGTGGGACCTGTATAGGCATGCATAGACGCGAGGATGGTCATTGCAGTCTACACGCAGCCATAAAATAGACAGGTCCGTTCCTTCAAGAGTTCCAAGGCGGCGACAACAGATATCCTCTCTGACATACGCGCATACACCGGCACGCGAAACAAAACAATGTTCAAGTTTATAGCCCGGGTACGTCAGGTATGAAGTTTCGTTTGGAGAGGATATCTGTGTCTCCGTTAGAAAGAGCAATGCCGGCCGCGCCGTTTCTAGGTGATGGTGGACAGCGTTTAAGTTAGAATGTAATCCCCTGATGTTGCAGAAGCTCACATTGAGCGAAGGGGATGCCGTAGAAATCTTGCTCCGTTTGCCCTTGGTTCCAAAGAGCGGAATTTTGCCCCCCCCCCAGAATACGCAGGGCAGCCCGAGCGTGATTGCTCGAGGGAGGATTCTCTAGCAACATGGTTACTGGTACCTCCCTGGGGTATGTTATTTTTTTTTAATTCCACTGCCATGGTTGCGTGTTGTAAGATAGGGGGACGGGGTTGGGGAAAGGATTTTAGGAATAGGAAAGGGATGGGTATGGGATGGGTATGGGATGGGCCTCCGGACTCCCTCACTCACCATACGGAATGTGATCGCACTAAAAGTGCAACCACTTAGCGTCGGTATTCTGTGAGGGTGTGGTACTTCCCCGGTCGAGCCGGCCCATTCATGCTGCAATACCATATAGGATTACAGCGTGGCTCTACCACAGTAAAAACCCTTCAAACCGAAACACAGCCATGCAAACACAACTGCTTCACAGCAGAAACACGAATGGGACAGAGGTACCCAAGCAATCGACTTTTGTACAAAGTCTCCCTCTGGTGTATAAAGTCTCCCTCTGGTCAGAGATTTAAACTGTAATGTTATTTCTAGTTAAATCTTTTTTATATTATTCCTTTTATTTATGCGTATTATACCTTTTTTATATATGTTATTGTACTGATGCTTTCCTGGGTGAGCGTATTGGGAGACTGTATAGCTTATCCAGTTAATGTTATAAATAATTAAGTTCAAAACAGTTGTGTTAATGCTAAGTCAAGTTCTAATGTGTATTACAAAAATGAATGTTTCTTCATTTTTGTTAAATGAATGTTTCTTCATTTCTTATAATACAATTATATATATGGGGATGAAATAAGAATCATTAGGGTCGATTTTGAGTTACCATTCTCTACACTTATTTTCAAAATAAAAATTTTATTTGTTTAGTAAAACTATTATTTATAATATGGACTATCGATAATTAAATGTAGGTATCTAATGCCGTTTTGATGCAATTCTACTAAAAATTTTGTTGGTGCCACTTTTTAGAAGAATCACTTTTATTGTTAACTATTACACGTAAGTTAAACCGGAAGTTATTATATTAAAATAATTATTTTGCTGTAATGTTAATTTGAAACAAAATTTTTAATTTTAGAATTTAATGTGTTATTATTACTCCTTATTATTCCTAGGATGTCTTAACAGGCTACTAAGAGAACGAAGCACAATAAACAATGCAATAGGAGGAAAACTGGAAATGAAGCAAACTATGACGTTAATGGGTGGTAAAAATGCATGATACAATTTCAATGAATGAAAAAGTCCATTAGTTGGTGAAGTACCATTGAGAGATTAAATGTATAAACGAGGATGATGTCTAGTCATTTAGTCCATTAGGAATTAACCACAATGTTTTTTAAAGCGATCGCATAAATATCAAGAGAGAGGGTATTATAGTTAAGTCAGAATAACCATTTCTTTTTTCAAATTAGACAATTGGTTCAAATCAGCAGATCATAATACGAATAAAATTGATAGATGATTATATTGGTATCATAATATTAATGCTTATCTAACTAAATAGTTTTATAATTATAGTTGATTATCTACTTATAAATTCTTCTTAAAATTATGTAATATACAAAGGCATCAGGCCCTTCGTTTAGAAGTTACGACGAGTACAAAAATGTTAATAGTAACAAAGATGCTGCAATGTGACTGTACAGCCTTACTCTTAATATTGCTCTTCTATTGGTCCAAGTACCAAATTAAAATATTAATTTATCTTTCTATTCGTAAACGCGAAGTCGGAGCGGGTCCCGGCATAGAATAGTAGAATAGATGTCGTAAGAAGTAACTAATGAGTAAGAGATTGCTTAGCGATAAGACCGCCTTTTGTATCATTTCTTATTACAGTTAAATGTGTTTACTATTCTATAAATGGTGCAATAAAGTGTACATAAATAAATACATAAATAAATAATGTAACTTAATTGTCGAGGGATGGACAGCAGCGTCCCTCTTAAAACATCAACGCCTAACTGCGGCTGCCAACTCGCTTGCCAAGCGTGGCAACTGCTGGTAACCCCCTTCCCCCTCTCTCCAATATAGGGAGGCTTATCTTCAGTTCAGTGGACAATTAACGGCTGATATGGTATGGTACGCCCAAGCCGCGAAAAATAACTTGTTATCCAATAAATTAACATAATAGTTATCCGCTTTTATTTATTGACGATTTAATCAGCAGTTGCTTCTTAATGTATTATTATAAGATATTTTATCTTATAAGTACGACGCGTCACTTTATTCATAGTTTATCGTCATGTTAGTAAGTAGACAGTGGATAGTAATGCCAGTGAGATATTTTGGGAAAAAATGTTTAAGGTGAGTTTTAAATTGTTCTAATAATATTCGTAATTAAATAAATAAATATATATAACAATGGAGTTTAAAATGTATATATATATATATATATATATATATATATACATATATATATATATATACATTTTAAACTCCATTGTTATATATATTTATTTATTTAATAAAATATATATATGTAAATGTTATATATATATATATATATATATATATATATATATATATATATATATATATATATATATATATATATATATATATATATATATACATTTACATATATATATTTTAAACTCCATTGTTATACAGGTCAATCCGTTATCTTTAATTTGATTATGGTGGACCACCTACTATTCTACTTACTACTATACTACCTACCTACCTACTATACTACTATTCTACTACTTATCTGTTTTACTACCGAAATATGAACAATATCTAGTTTAAGTTACATTATCTACAGTGATTACTAGCGATGCTAGTTGAGAATGAAGTTGTTGGCCTTTTGTTACGAATCAAGAATTAACCACAATCGTTGCCAGTGGAACAGCGTGGAGTTGGATCTAATGTCCCAACTCTTAATTAATGATCCTTTTTCTCTAGATATGTCGTAGGTAAGATACGAGTATATACAACACATATTTGTGTTTTAGTTAAGTCCAACTTAATAAAAAGTATAATTCAACCTTACAGTAATGAACTTCATTTGTCTAATAATTTAAATTTCTCTTTTTTTAAATATAACATCAACTATTGTTTAAAAAAAGCAGCAGTTGACTTTCTTGTCTGTTTTTCTCAGCTGAAATTACATTCCGAATAGGCGGTACAATCATAAAAAAGTGTATAAAAAATAATTATTAAGTTTACTTGGATAAAAAATATTCCAGTACCTATTTATCAACCTACAAATTAGGGCGAAAAGGTTTCCTTGCGGTTCTCCCTGGAAACTATCGTGTACAATAAAGAACGTCGTGATTTATTCATTGGTGAATTTATCATGATTGGCTAACTGATCTGCTTCATCTTTACTTATCATTTTGTCTTGTAAGGCGCTGCTCTATACTGCGTTTGAGTGTGCCAATTATTTATCGTTTTATTTACCGACATATATATTTTTATGTCGTGTCCCTTCTGTGGTAAGCAAACACAATTAAACGAAAACACAATAATAAAAAGTAACAATATGACCAAAAGTGATTTTTTTATATAGCCGAATATAAAAACAAAAAAAATATCTAATTATCTATTTTTCTAATCGTCATCGTAACCATATCAATAATATAAACAAGAAATTAATTACTCTTATGCAATCTTATTTATTATGATGTAGGTTATTGCAAATATTTATGTTTTTGATTAATTTGACGATTAATAATATTAATAGATCTCACTGTAACAACGACCATTTTAATGGTTGTTTTGTTCATACAATCCTCGGGTTATCACGGTGTCACACGTATGATGTCTCAAGTTGAATAACAACTGATAGTCTTTAATGGTCATTTGACAGGATCACTTCTCAATTTGGTACTGATTACTGCACCATGGTGGCACAACCAATAGAGGGGACACAGATAGCAAGGTACATTGATATTTTTTTTTATTTCATGACATCTGATTATATGTGGTGTAGGCTGTTTACGATTTAGCTATTTTGCCACTCCGACCAAAAATAATTATTTGCCGCCATTTATGAAAAACTAACTCTTTCTCGCGGCTTCGCCCGCGACATATCTTTACTGATATTATAACTGTTTTAAGTTGACTAGCTCTAGAGGGTTTGTTTTGTAAAACCTGTAATTTTTTCTGTTCCTATACGTTTTATCTATCTGTCAAACTTAACTCAAAAAATTTCATCGTAATTGAAATAATAAATAATGCCATCTGATGTTAAGGCCGCTATTTATATTTTTTAGGTGTATTAAAGTTTAATAAATAAATAAATACCCAAACTTTGTTACGAACCTCTACACAGAAGTAAAACTTCTATGAGTCAAAATTACGATAGTTTATGTACGTATTTTTATGAGGGGAAATCCCGCATGGGACCTAACTTATCTTGGGGTAGACGAATATTACTGTCGGATTTCTAGCGGCTAAAGGCCCACGATGCAATGTTCCGCCGTTTAGTGTTGGGATTATCTTTCTGTTTTCGCATTTTACCATATTCACCTTACCGACTAAATGGTAAGGGGACAAGGGACTCTATTTATCGTCCAGTTTTAAGGAAGCTCTTACGTATTTTATGAAACACGAAGCAAACTACGATTAATTGAAAGATGTATAAAGGTTTTCGACTTGGATGTTTAGAGTTCTTACAATCTGTAGTTTCTGAACTGATGGAATATAGTAACAATCATTTAAAGATATGATCAGCATATTAAAAAATCATTGTTATTAAAAAACACACCATGATCATATTTTTACATGACTTCCATTCTTGATTCGATACGATTTTGTATTTCTACCTCATTACTTTCCTTATTTTGTGATTAGACATTTCATTATGAATTAATCTTTAATACAATATGTATAGCTAACATTACCAGCATTTATGGTTGCCAACACATGAAAGATAATGTGGGTGGCGTAGTATATCAGTTCACCAGAGGGAGACTTTGTACAAAAGTCGTTTGTTTGGGCACCATTTCTGTTTCTACCGTGAACCAGTTGTGTTTGCATGGATGTGTTTCGGTTTGAAAGGTAGGATACGGCAGTGAATTTACAGGGTACAGAGGAATAATACCTAAGTCCTCAGGAATGGCAACGCATGGGAGGTATCACGGGCGAAACAGTATACTCTGTTATGTCCATGGTAATGCTCATATTTATTGGCGATGGTTACCACTTTCTTCTAGGTTCACTTTTAAAAAAAAGTTATACAGCATAATATGCTGTTATGATAGGAATTTATACCAATCCAAATATTTATTCAATTTAATATGTAACTCTGAAAGTTCTCTTCTTTTTAATACAGCTCTATACAAGATGATCTTCGGCGGCAAGTCACAGAATTGCGTTCCCGCAATCCAAGTTTTGTGCCCAAGTTGGCTATCGTACAAGTGGGCGACAGAGAAGACTCCAACGTATACATCAGGATGAAACTAAAGGCTGCTGAAGGTATAGGCATGAGAGCGGAGCATGTGCGCTTGTCCAGAGACATTACGGAATTAGAGGTTAGTATTCTTTATTCTGCCTGTGGGTGTCGTAAGAGGCGATTAAGGGAGGGTAGAGATGGGCAGCAGCGTCCCTCTTAAAACATTTTCAAAGCCTAACTGCAGTTGCCAATCAGCTTGCCAAGCGTGTTAATTACTGTAAAAACTCCCTTCTGGACAAGGCTTATCTTCAGCGGTGGAAAGTTAACGGTTCTTTATAAAACGTAATTGAATAGCATCCGTAAGTAAATATATAAATGCTAAGAAAATCGTAACTGTTCTGAATTACGCTTCTAGAGTATCTAGTGTGAATTGCGTAAAGTTTTACGTTACTATCGCGTGCGCATTTACGTAGATAATTAGTACAGTAAACGCAATTGCGCCCCACTAGTAGATAGTTTTAGAAATTCAAATTATAAAGCCTTACTTAATTCCTAGCCTTTCTTTTCAAATGTAGGGTACCTATTTGAATTAAGATGACTGCTAAATAATGTATTCATTTGATGTACGTACTTGATAAATTTGATAAATGTACATATCTCGATATTTTTCTTTGTTTTTAATTTCGTGGTTAAATTAAAATAAAATTTTTAGTAACCTTTGGCAAATAGTTTTGATTAGGATCTTTATAGATTTGCCTTTAATTTCACATTGAAAAAATATTACTATTCATTATTTATATTCATTCAACATATTAATATTTAAATTAATGAGATTTGCCAACTTCAATTGTTATAAAATTAATCATAATCATCGTCATCTCAGCCTTTAACTGTCCATTGTTGAACACAAGTTTCCCTTTGAGGGGTTTTGCTAGTAGTTGCCACGCTTGCCAGGTGGATTAGCAGTTAAGCTTTGGAGATGTTTTAAGAAAAACTCTGTTGCCCATTCCTCGCTCTCCTTCAGTCGCCTTTTACGACACACACGGGAAACGAAGAGTGGTTCATTCTATGCCGGGACTACACGGATAAAATTAAATATGTGACCAATACTGGAGTAAACCTCGTTGACTGCAATAAGAATTGTGAAAATCGATTCACGAGGATATAATTAACAGTAATAGGTCTGTAATAGGCCAATTGAATAAGTCAATATCAAACATTCATTTGGCGTGTAAACATTTAATTATTTTTGTAAACTTTTATGCAACGACATAAACAATCAAAAATCTTTTTATAATTTTATCTAACTGTAAGAATCAGTTTTATTATATAACATCGGTAGTTTCTTTTTCTGTTCTTATCATTTGTTGTTTTTCTCCCCGTATGTATTCGTATTAAAATCAGCTAGCTAATAATTAAAATTTATTGTTTCTTAGTGAGTTATGTACTTATAACTTACAATAATGTGTTATCATTTAAATAAATGAATATAATAATAAGAAGGAAAACAAATAAATATTTTGTTTCTTTCTTACGTTGTTGTTACAGACCTCCAACCCCCATCTTTCGTGATAAAACAGACATGAGTCTATTGATAGAATTATTATCGCTAGCGAGTCCATGATATAGAATGGGATGGTGGCTTGCGCTGTCTTGTTCTATCTTATGTGCTTCGATATCAATAAAATGCAATTGATAACAATGCTTTAGATTTTACAATAATTAAATATATAGATAGTAAACATTACGGCCTGTATGAACTCTAAGCTGAGCTCTTTTTAATGGCGTCTTTTGGAGCAAAGTTCTTGCCTTAGGCATTGAAAATATATATAATTATAAATACGTGGTGCCTAGCATGAGTGTTTACGTTTGATATAGGTACTATCCTATTTTTTATAGCGTATCACTTGCGGAGAATATAATTTATGAGACAGTTCGGGTGTTATCAGGCTAGCACTGTCATAAACTTCCTTTTTTTTTTTAACAAGAAATGGGTATTTATCACTGAGTTGAACCAGGTTTGTGATATCTATTTGGATATTAAAAACAAAGTTAAAAAAGAGATTACAAATCCTCTATATTTCTTTGCGTTATGCGATCGTCTTTTTTTTTAAATAGATTAAATAAAATTGGTACAGAATTTAAACTAATAAATAATAATAGTTATTAATAATAGTAATTAATAATAAATATGAGTCATTATGAATGAATGACAGCCCACGGTATCTTGTGTTTGTAACTTTGTGTTTATGTTGAATTCTATTCTTAATCATAATTATTATATATGTATATATCTTGTATTTTCATTTACGTAGGCTGACTCATGTTTTAAATTCGGAGACATCTGACTACTTTAGATTATATAGATAGGGCATCCAGTCTTAAAAACAGGTCAACTTTTTGTCACCTAATTATTAAATTAGCTGACTCCTTTCTTTATTCAATGTTCTATATACTTACACACATAATGTATTTCTGTATATCTATATTTAATTATTTTATAAATAAAATAAGTCATTACGCATTAAAAAAATGCAAAGAATATAAATTAAAATAAATATAGAAGTTATAACGGAAACATAACTATTTATCACGCAAAATTGTATAAAAAAGTTGACACGCTTTTTTCAAAGCATTTGTAGAGAGACACTTATCTATGTAATCTAAGCTGACTACATAGTTTCGAACTAATTAGGAGTCCTAATTTATGAGCGCGGTTTATGACTGTGTCGCGAGTAGGTACTACTCTTAGTGAGTAAAGCTAACATAAATAATTACAATAGTAATTAAATCCTATTTTATTGCTTTTTTTTTTGAGACTAATATTTTAAAATATTTTCAGTTGCTGTCTGAGATTACAAAACTAAATGAGTCGCCGGCGGTGCATGGAATCATTGTGCAGATGCCTTTGGACTCCGAGCATTCGATCGATTCCCACAAAATTACAGACGCTGTATCCGCTGACAAGGATGTTGATGGGTGGGTATTTATATGGGGATAATTATCTGGGTCTTTTTTTTTTATGGGTGAAAGCGGTATGGTAACCCCGCCTGCGCTAACAAGATACGCTGGCGGAGCACCAGTGAAGAGTGATAGATGAGAATGAAAACAGGCCAGTTAGTCTATCATGATGAATTCATCAGGAATTAACCATGATAGTTTCTAGGGAAAACCGAGAGGAGGTCGACCTGGTTGGGTATATTGCTAGCAATGGGATTCTCAGTCTCTATTACTAACAATCCCTTTCCCTCAATTATCTGGGTCTGTGCAAACTAGTGTGCAGATGAGGGATAGTAGGTAGGTATTTAACTCAACTAGATAGGGTATATTGCTAGCAAAGGGGCGGTTAGACCACCAGTACTAATGATTTTATTCCCGCCAATTTTAGACCGTTGCACGTTATGTGATATGTACAACTGTAATTGTTCTAATTTTGGCAGACAAAAAAGTGGACGTTGAAGACTGAATTTCGTCTACTCAAGTTTTTACATATTTTGAAATATTAAGTAATATACAGTTTGTATATAATCTGTATTTTAGTTATGGCATAAGGAAACTGAGAGGTTTTTTAAAATATAGTAGAGAGTTCAAAATATAATTAACGATTGATAACGACCTCAGTGATTTATTTAAGGATTTATTTAATTACGTATCAGTACGTTAAATATATATTTAAATATACACATTATTGTATGTCAGTATATGTGTTTAAAAAAAGAACAGAGTTTCGTGTCTTCAGTGAAACTGTTTATAATTACTCTTCTCCATCCAAAGGTTGCCTGGAAAAGGTCGCCCATTGTTTTCTCAGTGGAACCTTTTCTTGTAATTGTTCGTATATATAATAAATTTACCATTGTAATATTTTGGAGGAAACAATAAAGAGTATTTATTTTTCCATCTATTTAATACTCAGTTTGGAATTTATAGGAAATATTTGTAAGACAATTTACACAAATAATTTTAGTTATTAACTTTGTCTGAATCAGCTATTAGGTACAATGTCTAAAGTCAATTGTATAAAGTATTAATAAATTCGTCATCAAAAATACATCATACGTACGTTCTGTAAAATGTGTCTACATATAATAATTATATGACAAATAATTGTATTTGTCATATAAATGTTGTTATGTAATGATATTTATAATTAATAGCGTCGTTTAGATTTTGTGCTCCAAGGCGATTTTTAACTGATAAATAGGGAATAGTTAGCCTGACTGCGCTTCGGTATATACTATATGCAGTGCCAGTAAGCATGAAATGAGGTCACTTTGTCCATCGTGGTTAACACACCAGGAATTATCTACGATGGTTTCCAGAGGAGACCGCGAGGAGTCTCCGTTACTAAATTTTCCTTCCTCTAAATATGATTTGTACGTCACTCGTACGCTGATGGTGATACACTGGATACATATTATGTATAAAATTTCATATCAATCGACCGAACGATGCACACCGATCATGTGAAACACTATTATACAAACTGATTTTTATATGTATATAAAATTATGTGGCGAATTGTAAATTATTCTTGCGTGGTTAGTCATTATGTACTATAAATTAATTACGAAGGACTGTCGGTTGTAATATAGGCCGAAGACTATAGGCATCGTAGTTTTTTTTTTAAATTGATGATAATAGAATGGTAACCTTGTTGCGTTATCGGTATAAACTGGCGTAGCTCCAGTGAGGGATGATAGGTGAGGTTCATCCTCAACTCATGTCAGTTAGCCCATTGTGACGAATTCAACAATAAATAAATCACAATGGCTTCCAGAGGAAACAGCGTGGAGGTCGACCTGATAGGATATATTGCTGGCAATGAGTTGGCTAATCCCCATTACTAACAATTTCGTCTGGTAGGTAATCAACCTGGTAGGGGACTAGGTTTCGTAGTAGGCTTGTTCTAATTCTATTCCAGTATAGGTCAAATGTAGCTAATAGTTGACAATACTTACTACAGCTTTAGGTACAATCGTTTTCACATTATATTTGCCAGCTGATTTTATTTATTGAATTTATTAGAAATGGTTTTATTTTGGTTTTGGTAACAGCTTGAACACCATAAACGAGGGTCGTACAGCAGTTGGCGATTTGTCTGGATTCATTCCATGCACACCAGCTGGCTGCGTGGAGCTGATAAAGACGACCGGCGTGCCCATTGTTGGGAAGACTGCGGTGGTTGTTGGTCGCAGCCGCATAGTTGGCACACCTGTATCGGAGCTCCTTAAATGGGAGAATGCTACAGTTACAACCTGCCATTCGAAAACAAAAAATTTGAGTGATATTGTAAGTATTAGTGGTATTAAGTTTTTTTTTTAATGGATGATAATGAAATGGTAACCCCACCCGCGCTTTTGGTTACATTGAAGGAGGGGGTAGGGTAACCAGTAAGGGATGATCGGTGTAGATGAAGACTCTAAGTCCAGTTAGTCCATCGTGACGAATTTGACAATAATTAATCAAAATGATTTCCAGGCAATCCGCGTGAAGGTTGACCCTGACTGTATTGGTAACAATTTGAATTAACGGCCCCATTATTAATAATCCTTCTCACCGCAATATTAATTTAGGTAACCTATGAACTATGTATGAGGTCCTTATTAAATTGCCAATTTTAAATACCGGCTATTATAAAAATCAATATTTCTTATATCTAGATACTTAGAATTCGAAATTGAAATTATTATTATATAATAAATTTTGCTCATTTCGTTTTCCCGCCATTTGATGTTTTTTTTTCATATTATTGTTTCAGTTTGTTTTTGGTATAAACGAATAATTTAAATGAAGTAAAATTTTTTTATTTCGGTTATGGCTCCGACGTAGACTTTACTCATATAAAACTGTAACTTCATAGGTAACAGTAATAAAAGTAAAAGCTTGTGAAATTTTAAATTCTACGTAAGTTTATATTATTCATTGATAAACCATTTGTCGAGTGTTAGTATTGAATTTAAATATATTAGTTAGTATATTATAGTTTTAATATTTACTGTTAGACTAGGTAAATCACAATTTGAGTTTAAATCCAAAATATTATTTGACATAGTTGTTAAGAACATAAATAAGTAGTTTAACATAAAGTAAGTGTAAGTTAATATCTTATATAATATAATTAAAATAAAGTAGAATAGTGTATATTGTAATTTTCTCACAAGTGCAATATGAAATACCTATTATGGATCACTCGGGAGAAACTGCGATTTTTATTTCATGTGATTTGCAGTTTTTGCTTATAGTAGATAAAGAATGTTTTTATTGTAAATGTCTTAGTGATTTTATTTTATTTTTAGACGAAAACAGCGGATATCTTGGTGGTTGCTATAGGGCGGCCGGAGTTGGTGCGAGGATCATGGATCAAACCCGGTGCCGTTGTCATCGACTGTGGAATCAATCCTATATCAGGTTTGTATAAAATAATAAGAACAGCTTCAGTCGCAACGTTATACTCGTATAAATACTTATCTGGACATTGGAATATACCATAATATAAAAGCAGCTTACCTAATATCAAATTTATTGCTATTATAAAGTTTCTAAAACATCGGGTAATGGGAGAGGGGTTTATGGTTTTTTTTACTCACATTTTCGACTATAAGTAAAATAAAAACTATGCAGCATAAATATTTATAAATAGAAAATTGTTTTAAAATGTACAAATTAAGCCCTTTCATATGATACTACCATTTGGACTAGTAGGTGAATTTAGAAATTTTGAATATCTGTTTTGGACCTAGCAATAAAGTGAAAATATTTTTTGATTTTATTTTATTGGAAATTGATTATTAGTAGTTGTTAAAATATACCGCTGTGACAGACAGACAACGTCCCAGTATAAGGGTTCCTTTGTACCTTTTTGGTACGATACCCTAAAAAGGGTCAGAGAGTAAAAAGTTATATGCTTTTAATTGCTGAATATATTTCAATGAGAATCGTGGCGTGCCTAGTACCTAGTCCCGGTGTCTGAAAAAACACGGGCACAGGGTGTTTGTAGGGAGTTTGTTGTGGTGTGGCAGTCGGCGGTCTCTAAACCCTATCTCCGTATGCGTTGCACCATAGGTAAAGCTGGCACTAGGCAAAAGCCTAGTGCCAGCTTTACCTATAATATTAATATTAACATAACTATTCTGTAAAAACAGAATAGTTATGTTAATATTAAGTCCCAGCAAACATTATTTAGAGAGGACAAAGAGATTGTTAGTAATGAGGTTTAACAACCTCATTGCTAGCAATACATCCTATCAGGTCGACCTCCACGCGGTTCCCCATGGAATTCATAGTGGTTAATTTGTGTTCAATTGGTCTCTATTAACCAACTGATCTGCCTTCGTCCTCACCTATCATCCTTCACTGGTATCCCGTTAGCGTATACCGATAGCGTGGGCAGGGTTACCATTCTATCTTTAGTCATTAAAAAAAAATCCTATTTTAAATTCCTGTTTTGACTAATTTCATAAACAGGTTTCTTGTTTATATATAGCCTTTTCTTCAGATTATAAGTAGTTCTTTATATTGTGCTATAATACCACATACAATACTTTTATTTATTTTATTTTTACATTCTTCCACATGCTTGTAATATTTCCTTTTTATTGATATATATTTAACAATATATATATATATATATATATATATATATATATATATATATATATATATATATATATATATATATATATATATATCCCTAAATTAAATGCCCGTAACAAATGAAAAGTCCTTTAAATTCCCCAAAAACAATTAATCAAGACGTACCTATAATGAGTTCCTGAACCTTAATATATTTCACGACCATCCCAAGTTATTTAAAAATAAAATTCTAAAAAATCTCCCATAATAATCATCATGAATCCTATAACTAATAATTACCCGATTCTTGTTCCCTGTTTTAATAATTCTAATGAAGTATTCTTATGTTATTATTTGTATGTCATATTTTTTTTATTGTTTTGTTAGTATCAATTTTATTAATGTGAAATCGATGTTTTTAGAATATATTTTGTGCATCTCTTATTTGTTGTAAATGCAAAATGCAGGATTTATATATTAATTAAAATTAATGCCTGTATTTACACTGTTGATGTACCTTTTAAAATAAATAAAAATAATATTTTCATGATTTTTATGTACAATAAACCATAATAAATTCTCTCGCAGAAATCTTACAGAAAATTTCTTTACACTAATAACTTCTGTATTGAGTATGATTGCGAGCTAACAATTTAACTGTTTGCCCCGGTGTACAAACATCATCAATGAGCGGAACTGACTGATATAACAATACTGTAAACATGAACGGACTTCTTTCACTTTACAACAGTTGAGTTCATTCTTTCTGGATGATATCACATATATTGAAATTCTAGTTAATATTTTAAACCTTTCCACGCCGTAATATATGGTTTCTACTAAATCGTGAATTTGTGCGTTCTAGAAATTTCTTAATGATATTATACCCAATTGGAGTAAGTGGTGTCTTATCTTATGTACACCTTGTAAAAAAGGAAAATAAATTATAGATTGATTGGACAGATCCGACAAAAAAAAGTGGTCAAAGGCTGGTCGGTGACGTGGCGTATGCTGAAGCAGTGGAGGTGGCATCCCACGTGACCCCCGTGCCTGGTGGTGTCGGCCCTATGACTGTGGCAATGCTGATGAAGAACACTGTGCTGGCTGCGAGGAGACAGCTCGAGCGATTGTCAGCACAGACCTGGCCTCTTCGACCACTTAGATTATCACCAGTGTCACCGCCGCCCAGGTTTTTATACTCCTTTATTAGTATAGTATAAAATAGACCACGTTAAACACATTATAGTACTGAATTGTTAAAAAAATAACTACTAAAAGTAGTTCTTTATACTGTGCTAATACATTGTATTAAGGTGGTGCTATTGAAGTGAATAGGCCACCCTCATACCAAACGACGGTTTTATATGCCTTCCGTAGCACAAAGCAAGTCATAGTCATTTAAAAATGATCTAAATAGGAATTTGAAAAAATCTAAACTTTATCTGGCATTCGATCTGGAGATTCTGGGTCGCAATCAAGCAGTCTTAGACTGAGCTACGTTACGATCATTGTTCTTATTGTATCATCTGTCCTTTTCCTTATCAGAATGTTGTAAGAAATAAAGAAACACAGCATAATGCATTAATGCAAGAGAAGGAAATATCAAAATAATATCAAACCAATTCTCCAACATAGTAAAAGTAGGCTGGAATTATTCCTTTATGAGAGAGACCCGTTCCCCGTAATTGAACGATATTGATTGTCCCAGTTATTTATGACGACGACTTATTAAGTTCAGATCGCGTCATTATCTGGCTAAATATTTCTGCTTTCTTTATAGTGATATCGTCATAGCACGATCGCAGAGTCCAAAAGATATCAGTGAGTTAGCTCAAGAGATTGGCTTGTACCCGAAGGAGGTATCACAGTATGGGCGTACAAAAGCAAAAATTTCGCTCTCGGTTCTAGATCGATTGAAAGACCAGCGCAGCGGTAAATATATCGTGGTTGCAGGGTGAGTAAATTAAGTTATGGTAAGTTTAAAAAGGTACTTCATGTCCAGTGCAACAATGCATTTAAGGTACCGTCGGCATTGCCGTGATTTCGTATTGCAGTGGGGCGTTTGCAAAAGACATAGATTGTTTTTATGCCGATGATAATAGAATGGTAATCCCGCTTGTGCTAACAGTATACGCTGGCGGTGTACCAGGGAAGGATGATAGGTGAGAATGAAAGGATAGGTCAGTTAGCCCATCGTGATAGTACATCTGGAATTCAGCACAATGGATTCCAGGGGGGCTACGTAGAGTCGACATGACAGGGTATATTGCTAGTAATGAGACTGGTAGTCCACATTACTAACAATGCCTCCGCCCCTCCCCTCCCGCAGGCGACGGGCTTTTTTAATGGGTGATAATGGAATGGTAACCCAGCTTGCGCTATCGGTATACGCTGGCGGAGCACCAGTGAAACGCGATGAGTTAGTACCAATGGCATCCTAATCATCATTGCGAGTAAGCTGAACTGCTTTTATATTGGTTACTTGTGCACGGATCTCAAACGGAATACAGTATTGACTTCAAATTAGTGTTTATATTTGATTGTGACTATGGTATTAAGAAATTGAATTATTATATTTAAAATGAAATATATTATTATTATCAGTTTGTACAGATTATAAAAAAATACTTTTTTCTGTCCAGTATCACACCCACACCGCTCGGGGAAGGCAAAAGTACAACTTTATTAGGGCTGGTGCAGGCTCTATGCGCGCATCGCGGTCGTAATGCGTTTGCTTGTATGCGGCAACCCAGCCAAGGTCCAACTTTCGGTGTGAAGGGCGGTGCCGCCGGTGGTGGTTACTCTCAGGTAAAGTTTGTTATTATCTCCATTCATTTATATACATTATATAGGGGCCAATCTAGGGGGGTTATTTAAGCAAATCGATTATTCTATCATGATGAATAGAATTAACCACGATGGTTTGTTTCCAGTACAAACCGCGTGGAAGTTGCTTTGATAAGTTATATTGCTTTAGGATCCTATGCCCCTTCCCCTCCTCCTGACCTAGGGCTACTCATTCAGGCAGATACTTAGTGGTAAAATGAGTATACTTTATTTGCATAATAGAATATAGGGAATAAGCAAGATACAATAATAACATGGCCATTCATTATAAAAGGCGACTAATGAATTTATTATATTTAATTTTGCGTAGAGGTGCAATAAAGCATAAAATTCAGGCATTGACAAATATAAATATACCTAAATGATTAATAAATGTGAAAATCAAGATTCACGGTTTTTCTAGAAATTCTTACTAAATGTAACTTGGTGTATTCGAAACCAACTCCAAGTTTGGTCAGTAAAAAACAAATGTACATTTGGTACGACACAACAATGGAATAAAGGAACTTGAAACCTTGAATTGTTATGTGTATGTGTCCTTACCGTATTCGGTCACAGTCATTTTTAAGACTAGGGTCACGTTCGGCTTATCTTCCAATCGCACTGGCTGGCATCGACCAAGCATAGCAGCCACATTCAAATTACGTTATGTTTTTCTTCCATTGCTAACTTTCACAATATTAGTAGTACCTATTTAGAATGGGTCTTATTATTAAGTAGCTAATTGATATTTATGAAGATAGAACTTAAAATGAAAATAGAACAAAGCATAGATATTACATATTTCCCTTAAATACACTTAATCTATATTTACCAATAAGATTAGATAATGTGGACCGTCTATTGGTTTTCAATAAGGTTCTTAAAACATACAATGCGACGTTACCGATTTTCCGTCAACGGAAAAAAGCTAGTGGAAAAAAGTCGTAATTGGGCGTGATCCGCTTTTCAGTTTTAATTTGGCTTTTATAAACGCCTTTTTACGTCTCTAGGTATAGTACCTGTATATTAATGTAATTTTTTTTTCTAATAAATTGAGTGTACGTGCCTAGTTTCTTTGCTAAACAAAGAAACTAGGTATAGATTTGGCAAACAAGTTTAAAGTCTGGTTTATCTGATTTGGTATCCAGCGTCAATAGATGATGTAATTGCTCATTATATTTTGAAAAAAAATAAGAATGCAGATATCTACAAATTTCACTTATAATTCATATATAAATTAGATAATATTTGGTATACTTGACGAAAAGTGGGCGTGTTGATTGTTACATTTACCTACCACAACGGCGACAGTCGCCTAATGTCTCTGACCACACTATTAGAGATTATAGTCATGAGAATTTATTTGGACATTATGTTTATTATTGATAGGTTATCCCAATGGAGGAATTCAATCTTCACTTAACCGGTGACATACATGCTGTTACTGCGGCTAACAACCTGCTTGCCGCTCAGATGGACGCCCGTATATTCCACGAACTAACCCAAAAGGACGGTCCTCTATATGATCGATTGGTACCAAAGATCAAAGGTACGAGAAAGTTTTCTCCGATACAGTTGAGAAGGCTCAAGAAGTTAGGCATTGACAAAACTGATCCTGATTCGCTTACGGCAGAAGAAAGAAGCAGATTTGCTCGGTTAGATATCGACCCGAATAGAGTTATGTGGAATAGAGGTAAGTACCAAATACTATAGAATATCATAAAAAATCATGTAAAAAGCGTCTGTATTGAATATAGACAAATTTTATAACAATTAAAATGGAGATAAGGCTAATGAAATAAAGTAAACTGCTATTCATCTTTTTAAGCGATTTGAAGAGAAAATGCACCATTTTGTTATTATTATTTACCAACTTATAGACATGAAAGTGTTTTTAACCGTATGCAAAATTAATATGAATTAACATAAGAGTAAAAAATTTTGTGTGGTCCCGGCGTAGAAATGGCCACCCCTTCCTTTCTCGTGGGTGTCAAGAGAGGCAATTAAAAGAATCTATTAGTTGACAATTAGTAGTAACAGCCCTCTTGTAACATCACTTAAGGTTTAATCGCGGTTACCAACTCATTTGCCAAGCGTGGTAACTACTGGTAACACCCTCTTAAAGGGTAACAGAGGACAGTTAACGGTTGATATGATGATGATAATGTGAGTAAAAAAATTGACAAATAAAAAACAAATGCAAAAAATTATGTATAAAACGATTCATAATTTGTATTGGGGGTATGTATACACAAGAAAAAACAGAATCGAATCGGGAATCATCTCATATTGTGGTTTAAAAAACAATAAATTAGTAAAAAGAAAATCTCGTAAGCAACAGAAATTAAGAAAATGAATAATAATGAAACTTTTGTTGTTTCAGTTGTGGATTTGAATGACAGATACCTTCGTAAGATTACTATAGGCCAATCACCAACAGAAAAGGGTTTCACTCGTGAGACCAGCTTCGACATATCTGTTGCTTCAGAGATCATGGCAATTTTGGCACTTGGTAATGATGTGGAAGATATCAAAATAAGACTTGCAAGTATGGTGGTGGCGTACGATAAGAAAGGCAATCCTGTCACTGCTGATGATCTAGTAAGTATTTTGCTATGTATGAGCAATGTTATGAAACATAGAGTCCCATATACACCGAGCAATTATCATAACGATAATATGCCGTTTGATTGTAATTTTTTAATTTTTCTTGGAATGATAGATGAGGATGAAATTAGATCACTAAGCTAATTGAAACGAATTTACCAGGAATTAATCACGACTGTTTTAAAAACGGACTATTGGAGGTGGGAGTAATAGTAAGGACTAGTTCCTATTACTTACGATTCCTATCTCTTTGGAAGAAAGCTAGTTAGATCTACATATCTTGTGCTTTATGCGGTTATTCGTTGTACCTCGAAAAGGTGGCCAGATCGAATTGGTATAATAAAGAGATTAGATTAAAAGAATCAATCAACATAACTTCTAGAGAAGGAAAAGAAAAATTACGAAAGAGATTTATCAAGCAAGAATGAATGGAGATGTCGTTATGTGCTACCCTAGACGGACGTATACCGACCAAATAAGCGACGCGATGTGCTGAAGAAGGGCCAAATTAAAAATATCCGTAACCGGCGAGCGTGTATGAAAAGAATGATGAATGTGAAAGAAGCGAAAGGAGTTTGTTTGAATCGAAGCATTTGGCATCCCATTGTTTCTGCCTACCCTAATGGGAGACAGGCGTGACAGATATGTATGTATGAAAAGAAAATTATCTAATGGTAATAATACTTGTAATTCTAGGGCGTCACGGGAGCACTTTTGGTTCTACTTAAGGATGCATTTGAACCTACGCTGATGCAGTCATTAGAGGGCACTCCCGTGCTGGTGCACACGGGTCCTTTTGCGAATATCGCTCATGGGTGCTCTTCGATTTTAGCCGACAAGATTGCCATGAAGCTGGCCAGAGAGAATGGTTATGTAGCTACAGAAGCGGGTTTCGGATCTGATATAGGTCAGTATATTCAATGTATCAGTTTATGTTATTTTGGCTGTGTGGTCCCGGCATAGAATGGGCCACTCCTTCTTTTCCCGTAGGTGTCATAAAAGGCGACTTAGGGCGAGGATAAGCAGCAGCTTCTCTCTTAAGATATCTCCAAAGCTTAATTGCGGTTGCCAATCCGCCTGCCTAGCATGGCAACTATTGGCAAACCACCCCCAAGGCGGAGACTTATGTCCAGCAGTACACAATTAAGGGCTGATATGATGATATATAATTTATTATGGTTTCGCCTGCACGAACTCTATATTTCTCATTTCCGTTTTGATTTATAGAAATCCTCATCAGAGGGAGGCTTTTATCTCTGTCCTACTTGTGTTTCTGCTATGAAGCAACTGTGCAACTGTTTAAGATATAACAGTGACTAGAGATTGAGGACTCAATTCCTTAACCCTCAAGGGTTAGGGGAAAGGGATTGTTAGTAATGGAGACTGAGAATCCCATTGCTAGCTATATACCCAACCGGTTTGACCTCCTCGCGGTTCCCCCTGGAAACTATCATGGTTAATTCCTGATGAATTCATCATGATGGGCTAACTGGCCTGTTTTCATTCTCACCTATCACCCTTCACTGGTGCTCCGCCAGTGTATTCCGTCAGCGCAGGCGGGGTTACCATACCATTTTCACCCATTAAAAAAAAAACCCTCAAGGGTTAGGATAAAAAACGTTATAAATTTATAGCGTCATGTACTTATTTTCTTAAATATGTTTAGATCTTAATTTAATTTGTTACAAAAACATTAATTAGAGGATCTTAATATTTCTGCAGGCATGGAGAAGTTCTTCGACATCAAATGCCGCGCTAGCGGGGACAAGCCACACTGCGCTGTAATTGTAGCGACCGTCCGAGCGCTGAAGATGCACGGCGGTGGGCCCGCTGTCACCGCAGGCGCACCCCTCCACGATGTCTATGTACAGGTGTGTATGGCAACTATACGTCAACGTCACGGTTCATTCTCGGTCTGGTAAATTATTATCACGTAAGAAACAATGGATGTATTCATACTATTCGTAATTGGTTGTAATTCCTAACTTATACGCATACAGAGGATCTGATAAAACCTATCGTTTGAAATATATATCGAAATGCTATAGTATGTTTATACTATAGTTACACAGGCTCGACTCATATGCGGACCATAGTTTAGCAATTCTGTATCTTACTGTTTTGAATAAAGATTACTGTAAGATTATTATTACTATCTGAGGGAACAGTCCACTGTTGTTCTAGTCACGATCGATCTCGAACACTTTTTGTAGATTTCCTATCTACATTATACCTTTAATACTATATTATTATTCTATATGTGTACTGTTTTATTTTAACAAACTAGCATATTATATTGCTTCACGGTATCTAAGCAATTACTATAGCTTGTGGACATTTGCATCATGTAGGAGTATCTGATACGTCATGTTTAGGTTTTATGTCGATCCTGAAAACCGGTGACCATTGGGCGATTACAATTGAAAGTTCTCTAAGCAATACAATAAGAGTAACTAGGCGAACGCCAGCTAGGCAAATGGCCAAAGTGCTTATATTTATTGTACAAGGGTGGCAAATATTTATTTCTGGCCGGAGCGGCAAAACAGCTAGACAGTGTATTGCTTCGTAGATGCCATTAATTAATTAACTTTTACTACGACATGGGAAAGGAATTGTTAGTAATGGAGACTAAGAATCCCATTGCTAGCAATATACCTAATCAGGTCGACCTCTACGCGGTTCTCCCTGGAAACTATCATGGTTATTTCTTGATGAATTCATCATGATGGGCTAATTGACCTGTTTTCATTTTCATCGATCACCCTTCACTGGTGACCTGCCAGCGTATACCGTTAGCACAGGCTGGGTTACCATTCCATTTTCACCTAACAAAAAAAAAAATAACCAAAATGTTTGTGCTTATATTTTTCAGGAAAATTTGGAACTGCTAAGTAAAGGCTTATGCAATCTAGGCAAACATATTAGCAACGGAAATAAGTTTAGGGTTCCGGTCGTTATTGCTATAAATAAGCACGGGTGAGTGTTTTTTAGTACATGCTTTTATTTCCGTTAGCTGTCCACTATTGAACACAGGTCTCTTCTATAGACTGTCATAAGGAACGGTACTGAGTTGGCATGGGTAATATTGCTATTGCTCCAATATTAGTTTCTTTTGGACATTGATGATAGAAAAAAAATACCCACCCATTTCGATATCGCCCGTACCGGTCGGATATGTATACTAATTTCGATCGGGTCCTTCATTTCGACATTAAATATTGGTTAACAGACATTTAACATATTATTGGGCCAATATATATATATTGTAGCTAAAATATATAGATATTGGAATATATTATCCACCCCTAGTCCCGAGCAACCGGCTTTCACTGCCTCTCTGCAATGCATTTAAGGTCGTCACTCCATCTAGTGGTAGCATTTGCTATGCTACTATTTAAATTACTACAGATATGTACATGTATGTGTATAGGTAGTATATGAATGTACATAGTCACATACTACCTATGTGTATAATATAATAGATGTAATCTATGTGGCTTGCCAATTTGCTTTGTTTTTATAATTTTTTTTATTTATAGATAGTGACTCTCTACTGCGCCAATTCCATACAACGTCACATTTTGTATCTGCTTTTAACACCTTTTTTATGTAGGAAATCTAGTTCGAAAAAAATTATACATCAATAAGACATTCAAGTTTACTTTGAGCCAAAAAATGGACACGCAGTATAATTAACCTTGGGGCATCTATATATGTAAAATACATAATAATAATAATATTATATATATATATATATATATATATATATATATATATATATATATATATATATACGATGATATTATTTGTTGGCTGGCGTAATTCTAAAAGCAATTCTTTGTTTCCAAAATAAAGGTATGACGTCATATAATCATAGGATATCCTTGTTGTATGTTATGAGAAATCATGAACATTAAATATTTTCATTTGCTATTTCAGTACGCATACAATAACACTGTTCTTTATAATAGGTACTAAATGTTAATATTTCTTTTTTTATTTTAATTAACCAATGTTACAAAGGTTACATTATGTAAAACTATTATCTATAGATAATAGTTTTACTTTTTTATGCAACATAATATGTATATATGTAACATAATATATAGCCATAGCTCGGCATAGAATAAGCCACCCCTTTTTTCCCATGGGTGTCGTAAGAGGTGATTAAGGAAATTTAATTGCCTTTTAGAAAATTATCAAAGTCTATCCGCGGTTGCCAACCCGCCCGTCAAGTGTAGCGTCTACTGCCAAACCCCTTTATGGGGAATACCTGTGTTTAGCAGTAGACAGTTAAATGACTTATATAATAATAAAAAATAAAAACAATGACGAAAGATTATTTTTCTACAGAAATGATACAGAAGCTGAGCATAATCTTATAAAGTCGTTTGCCCTTCAAAATGGTGCATTCAGAGCTGTCATATGTGATCACTGGGCAAAAGGCGGCGCCGGCGCAATTGATTTGGCAGATGCAGTGATCGACGCTTGCGACGCTAAATCTAACTTCCAATTTTTATATCCATTGAATCTACCAATACGCGACAAAATTAAACGCATTGCAACGGAAATGTATGGCGCTGGAGAGATTGAATACACAGACGAGGTGCAAAAGAAGATTGATGTCTTTACTGAATTGGTTTGTAGTATTTTTATTCTTTGGTAATATCGCAAGTTTCAATTATATTAACAAATAATATTGTACATTAAATAATTGAGAATAGAAGATACTTGAGGGCATTTTTTTATTGGAAAGGGAGTAGAAATTGTTAGTAACGAGGATTAGTGGCTCATTGTTAGCAATTTTTATTTATTTCGTCAACTGGGTGAGTTCTACTGTTTCTCTATACGTTCACCCAGAAAGCATCAGTACAATCACACATACTTTATAATTAAATGGAATAATTTTAATATGATTTAACAATACAGATAACATTAGATTTTAAATTTCTGAACACAAACACTCTGTGGTCGTCCGACGAAACTGCAACAAGCTGGAGGCAAACACGTCTAATTGTGGATACCGGTTCAAAACATCATTGAGTAGTTTCAATGCAAGAGATAGAGGAGTTTGCTTAGTCAACTTTGTTCTTGTTAACGGAACATCAAATAAGTACCGTCTACGTACTCGCACAAAAATAGCTACTGGTTGCTCCTATTGACCTATATTAACCTCTATATATATACCTGACAGGTTATAATATATCCTGTCAGGTAAACCTCAACGCGCCCTTTCTTGGAAACCATCGTGGTTGATTTCTGGCGAATTGGTCACGATGGGCTAATTGACCTACTTTCATCTTCACCTATCATCAATTACAGGCAGGATTACTTTATTTATGCACTTAGTTTATATCAGTGAATGCATTAGCTGATTCAACGTACTCGTGTGTGTGTTAGTAATACAGACCATGTGGCTTAATATTTCATGTTTTATTATTAATGCTATGAATGCGAACGTTTATTGTTTTGATCTTTAGATATTTATGACGTTTAAACATCGAACAGCATCTACCAATTTAGATTAGGTTTTTTTCCTAAATTCGACTGATTGACAACTTAACCAGCAAATAATACCTATATAAAAAAGTAATAGATTGCTTAAGATCTATCAGAGTATTTTATTAATAATTAATCAAAAATACTGAAAATTGTTCAATTGTTTTTGAAAATTGACAAATAATTTCGACCTTATTAATACTTAAATAAGCTTTGCTATAAATAATCCAGATGGCATCAGATACTTTTAAGATTTTAAATGTTTACAGGGCTACGATAAACTGCCAATTTGCATGGCCAAAACATCGAACTCGTTGACCGGTGATCCGGCTATAAAGGGCGCTCCTGTGGGCTTCACGTTGAAGATTAACAATATCTTCGTATCGGTGGGTGCTGGGTTCGTGGTTCCAATGGTCGGGGAGATCTCCAAAATGCCCGGGCTTCCCACGCGACCCAGTATCTACGACATAGACTTGAATACGCAGACGGGCGAGATCGATGGATTATTCTAGCAATTTATACACTCTTTTATGTAAAATTTTTACTAAAGATCGCATATAATTTAATATTAATATTACTTGTTAAGGAAATTAATAAAAAAATATCCCTTTATTTTTATTAATTTGTTGTTGTTTATTAACTAATTCGAATATAAAATACCAAGAGTTACTTTACAGTTTCCATTAAAAACAAATAAGACTGAATAGATTTGACTGGATCATTTTAATAGGATTTCGATATTCCGAGCTCCGCGTGAAACAATACATAAAGTATTCTTATGTGCTAAGTTAGGATATAAGTTACTTGTGTACCAAATTTCTTTTAAATTTGTTCAGTATTTTTTATTTATTTGTATTTTTGCACACATTAAAATATGTCTACAGGGCGGACATAATGTCTGATGGCATTCTTTATCAGTCGACCGTTACCTTTAACAGAGTAAATGGCGGTGCATTGCTCTATCAAAATCAATTTGTAAATAAAATAAATATTTTGATAAATAACAACATTAATACATTTTAAGATGAATGAATATAGAAACATATAGAATAATATACCATAAGTAGTAGACTAGTCCAGCCCTAAGTACGGTTACAAATGAAAATGCATTTTCATTTGTAACCGAACATTGTTTTGAACATTGTGTAATTTGACAATGAACATGAAAAATATGTGAAGTGACGCGAAAACGAAAGAAGTTTTTAAAATAATAAAAGTGTTCCAAATTCTAAATAATTAAAATGTTGAAAAAAATGTATGTAACAATATTTAGTTACTAGTTAGTAGACTAGTTATTTACAAAAATTAAACACACATAAATCACATACAATACAATACACATATAAATAACTATATGCTAATCATATAATATAATGTTTATAAGTAATGACTAATCATATAATATATAATAGATTAAAGCTCTTCGTTGTCGTTATAATTTCAATTGTTCTTGAAATTTTACATTTTTATAACAAACATCTATTGTTTCAAACTTTCGCATTTATTATATTAATAAGATATATATTTCAAAGCAAAAATCTCGATTTATTATGTATTTTATGATTTACGAGCGAGCGTTTAAGGTAGCGATGCGCGGATCTGAACGATTGATACTAATTTTATAATTCGTATTCCAATTATTTTACTAATTAGCAACTAATTACAACAAAGTCCTTTCTCTGAATTTGTTTACTACTAAGTTCATTTTACAGTTTGTATCCATTACTACTACATTACCATCTTAGTAAAAAAGGACGACAAAAAAAAAAAAAAAAAAGAAACGCCACATTAAGCACTGATATTGTTCGATCTTATTATAGCAGAGCGCAATAAATAAACTATTTGATTGTAAACTGTGTTTAATTTTATATATATATACAGATACACTGTAAAACGCAAATAACAATTGTTTAAAACCGGAGTTGACCTGAACACACATACGTGACATTAAAAAGAAATTATCAGCGGAGCGAAGTGTTGCTAGTACAATAAAAAACTAGAGAAGGGATGTGCTGAGTATTTCCAATACATATATAAATTTTATAGCCCGTGTTGTCTCGCAATTTCCTATAAAACTATATTTACTTTTATCGAAAATTGGTAACTTTTTACTAAATTTAAATTAGCAATACTCTTATCTATTAAAAAGTAAAACATTTCAACGATTGGATCGATACGGTCATATTCGTGTCGACTCGTATATCAATAACTACTAATGAATGATATTAGTAGTCGGACGACATTAGTAGTTAGCTGACATTAGTAGTCGAATGAATAAAATTTGTAGTTGAATGATTTGAAAATAATGCGAATAATCCAAACAACTTGCTGAGTCGAATAATTAGTATATAGTCGAATTAGTAAAGTCGCGCATCGCCACTTTTAGCAGTTAGCATGAGAATTTGGGTGGTGTTACACGCATATTCTGCTAACGTTATTGTGGCCGTATTTATTTATGTGTCAAAAAGTTCGCGCACTATGAATACATAACAAATTACAGTTTTATTAATAAATAAAATAATACTTTGTTTCTGATATGATTATTTGTGGTATGAAGTGGTTTTGTGATGAATTTATTTTAGTGCAGTGAAAAGATTTTGTGCATTTATCGAATTTGGTGATTTGTCATCACATATATTTTTGTTTTCTTTTTACAAAAGAATTACAGAACAGCTGATACTCAATACTACAAAAAATATATCTTAAACCTAAATTAAAGAATACAGAAGTATTCCATTTAAAAAACCTAAGGTAAATATTTATATTTCGTAGAATGCAATATTATAAGTAGATGCTTTAAAAAATAATAAAAAAATATATATAAAAAATATGTTGTAAGGTTTTGATCATAGAAATTCAAGTTTTGGCTGACAGTATTAATTTATTGTTTTTTTATTTAGTAGATTTTTATGCGTATTGAAAGAAAAATATACAATATTTTGTTGTACAAATTAGTTGTATAAATTTAAGCGTTCGTATTAATATCTGTAGTTTGTATTGAAAATGTAGATTAGCGCCTCTAGCGAGGTTGGTTTTAGTAACTTAGATTTACATATAAATTTGTAATTATGAATACAATAGTAACGTAAATCTTTATGCAACTCATACTACCCACTCTGTTAACTTTCTATCAATTATGCTCTTTCCTTTACACTTAATTATATATATATATATATATATATATATATATATATATATATATATATATATATATATATAATTATTTTATATATATAATATAATTATATTATATATTATTATATTATATATTAGAATATATATATATATATATATATAAATTCCTGAATTAAGGTGAAAAAAATGCGAAAATCGAAAATACGTAACTCACGAAATTTTAAAATAACGGTTATTTTTTTATCAGACCTCGTATATATATATATATATATATATATATATATATATATAAAACCAGAGACCTCAGAAGTCACAATATGTCTATAATTTCATTTCCGCTTTTCAGACACACGTCTGCTACAATAATTAAAATAATGAAAGAAAAAATAATAATAATTAGTCTGGTAGTGGGCTATTTCCTACCAAGTATGACCAGTGGGTATAACAACAATTGTTGCGACACTGGTCAACAACTAAAAAAAATCATAAGTGAAGATGGATTTACTGTAAATATACTATGTTTGGACCTTGCAACAAATAATACCACACCATTATCTATAACATGCAAGACGCCGGTCGCAATACTGGCAACATTTTATATAAATGATGAAGGCCACTTAGTTGTGCAGACTTCGGTAAATCATGATATTATCATAAAGTCAGGAGAGTAAGTATAGTTTATCAACATTTTTTAAGATCAAAATTAACAACAAATAAAAAAAGATGGAAGAAATTATTATAGGTACATATTTTCAGATATTGTTTGTACCAAACATTATATACTTTGAAAGTATACAACAGAGTCATATTATGTACAGATGACAACGAGGATAAGAATGACATTGCTGATTCAGTAAAAGGCTACTGTATGTTGGTATCAGTCATATTTCTTATATTGACTGCAACGGTATATGCTGCTATTCCTGAATTAAGGTGATTAAATACTGTGCGCTATTGTCCATATGCTAACTGTGCTTGCAACACTTACCTATTGCACTTGTAAGTTACATATAAAATGTATTTATAAATGTTATGAGCAAGGGTGGACTCATCTCTGTCAGAGATCTCTTCCAGTCAACCCAATACAGTGAGAAAGCATTTCGTTAGCGGGCAGCTGAAGTGCTACAACTATTAATATATAAACAAATACACAGTTAAATAAAATATTAAAATATATAATAAAATATTACACAAATTCATACACTATAAATCATCATTCGAAGCTATTGTGTATAGTACATATATATTTAAATGACGTATTGCATTTAATGACGTATGTATTATATGTACTTTGACGTAATGATAACAGTAATGATGACGTAAATAGCAGTTTATTGTTTATTTACGGAGGATTTTTCCTTTTCCTTATCATACATGTCGAAGTAATTGAATGTCATAATATTTGTATGGTATACACGAAATAAATATAGCGATTTACAATTTCTTATATCAGATGATATTGTGATAAACGTAAAAATTATAGGGAAATAAATTTTATTTTTAACACGTCGGCTACTTTTAGGGGCCAAAATGACTGACACCGGATCTGTACTTGATAAAACCCTTGTGGCTATGGAGGCTTGAATAACTGGCACTGCTGAGAGTTTCACTATTACTTATACACTGCTGGCTAGGCATTATTATACCGCGCGGTCAAGTTTATAAATTTTTTTAATATAAGAACTTATTCTTCGAGATATTAAGCAAAATATGTAGATGAATATATGAATAACGTTTTATTTTTATGTTTATGTGGATATAAATAGTTTGTAAAATAATCTGCATAATTAAAACTCGATGTCACGTTTTGTCTTCGTTTTAGTGATTTTTCTACTAGAAATATTTAGAAATTAGTTTTGGAATAGAGCACATATAATTTTCCCGTAGCTGTAGGCTGCTGTGTCTACTTGACAGGGAAATAATTGCCCTAAATAAAATATTCTCTTCATCTCTGTTCAAAGTACCTGTATGACCTTAGATACTTTTGTGACATTTAATGCAAAACAGTTTAATTAGCGTAGTATTTATTCATAATAGGTGATAATATTAAAATATATTAAACACAACAAATAACACGATAGATATTAAAAAAGGTCAAATATTATTATATTAATAAATATACAGGGTGAAGTTGTATGTAAAAATGTAAGTCTACATATACTATATAATATACTAGAACAGTAAATTTAGTTCACCAAAAATTCAAAAATGACAAAAAGTTTTGAACTTTCCATACGAACTTAACAGCTGTACGTACCGTGATAGTGTGTAAGGCTTGAATTTTTTGTTATTTTTCGATTCACGTGTCTTTAGCGAAAATGTCCAGTTTCTACGGTAAATTAACGATTTCGATTTCATTTTGTATATTACATACTAGTTAAATAACTGTTAATCTGTGATTTCTCCATCTACTAAAAAAAATCTTTTTAAATACTGTTTAAGAATGTAGGTTACTCAGGACCGTTCCATATGGCAGTTTACGAGGAACCAATAGTGGACAGATAACGGCTGATATGATGATGATGATGATAATATTTATAATATGAATATCGCTAAGATCAATGTTAAAAATATAAGTAGGTATATAATAAGAATTAAATTTTAAATAGAGAAAAATGATTAGGCTAACGGTATATAGGGGGAGTTGTGTTCGCGATTTTGTTACACCTTCCACCACTTCTCCTGTTTAAAACGCCTAATGTTATATTAAACACTGAAAGAAAATGAAGAAAAATTTACAGTTTTATATAGTTTCCGGTGCGACGGAAAATGTAGCCTCTCCGTTTTGGCATAATCTACAATATAAATTCGCAATTAATAACCTGTCTGTACATAGGAGATATTTAAATAAAAGATGATATAAGGAATACAGAAAACTGTAAGGCTGTAGTGATTCCTAAAGTGGGTTCCGCGGAACCCAGGGGTTATATAAAAAGTTACTGGGGTTCCGCGAAATTATTTATACAGTAAAACAATTCACATTAAAAATTAAAGGAAACTATAAAATTTTATACTTTTAAAATATTTACAATAAAAGCTTTTGTTCTTATTTAAATTACAGTGTTTTTGATCTGTAATAATTTGATATGAGCTTCCATAAAATTAAAGGTATTTGATGAAGATGGGTGTTATCTTAAAAGTTACTTATCTTATGCTTTACAGCAGGGGTTAGGAACCCCTGCTGTAAGGCATAAAATTAAGCATAAGGACATTCAAATAATGGTTTTTAGAATTTTTATCTGTGTATCTGTAAGTTTGTTGATATGATTCTCATGCAAAAATTATTCCATCAAATTAGTTGTGAATTTCACATCAAACTTCAATTTCATTTTTATTATATACTTTAGTTTTTTTTTATTAATTTATATATAACCTTGCAGAGACCTCCTCGGCAAAAGCTTGATCAGTTTCTGTGGAAGCTTATCTATCGGCCTGTCGATATTGGTCATCATGAAATTGATGGCATATTCGAATATGTCACTTTGCGCAGTGAGAGGTTTGTGTTTTACTATTATTCTAACACATTTAAACTTTAATTATTATTTTATTATTAAGATTAGAACATTATTTATCAATAATCAATTATGTGTGTGTGTGTGTGTGTGTGTGCGTGCGTGCGTGCGTGCGTGCGTGCGTGCGTGCGTGCGTGCGTGCGTGCGTGCGTGCGTGCGTGCGTGCGTGCGTGCGTGCGTGCGTGCGTGCGTGTGCGTGCGTGCGTGTGTGTGTGTGTGTGTGTGTGTGTGTTTTCAAAGCAATTTTGGTTGTTACTTTAATTTTGTCTCGTTGTTACTGAAGGCGAATTATGTAATTTTATATGTTAATCTATAAATTTGTAATTAATTTCATACAAATCCGTTCAACTGTTTTAAGCGTGACTGAATAAATAAATATCAAAACAATAATTTATTTTATATTATAATTATTGGAACGATTAATAAAACTGTGTTGCCTTAATACAGACAAATAATATATAATAAGAGAAATACACTTTAATGAAATTATAATTATTAGATACTATTTGTTTATTACTTAAATAAGACATGGAAGAGTAAATACATTTTTATTTTTAGGTTTTTTCGCATATTTTTTTATACTGTCGAGTTTCTTCTGGTCTAATGCAATGGCGATACAAATAATGTTTAGTATGAGGTAAGTTAATAAATTAGAGGTAATAAGTATGCATGTTTTTGTATCCCACAACGCTTAACCTGTGGTAGAAGTAATCGTTTATCTTGGTATGGATATTATGCATTTATTTCATGAATGGGCAACAGCGTCCTTTTTAAAACATCACGAAAACCTAATCGTCTATCAAGGGTGGCAAATACTGGAAAAGTCACCTAAGAGGGAGACTTATGTTCAGCAGTGGACAGTTAACGTCTCATATAGAAAAGAAAATTTCATATAAAAAAAGAGTACAAATAATTACATATACAAATAGTATATATAAGAGTACATATACAAATAATTATTATGATGAAATTTTATGTTATTTTTTTGTGTAGGCGACCATGCCTGTTATATGACCGTGGATGGAGAGAGTTCTCGTGGTACTCTTTATACGCGTGGGGGTGTCCGGCCGTGCTTACAATAATCACGGCGATTGTCAACTTCCACCCCGGCGATCACCCCAAGCCTGGCATTGGATTGATGCACTGCTGGTTTGTAGGTAATTTGTTGATTAATTACGTGTATGGTTTTATGGAATTGGTTTTCGATTGTATTTTTTTTATTATGCAACTTCAAATGGCAAGCTAGCTGACGATTCACCTATGAAAAATGGTAAACATTCCCCATACACATGAACAGCACCATGAATAAAGGACATCACAGAACACTCAGTGGCATCCACGCGATAACTCTTACGCGATATCATTGCTGAATATGCCTCCGTACTCCTTGTATCGGTAAGTTTGAAAGATGGGATATGTCAGTATAATCAGTAGCGGGTTTGCAGTCTTGGCCACTTTAGGCCCCAGGCCATGTAGTAAGTACCAGCCATCCCTTTCTCAGCACTCATCATATTGAATACATAATGAATTTACTTTTTTGGCAACTTTTATCGAAATCGATTCAGAAATTTAGTAAACTATAATATTTGCTAGATTGTAATATTTTCCGAGGTTTCAGGGATAATTTTTTTTACATTACACATTTAAACAAAACATTTAAAATGGATTTATTTAATTGATAAAGTTAATTAAAATTATAGGTTTATTCTTATACAAGATAAGATTTAACAAGTGTTTTACAACGTGTTACAAAACTTGTCGGCATTTAAGCGCAGCAAAATCATTAATTAAATCTTTGCAATCCAATCCCCAAAAAAAAATAGCTTCTAAAGCTAAATAAAGCAAGATCATATGATGAGACCTTTGCTCCGTCATTGTTGTGCGTAAATAAGACCCAGATAGTTGATTGCTGCTTATAATCTGGATCATAAGCATATATCCAAGACTTGTCACCACTAACCATATCGTAAACATGCTTTGACTCTCCTCAGTTGAATCGCTCCAGAATTTTGCGACACCAACTAACACGGACTTTTTTTTTTGGTTTAACACAACACTGTACTATGAACAAGGGCATTAACTTACACACTTTGTATCGCAATTTAGGTGTTAGTTGATATAGGTTATTAGTACAAGTAACTTATGCGCTTTAAGTATAATTATTGAGTTTTATTTCAACACCTTATATTGAAAGTGTATAAGTGTTAGTTGACATGGGTTATCAGTACTATGAACAAGAGCAGTAATTTACACGCTTTAAGTATAATTGCTGTAGTTTTAAATGTCAACACCTAATATTGTGTAACAGTAGGCACCTTTGTTTAATCTACGAATGCACGAAGGGGCGGATTTAAGGATCGCGCGTATGTACGAAATAACTTATACGTACATTTTATATGAACGAAATAATTATTTCACATTACATTATCTATATTTTAATTATAAAGGTACAAAAGCGATTTAGGAAGATTATTGTTATGCGCACCATAATGTGCGCGAGCCTTTAGAATATTTACGTAGTTTCAGTTATTTCTTGTTATCATCAGTGATTTTTTTGCCACCATTGGTCGCTCCTAATATTATATGTGGTCGCCCTAGGCCCGGGCCTCTTGGGCCTTAGGGCAAATCCGCCAGTATAATTATTATTAAAATCACTAATTTGCATGTTTTTTTAATGTTATTTCATAACTTCGTCGGTTGTAAACCGATTTGGAAAATTATTTTGCTTACGACACTAATTTGCTTACGATATTATAGAATTTACGGCGCGGTTTATTTTAATGGGATGAAAACGGCAACCCCTTACTATTCCATTTTCATAATGCGTATATTGATAGCATAGGATGGGTTACTATTTCATCCTAAAAAATGTATATTCTTAAAAATGTTAAATAATTCTTTTATTTTAATTATCTTTATTATAATTTTAATCGTATGACAGTTGAAGTTAAATATAGGAATTATATTATAGAAAACGATTATGTTGGGTACTTTATGAATAAAAGGTTTGTTCTTTATCAAAGCAAATAATGAAGGCACTGAATTTTTGAATTCACAATAGCACTTAGTTCGTTTAAACTACAAGTACTAGGTAACAACCGAGAATAATGGATATGTTTGTCGTTATTTGTAATACGAGTGACTTTAAATTGAAATGTATTAATTATTATTAGCTATATGGTACTATATGTATATATATATATTGCAAACTTTTTAGCTATGATATGTGTAATTATTAGACTTATTTTTTTTTACTTGTACTAATTATTATTTAAGTTATAATAATAAAAGTTATTGACATAGGTTTCTATAGCCCACCATAACATTTAATAAAAAATGTATAAAGCCAACTGTAATATAATTAGATTGTCTGTCCACATTCTATACACTAGTTAAGTCCATACCAGGCGAGGTAACTGTGTGATATCCCACTAATATTATAAATGCGATAAATTGTAACGATGGACGGACGGATGGATGGACTTTTTTATGCAAAAAGTAATGATTATAATAAAATAAGATACACGGGTGTGCTAAATATTCGAAAAAAATAAAATTATTAAAATCCTCGATTCCATATGCGTTTCTGTAAATCTACTAGTGTCCTATGCGGCTTTAACATACACAAATAACACAAAAATATGAACCGTAACATATGAAAGATACGCGAGATAAAAAATAAAAACGTTATTTCAGGTGTGCTAAGTTAGGATGCACGGGTAAGGTTAAGTAGGTTTTTTTTAATAAGCGAATATGAAATGGATTGTTAAATATCGGGATAAGTTAGCCCCATCGTTAGCAGTACACCCCGTCAGGTCGACCTCCTTTGCGGTTCCCCCTGGAAACTGTCGTGTTATGTTCCAAGTGAATTTATCACGAAAGGCTAGCTGACCTGCCTTTTCATTGTCACCTATCATCCCTCACTGGTGCCCCGTCAGCGTATACCGTTAGCGCAGGCGGGGTTACCATTCCATTATCATACATTTAAAAAAAAAATGGTGGCCCTACCTAGAATATCGGCGTATACTGGCGGCGTGCACCGCCAGTGTACGCCAATATCCTAGGTGTAGCACCAGTGAGGACTGATAAGCGAGGATGAAGCAGGTCAGTTAGCTCCTTGTGCTTAATTTAACATTAATTAACTACGACGGTTAGTAGTGGGACCACGTGGGGATCGTCCTGAAAAGTATCGGTGTAGGTATAATATGCACGAAAGTAAGTAAACCTCAATTGTTTATTTCAAACAATACTTATATACATTATTTATTGTTATTGAATTATAAAAGCTGATATTTTAAAATTTTTGTGTATTTTTTATGTATTGTATTTTATTTATTTTATTGTACCTTGTGTGATAATTGCAAACAGTCTTCGATGTTCTTTTTTCCTTTTTCTTCTAACAGGGTTAATTTAAATACATCTTTTTGTGTTGGTATCATAGTAATCTGCTTAACAGATATTCGATCGATGTATTATTTAAACAAGTGTCAACTTGTGTAGGTATATAATAAATATATTATATATTAAGTTGGTAGGAACATGTATAGAACATTGATAAGATCGATGAAAGGTGGACAGGTTATTTATATTATTCTTCTTAATACTTTTTATTATTTAATAGCATTGGCTAGAGCTGACGTCACAAAAACAAGATAATATATTTTTTTAATTGAAGAACAATGTACATAAGTTGTATAAAAAAAGTAGTGAGTATAAAAAAATATTGGATTTTGTTATTTAACTATCTGATATATAATTGTGTAATTGTTTGCACTAGTTTGTTACTAGTTTGTTTTTTATTTTTCAAAACCAATTTTTTTTTATTGATGTCTAAAAATACGGTATAAAGAAAAGTGAAATTTGTAACCTTGCTCATACCATGAGTTTACGCTGAAAGGGCACCGTTTCAGCGAAGGACAATAAGATAGGACGAAGTCAGAACAGTTAGCCCGTTGTGACAAATCCGCTAGGAATTACGTATTTTCTGGGGGAAACTGCGAGATGGTTAACTTTACAGTGTAGGGTTATTAATTCCCCGTTAGGTACTAAGTCTTCCCCCAATACAGACATTTTGACTTCGTGTCGCGAGTACTTTATTGGATTTCTTCATTAAAATTATTGTTTCAGGAAATCAACAATGGTACTACATGTACAGCGTGATGACAATTTTAATATTGGCTAATATTGGGATCTTCATTTGGACTTCAACCCGTTTTTGGTGTTTATCCTTTAATTCATCCCATGTTAAAGCCGTGAAATATAAGTAAGTACTTGTGTATATATATATAATGAAATATGCAATGAGATAGTTTGCATTATGAGATCCGTTCGGAACAAACACCAAGAATAATTGACTTGTAAAAAATGCGCATATGTACTCCCAGCTACATGTTTTTGCGTATAATTGAAAATTCCGCGTACATTCTCACATTCTTATGACAATATATAATGTAATTAGTAAATAATATTATATTTTAGGCTCATGCTTACGATTCGTCTATTCGTACTGATGGGAATACCTTGGATATTTGAAATGATCGGCTCGTTGGTAGAAACAAGTATAGTATGGTAAGTTATTATATAATGTATAACATTAATAATTAAACACGTGTGTTTATTGCTTGACGTTATTATCATAATTTATTATACTAGTTTATCATATTATCACAATTATATAACAGAGATACATAGACACTCTATTGATGCATTATATTATATTTACTTAGATTTATTTTTGTTTTCATCAGGGCAATAATAGATATAATCAACACACTGCAGGGCTTGTTTATATTCGTATTGCTAGTGTTGTTGCGGCGGCGTGCCATAAAAATGATGCTAAAACACGGCTGGTTGAATTGTGTGTCGGATAGCATCGAAAAGTATTTAGCACTCGCTGAAGACGAAGAAGATGTTGTCGAGCATACGATAGACGTCAGGATGGACGGTAACATTACGACGTAAGAAAGTATTGTTATAAAATAACAAAGCATTGATTTTATGTTAATGTAAAATGGTACAAACTAAGTAATTCGAAACGAGAAACTATCCGCGGATAGGTACTAACATTTTGACATCGTGAAGTTATGTTGAAAGGAACTTAATTCACAGTAATTAAGTATTGAGACTGTAATTTACAAAGAAAACGGACGTTTTGCAGAAATAATATACTCTAAAAAATGCGATTTCAATTTTGAATACATCGCAAGATAAAGAGATGTTACGTAAAATATTTACAATGAAGGTTACATTCTAAATATTGGATGTTTACGTATAGATTTAGGTTCGCAACAAATGTTTAGCTCCGTAAAGAAGAATGGCAGAATCTATCATAGTAAAAGCATAAAATAAAAAAAAAAAAAAATTTAGAGAACGCTACTAAAATGATGTATGAAATACCTATTATACAGATGTTAATTTAAAAAAAAAATCATAACCTTAAAATTTGTGTTGTCTAAAATTTTTTAATAAATAGTACGAACAGTAATATAAATACTATTCATTAGGGTCTCAGAAAAATGTTTTTCTTTTTTCTTGAAAAATACCTTTATATTATTAAATACAAAAAAGGAATAAATGGAAGTGTTTTTAAGATTTTTTTAGCTTTTGGTAATATAATGATTTTTTTAGAAAAAAAATATTTTATGGATGTTGTAATATAATCTTAAATTTTTGACAATTTTGTAGAATTAAGTCTTTTTTGCTTAACTACGTCTATATTAATTTGTACAATATATTGAAATGGAATAATATTAATCACGCTAAATCGTAATGAATACTATTTAAAAATATTATACTCAATGGTATCATGACAAGAAAAATAATATCTTACTAAATTTATTATTTTTATAAGATTAAAAATTATTTTTATTCTTATAATAATTTTAAAAATGATTTTTTTTTATACCACCGAGGTGGCAAACAAGCATACGGCCCACCTGATGGTAAGTGGTTACCGTAGAAAATGAATTCGACTTTTACAAAATTATTATGGGATAATGGGACCAATATGGAAGTAAAACATTTCGATTACAATGATCGTAATATTTATTAACAAAAGGGGGAAAAATACTAATCGAGGGCGAGAGAAGTCAAATTGAAAATCTCCGTCTTTTTAAGCTTTATTGTTAACTAGTAAATTAATTTATTAATGTAGATAGTAAGATACGATTTTTTTTATGCAACTTAGAATGGCAAACAGACTGTCGCCCCACCTGATAGAAAGTGGTAACCGGCGCCTATAGACATGAGCAGTACCATGGCCATAACAGATTATACTTTTTTTGCCTGTAAAGTTACCCTGTAAAGTCTCTGCCATATCCCATTTTTCAAACCGAAACACAACCATGCAAACACAAATGCTTGTGTACCTCTGTCTCATTCGTGTTTCAACCGTGAAGCAGTTGTGTTTGCATGGCTGTGTTTCAGTGTGAAGGGTGGACTATGGCGTGAATTTACTGGGTACAGAGGAATAACACCTGAGTCCTCAGGAAGGCAACGCATGGGGGGTATCATGGGCGAAACAGTATACTCTGTTATGTCCATGGTACTGCTCATGTTTCTAGGCGACGATTACCACTTTCCATCAGGTGGGCCGTCAGCTTATTTGCTATTCTAAGTCGTAAAAAAAAACTGCTTTACGATAAAAACACGAATGGGATCGTGGTGCCCAAGTAAACGACTTTTGTACAAAGTCTGGTAAATATAAATGAGCATTTTTACCTAAAGAGTCTCGAAATATTAAATAAGGTATATACTATAATAATGTATTTTGTATGATTTAATTAAGATACAACTGTTCTCAGTTTGAATATTTTTTATAATGGTTTATTTATAATCTAAGAGTTTATTAAAATGTGCGCAAATAAGTGGCAATATTTTAAATTCTCCATATTAAACATATTAGTCATATTAAAACACTTGAAATTGTATGCCACAACGCACGTACCAACACATACGTGTTGTGTAAATACATGAAAAGTCATGTGTATAAATAAAATTTACGCAGAGCATGATCTTTTGTGGAATTAAAAATTATAAGAAGACGAAGTAAAGATAAAAGGAAATTTTATCTGTGTACAAAATGTTCCTAATTACACTGACCATTAGTTAAAAAAATTTTATAGTCGTGTTTTTTCAACGGTCATCGGCATAAGCCGTCTTTACACGCGTCTACTCAATATGAGCAAGGTAAACCAGTTACGAACATGGTAGTGTCATATATATAACAACAATATTTTGAGTTTAACTCTTTTACATATATATATATAGTCATTTTTAGTTTTATAATTATGAGAAAAATCTTACTTCTATAATTATACTGACCGTAATTGGCAACAAGGTTTGATTTAGAGAATAATGACTAGCCCAAAGATTCATAATAATGACAAGTTAAATTAAAAAAAATAATAAGTCTCAACTTTAAAATGTAATTTGTTAAAATAATGTCTATTCATTTGATAAGTACCTACTGATAAAATATGTAAAAAAGGTACTTATTTGATTGTGTATTTAAAAACTTTACAAATAAATGTCTGACTTGGAAAAGGTATAGACACCTAACAAATATTTTTTATTTGATACGTAAATAGCAGATTTTAACACATTTTTGTTACGTCAGTGACTTGTCGTGACTTAAACTCGACGTCGAATATTATCTGAAATTATCTTTCTAAAGAATAAAAAGAGATCTTTAAAATTAGAATCTGTGATTCCATTCATCAAATAACCACACACATCTGAGGATTACACGTGTAGGTATACTATATACTAGTAGCTTAGATTATATAGATAGAGCATCGAGTCTCAAAAACGGCTCAACTTTTAGTCAGCTAATTGTCAAATTAGCTGACTCGTTTTTTATCAGTGTTCTATATACTTACGCATATACTGTATCTTGACGTATCTATATTTAATTATTTAATAAGTAAAATGACTTTTTAGGCATTAAAAGGATGCAAAAATTATAATACAAACTAATTATAGAAGTTATAAAGGAAACGCTTATAACTATAATATTTATCACGCAAAATTGTATGAAAAAGTTGACCCGCTTTTCTCAAAGCATTTGTATGGAGACACTATCTATATAATTTAAGATTGTAATCCGCAGAAGTGGCAAAGTCAGGTAACACAGGATATTTCGTGGTATTTTTTCTCAAATATTATACACGATGGTTAACATTTTCCACTAGGTAGCTCGTAAGCATTTATAATTTTATGAAATTTGAAATTTATGAAAAATACATTATAATGTATTTTTTTTTATTTAGAAGTAATATACAAATTATTTATTTAATAATATTTTGCGAAAAACGTGCAGTATAATCAGAGCAAATTTAATTAATTTGATTTTCAATTACCCATTTGAAGTTATTATTAACAGAACTTTTAACGACAATGTATTTAACAATAAATGTATAAGTGCCATTTAAGATAATCTAGTTATTAATGTTTACCAAACATAGTTTTAATAGTAATTTACATTAATTTATAAGTAAGCTGCATATATTTACACTACAGCTACTATGTAAAGAAATAAAAAAAAGTATTTTTCGAAAATGAAGTATTATTTACACATATACTCTATTCAATTAAATATAAGTAAACGCCTTTGAATTGACACATATACTATATACGTATATAATAACAGACAATAATATTCTAAAATCAGCGTCAGCGATAATTATATGCAACATTAACAATGCGTAATGCAAAACCTATTGTATAATTTTTCTCTAATGACCTAGATATCAATAAATTTACCTATTCTAAATTTTGGACATTTACACAAATAGGAGATAGTATAATAAAAAAATGAATCTAAATATAGGATTTCTTTTTTCATTCAACTTAGAATGGCAAACAAACTGACGGCCCACATGATGGAAAATGGTAACCGTCACCTATAGACATGAGCAGCACTATGGACAGAGTATACGGTTACACCCATAATACCCCCCATGCATAGCCATTCCTGAGGACTCGGGTGTTATTATTCCTTTGTACCCTGTAAATTCACTGCCATATCTCACCCTTTAAACTAAAACAGTCATGCAAACACAACTTCTGCAAGGTAGAAACACGAATGAGACAGAGGCGCCCAAGCAAACGACTTTTGTACAGTCTCCCTCTGGTTCTTAGGAAGAGATGATATAAAAATAAAGTAGGTAATAGCGCAGGTCGCAGATTGTGGTTAGTAAGTATCATTTTTCTTCTATAGCGCAAATTATTTAGCAAAAGAGGCAAGGGAAGGATAACATAAGGTTAGAAGACTGATCATTTTTTGTCAAAACCTAGATAAAATAATATTTGTATGTAAAAAAATTAAAGCAATGTCCAGGGTTTTTACTAAGAGAAGCATAAAAATAAACTTACAGGCAGTTTGTAGGAAACAGAGGATGAAGTAAAACAGTAAAGACTGAGTGCAGTTTCTTTATCAAAAGGCATATAAGAATAGTAGAAGGCACAGGTTTTTTTAACAAGATATGTATTTCTATAGAGATATGTATATCTAAATCTTAGAGTTATACTCAAATATAAGGCATACTTAAATGTTATTCTCACGGTAAATAGTATTATCAATATAAGCTTATGTCAAAGTCTGTGGGATGGATGGAGTTTTACGGGAGACTAATAATATTATTTTATATTAAAGTATTTAATTTTTCTAGTTAATTGAGGTCTATGGCCGCGTACGACCTCTTTCAATTTACGCTGTGCAACGACACGACTTGTATGTGTGGATTCTTAAACGGAATCGATATGGAGTCATACCATGTAGGGTAACTTTTTGTTCTTGTAACTAGTTATATGGAAGTAATTTTTAAGTATTCATTCTGCGATCGCAGAAAACAGCTTTCTCAAAGGATCGTTACAAGTTCATCGTTTTATTGCACGTCTGCACAGACAGTAGACGTTTTGCTGTGGACAAAAGTTCCCTTTACTGTTTACTTGCATAATATGTAAGTATTTCTTTTTTTATGCTGTTTAAAACGGCATATGAACTTATGATCTACCTGATGAAAACCAACGTCTATAGATACGAAAATCACCACAAATATTTGTGATGTCTATGACACCTTTCATACGTTCTCATTTCTAAAGATTGTTGTTTTCTCCGTACTCCGTATAAACTAAAAGTATGCTGATGTATGTCTTTCGTCGGGCTTAAAAGTCTGGGCAGATGCGGCGAACAAAAATTAAAACTTTAATTATAATGTATCCAAAGGCTAATGACCTTTATTACTAGTTTATGATGACAAGACGGTTAGTACATATATACTGTAAGTAGTGGATGACCGTCTTTTTTAGAAGTCTAGTATCTTCTTTGAAAGTCAAAGATTAGGTTTAAGAATTTGCTCTTTGCTATTGTAAAAATATAGTTTTATTTATTTATTTTTATTTATATATTTATTTCTGTTAGCGACAAGGAAAAACAAATGTCATCTAAAACATAGTAATGACGACAGTTTAGAGCGACATTGGCCAATGATAAAATGAATTTGTTTCTCTGTTGTATAAATCGTTTCAGCTGACCTATTTAAATAGTAGTGAATTTTCTATTTTTATTCCATATGAACAAACAACTTCGATAAACATGAGAGGCAAAGTTTATCGATATGTACCTATATCAGTTTTCTTTAAAAAAATCATGACAGTTTATGATATAAATATATATTTTTAAATGATAGTATCATAAATGCTTAATCAAAATATAATGAAGCTATTATTTAGTATAAGTAGTTGCTACTAATGATCTCAAATCTAAATAATTACAAATGCAAAGTGTGATATTAAAGGAATATTTTTAATTAATAAATTAATCGCGTCGTGTTAAGTTCCAAAAATAAATTTAAACATTTGTCAAAAATACGAAAGTTTAAATTGTATGTATCATTAATTAAATGATTAAGTGGATTTCCATGAATGAAACAACACAGATTAGAAAAGGGAAATTTTATTCAAATTTACACAGGCAAAGCCACGGAATACAGCTATTGCAAAATAAATACGAAAATACAACAGAGTCTATGCAATATTTACGTAATGAATTATTTATTTATTCAAATAAAGTCTGCAAATGTGTAGAATAAAATAAACAGTATATTAGCATGAGAGTTTAATCATTTGGTTGGTAAAATGACGAATTAAAACTATATGAAATACTTCATCTAAGGATTTGGTGATTCCTCAATTTCGTTAACAATCTCGGTGGGTCTGAAGGTGTCTTCGTCGTCACTGTCGGGAGCAGCGCCAGGGTGTGTGGGTACGAACCGCTCTGGTTCTTGGGAGCGCGCTGCAGATTCCGTTCCTGGGGCCGACCACGATCCTTTTGAACGCTAGAAAAGAAAGTTGCTTATAATATAGCGTCAGTGTAAGTGGAAATGTCGAATTATTAAAATTATGTAGTTTTAAGATTATCGCAAATTCCATTTTTCTTCTTTGTATATCATCAAAATCTGGTACCAGAGAGAGACTTTGTACAAAAGTCGATTGCTTGGGTACCTCTGTCCCATTCGTGTTTCAACCGTGAAGCAGTTGTGTTTGCATTGCTGTGTTTCGGTTTGAAGGGTGGGATATGGCGTGAATTTACTGGGTACAGAGGAATAACACCTGAGTCCTCAGGAATGGCAACGCATGGGAGGTATCATGGGCGAAACAGTATAGTAGTAGTACTCTGTTATGTCCATGGTACTGCTCATGTCTATAGGCGACGGTAACCACTTTCCATCAGGTGGGCCGTCAGCTTGTTTGCTATTCTAAGTTGTATAAAAAAAAATCTTAAGACAGTTTTCCTGTTCATTTATTAATTACGACAAACAAAAGAAAAAAAAAATAGCTATTATCTTCAAACTACAAAAACACAATTAGGTATTCAGTATGCCACATTCACCGACGATAATTTTTATTACACAACGATATTTAATACATAATGAATTATTTTTATGGTCACACGTGCGCAATATATGCGCAATTATTTACATGTCAAGAATTAAATAGTTTTTTTTTTTGCTAAATGGCAGTCTACGCCTACATCGACTCAATACTATGTATTTTTATATACGTATTTACGCTAGGTTCCTTCCTGAGTGGTTAGATAGGGAATCGTGTTCTAAAGTTCTTTATCCACACTTATAGCTATTGACTCTTTCAGACTGTGTACTGATTGTTTGTTTATTAGTTACAAGATTTAAAAAAAAATGTATATATTAATAATTAATTAATATCAATAATTTTAAAGTATTACTAATTTTATGTTATGATCAAATAGATCAGCAGGTTTTACTCTCGAGTTTAATACCGATATCAATTGAATCTATTGCCAATGACAATGTCATCAATGTCGTTGTTTCATGTGAAACAACGATTAGAAATTAGGTTAGAATTGGGATCGGTTTGCGATAGTTTGCATTGGAAAGTTACACTAATATACATTATCAGAACAATATAGAATTATTATCTCGCTAGTATTGCAATTCAAGAGCGCGAAGCGTCTCAATTCCAATATCGATCTATTGGAATTTATTTCCAGAGTAACCCCACAGATATGATATTTAAACAGATTATAAAAATAAATACATATTACTTAAGTTTTGGACATATTTGATTGTCTATACAAATAACCGTTTCACTTATTTCATTGCTAAATAATTAAACTTCGATGCATTATTCCAGTTTGAATAGTAAGAGATGATAGTGAAGTGATGAGTGCAGCAATTTAAGATAAACCATATGTCTATCGTTTAAGCTGGACTTGCAGCAAGCAGTGTCTAAAAATAATTCTTATATTTCTGTTGTAATACGGTTGAATACTTATTTAAATTTTTTGTGTGTATGTTACGCAATAACTTCAATAAATTCTGAACCAGTTTTGATAATTCTTTAAATAATTGAAATTGACTTTTCCAGTATGTATACACCTAGTTAGGTAAAGTAGATAAATTTAACAAGATATACTAATCCACAATGACTGTTCTATGTTGTTAAGAGTTTCATTTAAGTACCATAATAAAATGGTTAAGTCTTAACAGCTAGTCGCAAGTCTGTCGTGAGTAATCAGTAAAATTGTAACGGATAGGGTTAATTGTAGCAACTTAAAATACATTAATCTAGTATTGTTATCACCAAGGCTAGTTTACAAAGAAAATACATACATAACTTATGTTTTGGTACATTTTCGAGGCCTAACTACTGGAATTTGGAAGATTTAAATTTTCATTGTCATTTTGGAATCAATCAACGGAGAAAGATTGTTTAGTTATTGTAATAAAATTTATTTGTAATTTATTTAACTTTTATTTGTGTCAAAACAAAAGAAAGCCTATGTTATTAAAAATAAAAGGGATTTTAAGTATGTCATTATATTATCAGTTTAAAGATTTTGACCATAAAATTACAAATAAACTTTATTACATTATCTAAACAATTTTTCTTCATGAGTCGATTTCAATTGTATTTATTTGTATGTATGTCTTTACACTTTTGTAGCAAGACATTTAAACATTTATTGAACATCTGTCTATCGCATGTTCAACTTTTTTGTGGTGAGATATCGTATGCCATAATTTTATACCAAAACTATTAGCATTCTTTTAAGACTGCTCAATCACTGAAACCGAACATTTTCTTAAAGAAACATTAGTCGAAATACGATAAAAAATGCTGAGCTTTCAATATTAACTTGTTAGAAATTAACTAAACTAAACATAACTTAAAAGAATTAACTTAATTAAAACTAAAAAAATTTTGCCATGTTTCTTTGATTTAAAATTCTATGCCATTGTTTTTGGATTTTTTTTATGCGAGTATGAACGGCAAATGAATGGAAAACGTGCGAAACACGTGATGGAATGTTGTAACTGTCTATAGACAAAATCGATTATGCCGACAATAATGGATACTACACTCCTCGCAAAAATTAAGGGAACATAAAATTTTTTGAAATTTTTGGGTGATTTTCAACAGGCTGTATTTCAGTGAAAAATAATCGTACAGGAAATTTAAAAAAAGGGTTTTGAAGCTTGAAAACTCTAGTTTTTAGATTTTTTGGTGAAAAAATTTTTTGAGCTCCGGTTTCCATGCAATTCTTAAACAAAGCTGAAAATAATTTTTTTCTAAATTTTCTAGGTTTCGTTTTTCACTCTATGGGCATGGAAAAATTTTTTCGAGCTACTCCATTGTATAGGTCTCTTAGCGTGTTTATTCAGCTTCAAAAATCGCTTTGGATGGCTCAATTACGACCATTTGTCTCCGAGATATCGAACTTTGAATGCAAAAGCATCCTTTTCCATTCAACTGCTAATATCTCTGGAACTACTGGTCGCACAGCAAGCGGGCGCCGAGTTTCTTTATCTGCATAAAATTTCCAATTAAGCACAGTCAAGAGTTAGTGAAGAAAAAATTTTTTTCCACCTCTAACATTGAATTGAAAAAAGTGGAAAAAAGTGACTTTTTCTCCTTTTTTGGTTACTTGGCTGTATCTTCGCTAATATGGGCGGGAAAGCTAAGGTTTGAGGAACATTTTACAGTCTATTGTTCCTTAAAGAACCCCCCAAATCCCTGGAGCGATCGGTTCAACGGTTTTTCCCGGACCAATTGATTGAAATTTTGGAAAAAATAAGGGAACAAGGTTTTTGTCCCTTAAACTCACCCTAATCCATTCAAAAATCAATAATTTCATTTGTTTTTCACTTTTTACTCAATTTTTTGTTTTTTAAAAATTCATTATCAAAAAAAAATCGAAAAAAATCAAGAAAATTTTATGCAGATAAAGAAACTCGGCGCCCGCTTGCTGTGCGACCAGTAGTTCCAGAGATATTAGCAGTTGAATGGAAAAGGATGCTTTTGCATTCAAAGTTCGATATCTCGGAGACAAATGGTCGTAATTGAGCCATCCAAAGCGATTTTTGAAGCTGAATAAACACGCTAAGAGACCTATATAATGGAGTAGTTCGAAAAAATTTTTCCATGCCCATAGAGTGAAAAACAAAACCTAGAAAAATTAGAAAAAAAATATTTTCAGCTTTGTTTAAGAATTGCATGGAAACCGGAGCTCAAAAAATTTTTTCACCAAAAAATCTGAAAACTAGAGTTTTCAAGCTTCAAAACCCTTTTTTTTAAATTTCCTGTACGATTATTTTTCACTGAAATACAGCCTGTTGAAAATCACCCAAAAATTTCAATAATTTTTATGTTCCCTTAATTTTTGCGAGGAGTGTAATATCATGCATTTAAAATATGCCGAATGAAATTAAAGGAGTGTTTTAAAGTGTGTTAAAGGAGTGTTTCACTGAGAGGGGCGATGGCGTGGACCAGTGTTGCCAGATTGTGTACTTTTTTTTTGCAATTTTGGGTAAAAGTTTTGATCTTGGAGTTAATTTGAAGAAATGGAACTTTTAGAGAAAAATAAAATCGAAGTGGAGAGTTTTTGGGGTTTGTACAGCTTATATAGAATCAGAGAACATACACCATTGAAGATAGTAAGATGACCTTAAAAGGTCAGCAAAGATGGTGTTGTTATCTTTTTCGGTCGTCGGTCGTGCATTGGTGTAACCGAATAAAAGTTTACGTTTGGATAAAACTATAGAAAATCGTATTAATTTGAAGAAAAAAAATATCGCATCTTACCTTAGCGTGAGCGCAGCTTTGTGTACCGCGCGACAGTCTAGTTACTAGATTAAAACTAGACTCTAGTATCTATTGTCTTGCTAGTAACTTGCGTAATGGGTCACTAACCTTTTACTTGCCATACAATAATATTGTGTTTGCTAATCGTTCACTTTACAGCCATTAAAAAGTTAATTCAAACAAATGCAGATAAGTTTAATATTAAATAATCCGCCGATTAGAATAGACATTTTATTGAAACTTTGTAGCCGATATGTTTAACAATGCGTTTACCCGTACGGGGTCGTCACTTAAGGACCATTAGACAACTAATATATATGTACTTAAATACCTACTTTTTAAATAGACAAAATAAGAAAGTACTCATATGTGTACTCACCTCGAACTGTTTGTTGGCGTTTCGCACTTTGTCGAGGTACATGTCGTAGACGTAGCGCGCCATGTGCGGCATGTCGGTCACGCGCAGCACGAGCGGGTCTGGCACGGCCGCTGCTGCCGCTCGCTGCGCCGGGTAACGTTCGCCTGGTACCAGTTCCAACTCTAGTGGCCGCTCTACCAGCTTCACCAGAAACAATAACGCATTATGTTAACACTTGAAGGTTGGGGGGGGAATGTTAGCAATATGGACTACCAGTCCCATTGCTAGCAATATACCTTATTAGGTCGACCTCCACGTGCTCCCCCCTGGAAATCAACGTGCTGAATTCCAAGTTTTTTATTTATACAACTTAGAATTGCAAACGGCCCACCTGATGGAAAGTGATAACCGTCGCCTAAAGACATGAGCAGTACCATGGACATAACAGAGTATATTGTTTCACCCATGATACCCCCCATGGGTTGCCATTCCTGAGGACTCAGGTGTTATTGCTCCGTACCCAGTAAATCACGCCATATCGCACCCTTCAAACTGAAACACAGCCATGCAAACACAACTGCTTTACGGTTGAAACACGAATGGGACAGAGGTATCCAACTAATCGACTTTTGTACAATCTATCTGACCTGCCTTTTCATTCTTGCTTGTCTTTGCATTCACTGATACCCTGCCAGTGTATACGGTTAAAGCAGGCGGGATCACCCATTAAAAAAGAACATCGGAATTGTAAATAAATTTTGCAAAATAATTGTATCAATTTCTATATTCTAAATTCATTATTGATAACATGGTCTGAAAGCTGGTGCTAATTAAAATATTAATTATGCAATAATCTCATATTAAACTACCACTGAAAATTTAGATTATGAAGGCAAAAAATGTATTTGTAAACTTCAGAAGTAAAATATAAAATAGGTTGAAAATTTCTAGTAATAATCTTACTTATAATAAATCTGTAGAGAGGTCAATTCTATACATGAAATATATTTCCAAAATAACTATCAGGGCGTGATTAGTGATCGATACTAATGCCAAAAATGCAATTTTTTTCTGCCTTTCTGTATGTTCGTCATAGAAACAAAAACTACTCGACGGATTTTAACGAAACTTGGTACAATTATTCTTCATACCCCTGAGCAGGTTATAGTATACTTTTGATCACGCTACGATCAATAGGAGCAGAGCAGTGAAGGGAAATGTTGGGAAAACGGGAGAAGTTACTCCATTTTTAAGCTTCCGTCGCGTGTGTAGCTTTAATGGCCACTTTTTTAAATGTAAAAATGTCCACCCGTGCGACGCCGGGACGGGCCGCTAGTAATATAATAAGTGTTACATTTATTATATGATTAACATATTTTCAAAAATAGATAATTCTGACGTTGTCTTATTTAGGTAAATATTATTATGAATATTCTAAAATATAAGACAAATTAAAAAAAGGATCACGTCATTAACAAGCTTTACAACAAGACTTATAAGTCTTAAATTTAGCGCAATATACTCGTATATTCATTCACAACGCTGTGCGTTGGCTAGAGATCAATGACCAATGTTTTAATGTCCACCGACAGTGAAAGTACCCGATACGTACGTAATTTAACACAATACTTGTATGTACAGACTTAATACAAAACGTATGTAAAGAGTTTTGCATGGCTTTATTTAATTGACCACGAAATTGGCAATGTCTTTTGTTTAGGTATATAATTTAATCGAATGATAATCTGTCATATATAACTTAATATACAAAAAAAAATTCAAAATGTTAGTAAAACAAATATCTTAAGAATGATGTCGCGTGATAATTTTATAGGTTTATATATAATGTTTACAAAATCTTTATAAATTTCCATCAAGATGATTTATGAAGATTGCTAATCATATTAGAGCAAGTAAACGCAACAGTGCAGCTGTTTAAAGTGTTCAATTTTTTACATTAGCTATTATATTGCCCGTAGCGTTACTAGCATCAACTCATTAATTTCTCTTCCTGTTTGAATTTCAGGAGATTTCTTCATACTGCTCACGTGTAATTTAATTCAATTAGGTGAACTATATAGCTGGGTTAGTTGATTAGAACTATTTTATTTAATTTTGTCACCGCACGTATGTGTGTGACTATCAACAAATAAACACAATAATTGTAATCAACTAACCAGTTATATAGACTTCTGTATACGGACTTTCGAAACCTAATTTAGTAAAATACAGCCAAATGTTGACTTAGTAACTTATAATACCCACAATGTATTATGCAAAAAATATAATCCTATAACGCAGTGAAGTTGAATGCAGCTTCACTGCGATACAAACAGTTAATGAATTGTTTGATGTTCTAGAATTTATTCCCGTTATAAAGACAGTGATTGCTTTATGTAAAAAGCACTAAGACATACGTTGTGCGTTGTAAAGGCAGGCTTATTTATACGATAAAAATATTGTGATATAATATAATTGGATATTCCATTTGGTAAATCTCATTAAATATAATTTAAAAAGTTGTTTTTGAGCCTCCTCAGTAACACAACACGTCGTAAGTTGGAAAAGGTAAAATTTATACCTTTTATATATGTATAAATTTTTTGAAGTTTTTTTTTCTTTGTATCATTAGTATAAGGTAAATACAATGAACAATTATTTTGGTCATTTTATATATTGTAGCAATACCGTAACTTGCATAATTATGAGTTGCATAAATATACCTTCAAGTAGTATAAATCAAAGTGGACGAAGGCAATCCGCGTCTGTCTATTTCTTTGCTTACTTCTTCTAAACCATGCAACAGATTTTAATATGGGCCTCGTTACAATTAGATATTTTTTTACGGAAACTTAGGAAAACACATACAAGTATTTTTTTTATGTTTCAGTCATTAACTGTCCACTGCTGAACATAGATCTCCCTCATAAGGAGGGGTTTTGTCAGTTGTTGCCACGCTTGGCAAGTGGGTTGGCAATCGCAGTTTGGCTTTTGGTGATGTTTTAAGAGAGACTCTGTTGCCCATCCCTCGACTATAAGCTCCCACATTCGCCTTCTCCCTAGTCTATGCCGGGACTTACACCGCTTTTTATGTATAATACACGTTACTTACAAAAGTTTAAAAACTTTTGTATAAGTAGAGAAATTTAATTCGTAACATTTTGGACCCAAGCGAAGCGGGAGGAAGGAGGCTTCTTAGTAAGTTTTAAATATTATAACAGTCATACCTGATTGAAAGTCGGTTGCAGTTCAAAACAGTTCCTGAAGAGGTTGGCCCTCGCAAATATGTAGAGGCCAAGACGGGCCCTGGACGCGGCCACTATGAGCCGACGGAGATCTCGCACGTGACCAACCGCTTTAGTCCGGACCAGGGATACCAGTGCGATATCATTTTGCTGCCCTTGGTATTTGTCCACTGTCGTCACCTATACGAAAAAGTTATTTATAAAAATTTTAATATATAATATAAATAAACATAATTATATAATATAAATAAATAAATAACATAAATAACACTTTCCATCAAGTGGACCGTAAATTTTTGCCATTCTAAATTGCAAAAAAAAAAATTACATTTTCATATAGAATATAATACCTAATGGGGTAGTCAAAGACAACGATATTCAAGTGCTATGTGAATGCGACAATGCTGCTATACTTTATCCATTTAAATCAAATCTCACATAGTTAGGGTTGTAACAAATTTATTCGCATTTAACAAGTAAGTTTACGATATTGCCCCACTTACGCGAAACATATGCGAGTGAGCGAATTGTGCGTGTGAGAGAACGCTCTTACTGCGAATTTCATTAGTCAGTGCGCCAACCCAATTATATTAAAAAAAAATTAGAGGAGTGCGTGTTCTACTTGGATATTTATTCTTGTGGCAAAAATAATTTAAAATCAACAGAAAGTTAAAATTAAGAAATCAAAATATTTTTTTAATATTGAATTGTTATTAGTTGTAAAAATTAAGCAGTAACCTCGCCTGCGCTATCGGTATACGCTGGCGGGACACCAGAGAGATTACAGGTGAACATGAAAGCGGGTCAGTAGGCCCATCGTAACCAATCCTATAAGATTTAACTACGATTGTTTCCAGGGGGAACCGCGTGGAAGATGATTCGATAGGGACATATTGCTAGCAATAGCATCGTTAGTCCCCATTACTAACAAATCTTTTCCCTTTACATTTACAATACGGCTTATATGCTTCCGTCCAATTCAGTAAGCAGATTCAACTGAAAAGAAATGATAATAAACTCAACTATTTATCTCTCTCACTTGTCATCCGTCACTGGTGTCTCGCCAACGTATACCGTTAGCGCAGGCGGGGTTATCGTCCAACAAAAAAACTCTATTATCATCCATTTAAAAAAATAAAACTATTTATCTCTATTGAAATAAATTTATTAATAAAATGTTCATGTATGTTGGGTTACTACCCTACATAGATATTTTTATGACGTATGACCGAATTAACGCAAAGAACGTTCGTCAGCTAAGTAAACGTTTAGGGAGTAACTTTGCTCTTGTGAGTAATTTTGCTCAGTAAACAAACCATAAGCATGTACCTAATTTAGTAATGCTACATGGGGATACAACGAACCTGTATTTGTTTATTCCATCTACGTATATAATTTGTCAATATCAATACAGAGGGGGGGAAAGGGATTGTTAGTGATGGAGACTGAGAATCTCATTGCTAGCAATATACCTAATCAGGTCGACCTCCTCGCGGTTCCCCCTGGATACTATCATGGTTAATTCCTGATGAATTCATCATGATGGGCTAACTGGCCTGTTTTCATTCTCATCTATCACCCTTCACTGGTGCTCTGCCAGCGTATACCGTTAGCGCAGGCGGGGTTACCATACCATTTTCACCCATCAAAAAAAAATATCAATACAGATTACCTTTATGATTTGTGTTATCTGTTTTTATTTTTATTTGTTTTTTAAACACAAACACGTGATGTATTATTTTATATCTTGTGTAAAGTATTACGAGTGTTTGAATAAACGATTCGTTATCTTTCTCTCTTACTGAACTAAACAAATATAGTTCATATGTTGCTGCATGCATAGTATTACTAAGCGACCTGTCAGTATGTTAGCGCAACTAACAATATTTACATAGTATAGACGTTGTTAGCATAATATTGAGATTTAGAACATTTAGGAATTTTTAAATTTTACTGTTTCTATGGGGTCTCTCAAATGAAAGATGACATTTGTTTTGGTTATTCCGTGAACGCAATTATTCTGAGGGGCGCGGGAGGTATGTTATTCGGTAGCCTAGCTTCTGGGAAATTAGGCACTATGGAGCGTTTCTCGGGAACGGATCGTGCGTTGTGCGTACGCGAGTTTTATAGAAACGGTAATTCATAAAGCTAATTTTCATCTCAATGGACATGTAAACAAACAAAATTGCCGATACTGAAGTGCAACTAATTCAAAACACGAATATCAGAAACTCTTACATTCGCCTAAAATGACTGTATGGGCTGCAATGTCGGCGCAAGGGATTATCGGCCCTTACTTTTTTGAAGATGAAAGGGGACGCACAGTTACAGTGAACTCGGATCGTTATGTGGAGATGTTAGACAACTTCTTTGTGCATGAACTGCAAAACTTTCCTGGTTATAACTAAAGAACATGGTTCCAGGCAAGACGGAGCAATTTCACACACGTCCAACAGGTCTTCACCACGAGTTCGTGAAATTTTTCCTGGCAAATTGATATCCAGGAGAGGTGACATAAGTTGGCCTCCACGAAGTCCCGATTTAACCCCTATGAACTTTCTCATATGGGGTTACGTCAAATCTAAATTTTATGACAACAAACCGACTTCCTTGACACAATTAAAAGGAAATATCCGTCACGAAATGGCAGCCATCACGGACAATACATGCCGAGCCGTCATAGAAAATTTTACAGCTCGATTAAATAAATGCCGTGAACGCAACGGTTTACACTTAGACGATATCATTTTCAAGAAATAAATTCCCAAAAAGTGTATTTTAATATGTAATGAACATTTTTTTAATAAACTCCTTGATTAATTTTTTATCGATTTTTTTAAATATGAACTTTCTTTTATGTCGCCTTGTATTTTCTTATTGGTTTATTATTCTTCTTCCTACCCTTATCCCAATTATTATATGGGGTCGACGTAATATGTTTTTTTATCCATATCACAAAAAGATTTGGCTTAGTTTTACGATTACGACCGGAAGCACGCCTGATTATTTTATTATTTTCTTCTAATTCATAAATTATTTTAAGACCAATAAATATTTCCTACTAGTTTTTATCGGCGACTTCGTCTGCGTGACCGGGGTATGTCGATCGACTTGGATAAATATAGTCGCTGTTTTCGCCTTTTCCATTTCAAATATAATTTGTATATTGAATATAATGACGAATAAACGAACTGTTATAGAACCAAACAAACAAGTAGTTTGGCAACAAACAAACAAGCAAATAAACAGACTCATATTTACATTTAGTTACTGCTTAGTTTAGAACTAAATGGTGCTATGTTACATCATTATCTCAGCCATTTTCCTATCATGTCCTGTATGTAGCATGTCCAAGAGTAATTATTTATAATATTAGTAAGGATATATATAGTACATTACTGCAGCGGCCAGCAACTGAGGCATTGATGGACGAACGCACAAATGTGGGCCGAGGTGTAGCCGAGGCACACATACGTGAGTCCATCAATGCCTAGTTGTGGCCAAGGCTTGTATAGTACTTTTCTCAAACAATGCGCGGAAATCAAAAACACAATTTATTTTTTAAATTCAATGACGAATAAAGAACAATAATAATTTTTCACGCGCCATCATGTTCCCTTGTTTTTTTTTTTGCAATAAACAGCTTTCTATTTGCATGCCAGTTCGAAATTTAAATAAAACCTTGTATTAGTTACCTCCTCGGTAACCATGTTTCTAAGTTAAAGTTCATTTCATTTTTAAATTACAGGACAGATATGAGTTTACATAGTAATTTATCTGGCCGCAAAACACGACAGATATGGATTTTCATAAAAGTTTTGCCGGCTGCTGCCCGCATGTATCTGATCAGTACGGCAATTTTGATTTATCTCGAAGAAGATTGTCAAAATAATGCTCACATTTCCAAGCATGTTTGAGAAATATCTATTTACCTTATGCGGGCGGCCGATAAGAGGGTTCTCCGCGCACCGCTTATCGATGACGTCACGGATGAGGTGCTTCTGCCCGTTGTAGGTAGTGAGCACGGAGATACGGGACGCTGGCCACCCCACTAACCGCATGTACATGAACACGGCCACAACGTACTCTGCTTCCGCTAGATTCTATGTGAAAACGTGCAAAAATATTGTATCAATAATAATAAAATTATTATTTCTTAATAGAAACAACTATACTATTTCCTTCTATTATTGTACGCACACTGCCTGTTGGTAATGCTCCTTTACACTTACACGGGTTTGCTGGAAGAGAACTCTTACAGAGTTAAGCTAGCCTGTTGTACATCTTTATTTAATGTACATTTGTTATATGTTTGTAATTTTTTGTGTACAATAAAGTATAAATAAATAAAAATTTATTCATCACCATCATATCAGCCGTTAACTGTATTTAAATTACACGAAAATTAAACCGGCACTTATTATGTTAATATATATTGTGTATTTACGAAACTTTTAACAATAAAATATATAACAATATTTAGAGTTGGAAGTTTTTTATCTAGAGCCTAACACTTGATATTGAACCTGAAATCTACCCACGTACCTGGTAGAAGTAAGGACTGGGCTCCGTTTCCCCGGCGCCGTTGAAGTCGTCCACGTTGATCAGCTGGAAGTCGTACCGAAGGCCGGCGTTGGCAGCGCGATACTCAGGCAAGCGGCAAACGTGGCCCAGATCACCCAGAGCTCGATACCGCCATCGGTACAAGTTGCAGATGCTAAACAACAAATATGTTTTTTTTTTTTATTTAATATAAATAGACAAACAAGCTTACAGCCCACCTGATGGAAAGTGGTAATCGTTATAAATACCTAAACAAGCTAATGGAACGTGGTAACCGTGTAACGTGGTAACCTATAGACATGAACAGTATCATGGACATAACAGAGTATACTTATATATTTTATATATTTAAGTTAGCTATATTACAGGTTAGTTGGTTAGAATTTTCAACCTACTTCAAAAAGGAGGTTTCAATACGGTTGTATTTTTTTATGTTTTTTGACTTTTAACGCCAGTCAGTTGTAAACTAATTTGGTAGATTCTTTTCTATCCAAAAAGATATATTTACATATTGAATTCATACCCATAACATACAATACCCATGACATTGAATCAAGATATAAATGGTTTATACATAAAACTATTAACTCGTATGGTTTATACCAGAAAAAATGCAAGATTTTAGAAAGAAAAAAGTATTTATAAATTTGGAAAAATATAAATTAGTTCGTACTAGTAACCGGGTTTGTTTTATTTCTATCTCATTTCTAAATTGGAACAAACAATACAGATTCAGAAAATCTTTTGAGTGCAGACGAGCGCCATCGCACTCGTGCGCATTGCAACTAAAAGTGCCACGAGCGTCATAGCGCTCGTGAAATCAATCGCTGTTTAGCTTGCTGTAAAAAAAAAATATTAAAATTGGCTAATTTTTGGAGGAGATACAGTTTTTTTAGAGACAAGGTTAAATGACACCAACACGACAAAGATTTCTTTGGCATTTTTAAGTAGATATGAGTAAAAATCAATGGCACTAAAAGGGTTAAAATCGGTCGAACAGTTTCGAAGATTACTTGATGTTAATCTCTAAAATCGTGACACGGTAATACTGAAATCGTAACAGGGGATTTATTTTATATTAAGATTATATCTTACCTGGGTCTAGCACGACCCTGTGCGTCCAATTCCACGTAAGGCACACCCAAACGCACCATCCTGGTGAAGAGACTCTGTTCCATATTGCAGTACTTCTGGAACGCCATGTTCTTCACCACCGGCGGCAGTTGGTGGTGATCCCCGATCATTATCCACCGCTTGAGCCTCGAACGGCCGTCTTGTGGATTTTGCAGGAGCAGCGGAATGAATGTCTCGATTTCCAAGATTTGTGCTGATTCCTCCATTAGTATGTTGTCGTATTTGAAACCTATAGAATTTTCGGTATTAAATTATAGTGTAATAGTAAGTGAATTATCATGATATTATGCATAAAAATATTTTTCCAAAAATGGTAAATCGACTTCAAAAGAAGGAGGTTCAATTCGGTTGTATTTTTTTTTATTACCATGTAACTCCATCAGTTGTAAAGCGATTTGAAAAATTCATTTTTTATTTGCAAGGATATACTTATAGATTGGTATAATAGAAATTTTATCAAAATCGGTTTAGTATTTTAGTTTTTAAATCAAAATAACTAGTTTTGTCAGAATTAAAGTCTGTTTTTTTTAGGACACAACCTTTAATTATTTTTGCCCAAAATATTCAGGGCTAGCTTAAAAATGCATAATTAAAATCTTAGTTCATAATCAGAGCTCTTTTTAAATAATCCATCAGAAATATTGAAAACTGTTCAATCGTTTTTACATATTTATCTGTCAATTTGATATTCCTACGTAGCTTTCGGTACATATGGATATGAATGCATGAAAACATAGTTTAGGAAATTATGTTCCTAATCATAAATTCTTATTACAACTCTGACCCACCCACCACTTAATGATGGGCGGGTCTCATTTGATCATTTATTAATGACGTGTTTTATTGTTTGTTGATGTATGTAACAGACTAACTTGTGATATCACGTAGTAGATATTTATGCACATTGACTCATCTATTAAATGTCAAATTATGTAAATAATCCACGCATACGAAGTCGTGGGCAAAACGTCATCATCATCATTTCAGCTATTATTCGTCCACTGCTGGACAAAAGCCTCCCCTATAGACTTCCTAAAGAACGGTCCTGGGCCACCTGCATCCACTGACTCCCTAGGGTCGTCCTATACTGTGTTTGCTTGTACGGGGTCGCCAGTAAAGAACCTTTTTTTCCCCATCTATTATCGGTTCTTCGGGTTATATGACCAGCCCATTGCCATTTCAGTTTGCTTATCCTTCGGGCTATGTCGGTTACTTTACTCTTGGCAGCATCAAGGCAAAAGGTAATACTGTATAGTCGTACATTTAATACATTTGAGTAAGCACTTTGTAATGATTGATAGATATTTCTTTCGTAACAATTGCATAAATTTTAGCCTCAAGGCGTTTTCATCATCACCATATTAGCCGTTTACTGCCCACTGTTGAACATAGGCTTCCTCCATATTTGATGATGATCCACAACACCAGCGGCATTGCAGGTGTGCTGTCGGCCTTTTAAAAAGGAATATACTCTTTTCTTGAAGGTTGTGATGTCGTATCGGTTCGGAAATACTGCTGCTGGAAGTTGATTCTAAAGAATGGTTGTGCGTGGAAGACGATTTATTTACAGAACCAGAATTTGCACCATCTGCAGTTACTGATGTGTGTAATCTATCTGCTGATGCTATAGCTCGAAATATACCTTCTTTGAACTCTATAAGCACAGTAGACGTTTTAGAGATACAAAGCCATAAAGTTATATCTGTTACCTTAATGGCACGACGCCTGTATCAGTTACGAAGAGAATACGTTCACATGTGATATTTGTGCAATAGCAAATTAAGTTTACGTGCATACACTTAACCGAAGGTGTGCGGATACTTTCCCGCCGATGCGGATGAAAACCCGCGTTTCCCTTGTTCATTAAATGATTAAATAAAACTAATAGTTATTGTTACAATTGAAATTTTATATTTTGTTTTTCTTCTCAAATGTTTATAACATTAAAATAAAAGTTTTTTTTCTTTTCAATTATCAAAATCTTTTATTCTGGAAGCAATTAACTAAAAAATGCGTACGTTTACCCCACATGACTCTACGTATTATTTATTTTTACACATCGCTATGTACAAAAATAGACTTATCTTTAGTATTCATATTACTGGCATGTGCAGATATAAATGGATGAATTACAATGGAAATATGCATGATATGGTACAGTCGGCTAGAACAATATCTGTAGACGGAATGGAAAATACATACAAAAAAAAATTTTTTTAGCTATTTATGACATTCATTGGCACGCGGGTAGGTTATATTATGTGTTAAACGTAGGACATTTTATGTTTTGACAGTTTATTGTATTGTTTCACGCGGGTCAAGTCGCGGGATACTGTTAGTGTTAACTAAAAGAAATCCTACTACATAAACTACTATTATAAACGAGAAATTTTGTGTATATGTATGAATAGATGTTTGTAACTGTTTTACGTATAAACTAGTGAATAGATTTAAATGAAAATTTATATACGGGTAGGTGATATCATAACTTACCACATAGAATACTTTATTCACGGATACACGTAAACAAAGCCGCGGGAAAATGCTAGTAAACAATAAAAACTCACCCATTTGTACAAGTTCAGATCGTTTTAAAGCAGCATGCGTACAAGTCATAGCTATAATTTTGGCTTCCTTCACTAACAAGTATTTGGAGCGATCCAATCCCGATCTCAGCAATTCGAATGCTCTAAACTCTTCTAATTCTTCAAATATGTGGTCGATGTACCTAAAAATTAACAAATAGCTTTTATCATTTCTTTCGGGGAAAGTATTGTTTCTATTTTGTTCATATGAATTCTTTTTATTTTTATTTTTGGATTGTGTAATTTCAGTGGAATGTATTTTGTTTAATTATTATTTAAACACATATCGGTTGGGGGCCTGGTGATCTGTACTACAGGTTTAACTTATTACAGACACCAGCTCCTCACAGCAGAGTTCCATATTATTTTAATTTTTTTTGTATCCTAAATACCTATGTGTAAATTTAAGTTGTTTGTGAGGAGATATAAATAAATATATTATTATTATATGAGCGAATGTGAATAGACAGATAGATTTCCATAGTTATTTAGTATAGATTTAAATACAGAGTTTCATTTATTATTCTTTTTTATTAAAAAAATAGAATTAAAGTTTTTTTTTTCTATTAAATATTTAATTTTGATTTTCGTAACCTGTTCTATTCCATCTGTTGAATAATGCATTTTTAAATATATTTGTGCGTAACTTTTACAAATTCAAAGACCTTTCATATACACCATGTATATGTAGGCATACAGATATGTACCAGGATTATAGCGTACACGATATTTTTAGCCTTAGCGATTTTATGACTGTATTGTGTGTTGTGCATTACACAACGAAATGTGTATGCAACGGAAGGAATGGAATGCCTTAACACGATTGGTCATGCCATACATTTACAGTTAATTTATTCTTTAGATTATAAAATTGGCAATGTATAAGAGAGGAAACTTAATAACATATACGTTAGAAATAGAAAAGTAAGACATTCATTTAGACGTTTAGATACCAGAGGGAAACTTTCTACAAAAGTCGATTGCTTGGGTACCTCTGTCCCATTCGTGTTTCAACCGTGACGCAGTTGTGTTTGCATGGCTGTGTTTCAGTTTAAAGGGTGGGATATGGCGTGAATTTACTGGGTACAGAGGAATAACATCTGAGTCCTCAGGAATGGAAACGCATGGGGGGTATCATGGGCGAAACAGTATACTCTGTTATGTCCATGGTACTGCTTATGTCTATAGGCGACGGTTACCACTTTCCATCAGGTGGGCCGTCAGCTTGTTTGCCATTCTAAGCTGTATAAAAAAAAGACATTATTTATACATACAAAATATAAGCTCGAAGGTGGTTTGGCGGGAGTATGTACAATTTTTTTTTAATTTCAAAGATTATTTAGTTTTAACTGATAATCGAGTGTTATAGTTGGTCGGAGTTAAATGTGTTATTCCAAGATATAACAAAATTGCACATTTTTCACGTAATTACGTTATAACAGTTTATGTTTTGAAACGCGGGTTAAAGCTAGTAAACGTATATGATATAAATACCTGTAACAACTTTTGGCTATTTCCATATCATTTTCAAACGATTTTCCCGGAAACAGTGGCTTCGGGGCATCATCAAAGAACTCGTGGAAAGGAAATTCTTTACTTATGGTTTCTGTGGATTTTGTCTGAAACAAATCACGTATATTAGTAATACGCGGATGCAAAACTGATGGAGTTGTGGTCAGTTTGAGCAAAATGTAAGTCTTACTACAAAAAAAAATTAAACTTGCGATAGACAAGTGTTCAATACCAATTTAGACGTTATAGTACAAAAATGTGCCTTACATTTACTTATGTAAACGAAAATCTATGTTATTAAAAATAAAAGACGTTTAAAGTAATAAAATTTGTTACAGATTTTGGTATATGAATGTATAAATAAACATTATTACACTGCCTAAAAAATATCTAATCATTTAGAATTTTGTTAAACACTAGATAAACAATGTTTCAAAAATGTTTTATAGCTTACTGTGGTAGTATTGTGGTGGTAGTGTTAAATTGTGAAATAAAAAATTTACTGATGTTTTAGAAACGAAATCGTCGTGCCTGCTATCTTTATCGTGATGCGATTTACATATTTTTTTTCGTTCTGAATAAGATGAAAATCGCAGATATTAATCGGCCTCGTGCATTTAGGGTTCTGTACAAATTATAATTAAAAAAGGTTTGCAAAAAACATTTTGTGATGTAACTACAAATTTACGGTTTTCGGATTTTGATCATTATTCTTTTATTTATTTTAATTTGTTAAGGCATATCAACAATACAAATACATCCATTGACAACGTACATTAAAAACGGAATATAGTATTTGTATCAATTATAGACATGCACAACATTGAAACAATACATTGTCACAAAAAAAGGTAAATATTATACATATAATTTTGTTTCAAAAAGACTCAAATCAATACCTTTAGATAACCTTTTAGCCTTAAATGTTTGTGGTTGATCATGGAATATATCTAATTTTTTTTTTTATTTTATGCAGACTATTACAAATGATTATCAACCTTGTTATAGTCCCATGTAACCTCAAATTGCACTATAAGGAGGAACTTTAAATAAATATTTATCCTTGAATTTTCAAGTACCTAGTCTGGGGACGTATAACGATCCTGTCAAGCAAACCTTTACCAGCGATGACACTTAACAATTTTCTGTAAAAATACAAGGTCATGCATTCGCGTTCTGTTGGCTAACTAAAATTTTAAGTCCAAAAAACCATATATATAGATTAAAAAATAATTAGATGCCATTGTTACCTGATCCTGCGCACATTTCTCCAGAAAAGCTGTCCACCTCGGTCGTACGTGGTAGACATGGAAGTGATGTGCCAGTTCACAGGTGGCGCCAGCATCACCGCCCGCGTCCAACGTCTTTTGCAGCCGACCTACCATATCGAGCAGCTCGAGCCTCTTCGCGAGGACATAGTTCACTCGGCCGTATCTAAAAAAGGAGTTTCATCAGCATCATCATCATTAAGAGCTTTTTTCCATTACTTAGATTTGGTATTGCATATTCTTACTGTTAATATTTATCACCATATCAGCCGTTAACTGTCCAATGCTAAAGATAGGCTTCACCTATAAAAGAGGTTTTGTCAGTAGTTGTCACGTTTGGTAGGCGGGTTGGCAAGCGTAGTTTTTTGGTGATGTTTTAAGAGGGACGCAGCTTTTTTTTTTAATGGGTGACAATGAAATGGTAACCCGGCCTGCGCTATCGGTATACACTGGCGGGGCACCAGTGATAGTTAACAGATGAAGGCAAGTCAGTCGGCCCATCGTGAAGAATTCAACAAGAATTAACCCGATGATTTCCAGGGGGAACCACGTGGAGGTCGACCTGATAGGGTATATTACTAGCAATGGAGCTGTCAGCACCCATTACTAACAATTGCTTTCCCTCCCGAGGGACGCAGCTGTCGATCCCTCGTCCATTACGTTCCCTGAATCGTTCTTACGACACCAACGGGAAAGAAAGGGGTAGCACATTCTATGCCGGAACTACACGGCAAAACTCTCAATATTAGTATTCAATAATTTTTGACAGTTCTGACTCAGTCAAGAAGGTTGTTTTAAAATTTTAGATTTTCCTGTTTGGGAACAATGGTAATACGTTTATTAACAAATAGTATTTAGTTTTTATTATTTATATATCTGATATTTATAGTAAGAATTCCAGGTTATGTATTAGACTGTCAGTAAGATATATTCCAGATCTGTTTGCAAACATTGGAAGTTTCAGAGTCAGTAATTGTTTTAGTTATTTTATAATGCTATTGCTTCTGCATACTTTAAACAACTTGTTATACAGTATTTTGGCAAATATCCAGTAACATTAATTTAATTATATCGCCAAACATATAAGAATTTGAAAAACAGTAAATACATGTAACTTGCGGGCGTTGCATAAACGAGCCGCTTATTTTACTGCATGTTTTCTTTGGCATCGACAGATATAGTGTATGATCTCAGGATGGCTAGAATTACGTTTATTATAGCTAAAATTTTTTCTGTAGGCGTGTACGATAGTAGGGAAGAACGAATGAGCATCAGCCAAGTTGAAAGTCAGTCATTAAAGCAGATAACAGGTAGCAAAGGTAGAAGAAATGTCACTTAACTACTTTATGTATTTTTTTTTAGTGGGTGATATTATAATAAAATAGTAGCTCATCGTGTTGAATACACCTAGAACTCAGTACGATAGTTTCCAGGGGGGACCACGTGGAGGTCGACCTGACAAGGTATATTGCTAGTAATGGTACTGATAGTCCGCATTATTAACAATCTCCCCCCCCCCCCCCCACACGTCCATATATTAGTTTTGGCTTCTGTTCAATATTCATATTAGAAACTTATATTTACAATTGCTAGATGATTTAAAGCTCATTACATAATTGAGGTAACTCAATATCGTCGCAGTACAAAAGGCAAATTTTATATATGTTATTCGAGTTACTAAAAGTTAAATATTTCAGATAGTCGATATTTTATACAACCATAAGCGTAACCATAAAGTAAAATGCATAGCATTTGCCTGAAACATGATCTTTCAAGCTTTTAGTTGCTATTCCAGTTAAAAAACGAAACGCAAGGCATCCCCTTCGAATGGCTATATCCGTGCAGCGTCATAAATTTCAGTCATATTTATAGGAATGATTTCATTTAGCGCTGGTGGCCATTTATTCGAATTAAAAAAAAAACACTTCAATCAACAATACCAACCAGACATCCGGCAAAAAAGGCATGCTTTAGTTACAGAGAGAATACCTGTTTCTAATAGTTTGAAACAACGCTTTATAAATAGCATTTCATATGTAATTTATAAGGTAGAATTTTTTTAATTTTTCGAAACTTGTGTTTTTTTTTATGGATAGAAATGGAATGATAGCTTCGCTTGCTGACAGGGCACTATAGCTTTACCAATAAAGGATAATTGGTGAGAATAAAGTGAGGTTGACTCAACATGGCCAATTAATTAGGATTTAACTGCGATGGAACAGACCGCGTCGATATCAGCGTGGCAAGATTTATTGTTAGCAATAGGCTCTAGAGTTTACCCTAATAACAATTACCTTTATTTATTCACTTAAATAATATAGTGTAAATAAATAATATCATTGTTCTGGTGGTATGATATCTGTACCAAGTTGGTATTATTATTTGAAGAAAAACTTTAATCAATCTGTATATAATAAGTTTGATTAATATTAATTATTTTTATTGAGAATAAACACACACACAAACACATACACTTGTGTATACCGTAATAATCTACCAAATATACATATATTATCTGGTACTCATGTTATTTCCAATAGTAAAGTTCTGTTATTGCACATATTTCTTGTTTTATCTAATTTTAATTTCGTCGTGTGGTCCCGGCATAGAAGGGCCACCTCTATCTATGCCGGGACCACATGTTCTTTTATTGTGATGGGGTTAGAGACAACTAAGGGAACTTAATGGGAGGGATGAGCAGCAGCTTCCCTCTTAAAACATCACCAAAGCCTAACTGCATTTGTTAACTAGCCTGCCAAGCGTGGCAACTACTGGCAACCCCCCTTGCCCTCTCCAATAGCGGGATCTTATGTTTAGCAGGGAACAGTTAATGGCTGTTAGGATATAATCTAATTTTAAAACCCGTCTCATGAATACACTTTATCATGAATACAATTCTGGAAATCCATAACAGCTTTCTCAGGTAACACAAGGTCCATCTGACCAAGAAGACACAAGAGAATCTTAGAAGCGTCCCTAAGTATCTGCATTATTTTGCAAATGACCTTGATGGTGTAGCAGTTTAAAATACCGCCTCACATTCTGATTTCGATTAAAATATCTAGCAAGCAGGAAATAACAAAAGGTCGTCCAATCATCCGTGTATTTGAACTGCTACTCGTGTCTGTCTGGTGACATCTTGAAGATTTCCGGATGAAGTCGAAACAATTATTGAAAACGATAAACATAGTAAGTTCATGTTGATATGTAATAATGAACATACCTAGAAAAGTCTTTCTCTGTTTGCAGTGCTTCTTCACCGTGTCCGAGACGGAGCAAATGTCGTTCGTCCACATCGAGTTCAGCGACTTTCTCGAACAGTTGATTAAGTGCCTGATTACTGTGGGTGACCACCAGAGTGCGCTGCCATGGGAAGTTGTGGTATAAGTTCGATATTATTTGTACAGCAACGTCCGTTTTACCTGATAAAAAATAATGATGATTGAATTAGTTGGTCATCGATTTTTAGATTGAAGTTTCAATTTTTATTAGCATCCATAATAATTTCAAAAAGGAACACGCGCTGAAGAACAAAGTTTTGGAGCAAGGCATCGAAATGATGATAGAGTTTTATAGAGTATATTCTTAATTCAATTATTTATATGAAAGGAACTGCACAACACAATATCTAGAAATTGGATGGTAGCCATTTTGTATTCATACTTGCAGTGCAAATTCTTTGTGATGATGGAGTTAGGAAATATATGAAATTAATATTTTTCATTTTTACGAAGTTATAAGAACCGACTAAAGGAACAAAGCAATTTAAACCATGGCAAAAAAAAACTTAAAAAGGTTTTTTTTTATACAACTTAGAATGGCAAACAAGCTGACGGCCCACCTGATGGAAAGTGGCAACCGTAGCCTATAGTCATGAGCAGTACGTGGACATAACAGAGTTTACTGTTTCGCCCATGATACCTCTCATGCGTTGGCATTCCTAAGGACTCAGGTGTTATTTCTCTGTACCCTGTAAATTCACGCCATATCCCACCCTTCAAACCGAAACACAGCCATGCAAACACAACTGCTTCACGGTTGAAACACGAATGGGACAGAGGTACCCAAGCAAACGACTTTTGTACAAAGTCTCCCTCTGGCTACGTAGTATAGTACTAAGCCGGCTGACTAACTTGGTAATAGTTACATTCTCTTATTCTTTACTCTTCACAGTGGTATTGTATTGTAAAATTTTTATTTGTATTAGATACATTAAAAAGATTTCATATAGAATACCGGATTTATATTTTATGGTATACCAGAGGGAGACTGTACAAAAGTCGATTATACAGCCGGCGAATAAAACGCAATACTGTTTTGCGAACAAACACAAACCTGTTCCCGGTGGTCCAACCACTAAAGTCAATCCTGGTTGCATTCCAGAACGGATCGCCTCCACTTGCGTCGGTGTAAACAGTATATTGTTTCTGAAACAATATTATTATTTGGATAAAAGAAAATATTATAATTGTAATGCCAGAATTCAGACACATTGGTGAGTCAGTCCATTCTGCCCGCCTGCATAATAAAAAGTGATAATTGTATACATGTTGCAGTCAAAACTCTTAACCAGTCAAAAGTACTTTTGACCGTATGCTTAAGTCTATAATACTTTTGATTAAAGTAACAGTTAAAAGTACCTAACCTAACCTAACCGGGGGAAAGGCATTGTTAGCAATGGAGTTTGACAGCCCCATTGCTAGCAATATGCCCTATTAGGTCGACCTCCACGTGGTTCCCCCTGGAAACCATTGTGAACAATTCTTGTTGAATTCGTCACGATGGGCTAACTGACCTGCTTCATCCTCACCTATCATCCTTTACTGGTGCCCCGCCGGTGTATACCGATAGCGCGGGTGGGGATACCATTCCATTAACACCCATTAAAAAACCTAACCTAACCGGGGGGTAAAAGGAATTGTTAGTAATGGAGACTAAAATCCCATTGCTAGCTATATACCCTACTAGGTCAACCTCCTCGCGGTTCCCCCTGGAAACTATCATGGTTAAATCCTGATGAATTCATTATGATGGGCTAACTGGCCTGTTTTTATTCTAATCTATCACCCTTCACTGGTGCTCCGCCAGCGTATCCCGTTAGCGCAGGCGGGACTACCAAACCATTTTCATCCATCAAAAAAAAAAGCAAATTTGCAGTCAAAAGTACTAATAAGCAATAATTTTCAGTCAAAACCACTTTTGACCAACCTGTTCAGTGAAAAGTATTTTTGACTGATTTTGATAGTCAATAGTACTTTTGACTGGTTAAGAGTTTTGACTGCAACATATAAATATAGACAGTATTATACGCATGATAGAACATTTTTTAATGGGTGATGATTTAATAGTAACCCCGTATGCGGTATCGGTGTACGCTGGCGGAGCACCAGTGAGGTATAGGTAAGGATGAAAGCGAGTCAGTTTTTTTTTAATGGGTGATAATGGAATGGTAACCCCACCCGCACTATCGGTATACACCGGCGGGGCACCAGTGAAGGATGATAGATGAGGATGAAGCAAGTCAGTTAGGCCATCGTGATGAATTCAATAAGAATTGTTCACGATGGTTTCCAGGGGGAATTACGTGGAGGTCGACCTAATAGGGTATATTGCTAACAATAGGGCTTTCAATCTCCATTGCTAACAATCCCTTTCCCCCCAAGCGAGTCAGTTAGGCCACCGTGCCAAATTCTAGAATTAATAACAATATTGCTAGCAATGGGGACGTTAAACCGCATTACTAACAATCTCTTTCCACCCGGCAGAACATATTACATTGAGTCCTGAGGAAGGAAGAATAACAACATAGTTCACAGGACTGTCAGTGCATGAAGCGTATCATGGGCATCATAGTATACTGTAATATCCACGGTGTTGTAGATGATTATAGGCGACGGTCATTACTTTCCATCAGGTGGACAGTAAGCCTGTTTAATATTTATATTATCAATATTTATACATATTATCTATCTAACTATATGATGAGAAGTCTGTTAATTTTAAAAATTCAGAAGCATCAATCTGTTTTCATATACATTACACTTTTATCTCTTTTCATAGAACTGATGTCAAATGGATACAGTTGATTAGCAATAAACAAACGAATAAAATGTTTACGAGACCAAGAAATTTACATAATGACGTCACAGTCTGATATAGATCATCATTTCAGTTATCATAAGCGTTTTATTGTTGTTTTTACTTTACCACATCAAATATCGTCAAGTCATATTTTCTTAAATTATGCCAAATATAATATAAAGATATTTTTATTTTTATATTTGATTTAAATTAAGAAAAAATCTTAAAGTGCTTCCTTTATCGAATTTTATTATTTAAAAATAAAACATACAAAAAAGTAATAATATGCTTGATAAACACTTGAGAATAACATATAAATAGTTTCACAATCTGAACATGGGACTATATACGGGGATATCGGTCAGATTATAAAATATAGGTAAATAAATCTGTGAAAGATATACATAACTTATAAAGTTATATCAAATTGTTTACTATATATATATATATATATATATATATATATATATATATATATATATATATATATAAATTCACGGCAAACCCTTCGCGAGGTAGGCAGAGAGCCTTGTTTTACAGGAAAAGTATAGAAAATTAGATTATACATATACAAACTTTTTGGGTTCATTGTACAAATAGGGTCCCCTCTTGGGCTGCACGTGTGGTTCCACTACAATCACTTTGCGCTCGTCATCTTCGTCCATCGCGTCGTCGCCGAGTTGCTTCTTGCGTACGACGTTCTCAAATGTTAACCTGAAAATTTTAACATTTATAAGTAAATAATTCTTACTTGCAACTTCGTCCGCATACCAAGGACATTCTTTGACAGAGACAAATAGTAATCTATGAGGGGGAATGGGATTGTTAGTAATGGAGACTGAGAATCCCATTGCTAGCAATATACCCAACCAAGACGACCTCCTCGCGGTTCTCCCTGGAAACTGTCATGGTTAATTCCTGATGAATTCATCATGATGGGCTAACTGGCTTGTTTTCATCCTCATCTATCACCCTTCACTGGTGCTCTGCCAGCGTATCCCGTTAGCGCAGGCGGGATTGCCATACCATTTTCACCCATCAAAAAAAAATTAAGTTATGTCCTTCTCCGAATATTATATTATATTATAAACCAATCTGTATTGCCTTTTCGAGTCTTATATATTTTTTATTTGCACTTACTTGTACGGCCGAACAAGTTTGCGTGGGTCGTCCGTTTTCACTTTGATTTCATACCCAGGAAAACTGTTCCGTAGATGCTCCATATCCAGGAAGGTGTCATTGAAGTCCAATGTTGGGATCTCGTTGGGCATCCTGTGTAAAAAGTTATAGTATTTAAATTTATTGCTTACATGGATTCAATCAACTAGTTCTTTAACAAGTAACTGGTGATTTAAACTAATCAAACATCACGAATAGAGTACTGATCAGTACTCTATTTCTCTATTATGATATTTTTTTTTGGAAATAATACAATAAAATATTTATATAATTATTATATATTATATATATATATTTAATTTAATTTTATCTGTTTAAAAATTGTCATAATATTATACACTGCTGTATCCGCTGACATTGATGCTCCTTTCCACTTTGGATTTGCTGGAAGAAAACTCTATCAGAGTTAAGCTCGCCTTTGTACTTTTGATTACCTCTGTGTTATTCTTAAAACTAGTGTGTACAATAAAGAATTAAATAAATTAATAGGTCAGAGTTGTTTGACGTGGTCAAAGTCGCTTTTATTTGTAAAACTTTTTACTGCACTTTTAACTTTTAATTCAAAGGGCGGTAAACATGATCTAAACGCGCTAATAAATAAATAATCTTATTGAATAATACATTATAAAAACTCTCTTGTTATCTTTCCTCTTACGTTTGACGTTAGACTGTTAACAGGGCTTATTTCGTGCTCCGTTTTGTTAATTGATTTAGAAAGTAATAAACGTTATTTCCTTATTAAATTATATATCACCGAGAAAATAGTGCTTTATTTTATCTAAATGAAATATTTGTTTTGCTAATTATATACTATTAATCAACAATTACAACTTTAAAATTTCAATAAATCGTATAGTGTATTTGTGTACCTTCAAGTTAACAACTATAAACATCGAGCGGGCCGGTCAGCACTGCGCGTGAGTGGTGACTCATTGCGCACAAAATGTTTGTATAACAATACTGCAATTAGAACTGGTTTTGCGAAGTGTTTTGTTAAGTTTAAATTTAATATTTTGTTTCGATTATGGATAAATGTTTGGCATGCAATATCGCTGTTGAGATAGGAGAGATGATCCGTTGCGACCCCTGTCAGGGAGCTTACCATTATAAATGTCTAAATATGGACTCAAACACTTATATGACTTTAACCAACAGCAGTAAAAATTGGAAATGTCCTACTTGTGTAAATGTTACGAAGCGAAAGGGCAGTAATATGAACACCCCTATACGTAAGCTTCATGCGCTTGATGATTCGGTTATGTCTTGTGATGATACAATAAACCAGAGTGTCTGTGCGTCTGAATACCTGAATTCCGAATCTATTACACTGAATCAGTTTAGCACTTTATTAGATTCTTAAATAAATTGAAACTGGAATTTTTCGCTGAGATTAAGGTGGCTGTAAAAATGGAAGTTAACTCGGCCCTTGCATCTTTAAAGGAGGAATTTACTTCTACTGCTGACCTTTTGAATCAGAGGCAGGATCAAATGAATTCGCACTTGTCTTCGATAGATGATAAAATTAGGGATTTGGATGAGCGAACACATAAAATTCAGTTGGATATTCGAGATCTAGATCGTCGACTAAAATCAAATGAGAAGGTATCACGCAGTATGAACATAGAAATTCAAGCTATACCAGAAAAACGAAACGAGAATGTTATCAACATATTTAAAAAGTTATGCGACAAAATAGGTCATTCGATAATGGACTCGAATATTTATGCTTGTCGCCGCATTGCTAAAATTAATAAGTCTGATAGACCGCGCAACTTGTTGGTAACTTTGCCTTGATCGCGCCATCGTGACACTATCTTGTCAGCAGTTAGAAGGTACAATAATGCTAATCCTACCGATACTTTGAATTCATCTCATTTAGGAGTAGTTGGCGAGAAAGTTAAGATATATGTAGTAGAACATGTATCACCTGAGTCCAAAAGTCTGCATGCTGCGGCAAGAAAAGCAGCAAAAGAAAAATCATATGCTTTTGTTTGGATCAAATTTGGTCAAGTTTATATGAGAAAAGACGAACAGTCACCTGCTATTTTAATCCGTACTGTTGATAACCTATCTAAACTTACTTAATTATTTTTATTTTCTTCACTTGTGTTTATATTTAAAAGATGTTAATTTATTATCAGAACGTTAACCGATTCAGGTCTAAAATTACTGAATTTCATCTGAATGTCCTGAATGATGAGTTTGATATTATATGTTTAACTGAGACTAATCTTAACTTAAGTGTGTGTAATGAGGAACTATTTGATGAGCGTTATTATGTTTTTCGTAGAGATCGTAGCGATTGCGTTGCTTCTAGGAAATCTGAAGGTGGTGGTGTTCTAATGGCAATAAAAAAGTCTTTGAGTGCTATTCGCAGACCTACGTGGGATAGCCCTTTTGAAGATATGTGGCTGACTGTGCTACCGTCAGCAGGCAAGCATTTACCTCTTAATATTTGTGTGTGTTATTTACCTCCTGATATGACTTTTAATAACGTTACTCTCTTCTTTGAACACTGTCAAAATATTATATTAGAAAAAGGTAATAATGAGCTGTTTTTGTTGTTAGGTGACTTTAACATACCTAATATATCATGGCGGAAAACTGATTCCTCTTTATGTCTTGAACCTTATAACGCAGTACATTGCCGATCATCTATCCTAATGGAAACCATGGCACTTTGTAATTTATCTCAATTTAATCATTTATTAAACGCTAATGGCAGATTGCTAGACTTAGTGCTTTTTAATAATAATAGTATTAATATTTTTAGCATCGATCCTTTAAGCAAATTAGATAGACATCATCCTGCTTTTATTGTAGATGTTGAATCTATTACCCTACCTTTAAGTGTGAAATATAACCCTGGCTCTTTTAAAACTAACTACTGGAAATGTGACTATAATAAAATTAAAAATGCTTTAAAATTAGTAGATTGGAATGATATTCTTTCTGGTTTGGATATTAATAGTGCTGTTGATAAATTTTACTGTAAACTTAGAGAGATAATTAATGTACATACTCCAAAGCGTAAGCCTAAGTCAAAAAACTATCCTGAATGGTTCAGTCTACATTTGATCAATTGCCTTAATGAGAAACAAAAATACCATCGACAATTCAAAAAGTATAAAAACCCCAGAGATTATGATACATTTGTTCTACTTCGTCGTAGAAGCAAAAAAATGATTGAAGAATGCTACAAGTCTTTTATTCTATCTATAGAGAACAGTTTAAAAGAAAATAATAAGATGTTTTGGAAATATGTGAACTGTAAAAAGTCAAGTAATAACATTCCACAATCGATGTCACACAAATCTAATGTTGCATTTGATGCGCAGGCAATTTGTGAATTGTTTTCTGAGTACTAAAGTACTAAAGATCATATACCGATTTAAAAATCGGTATATGATCAGCCGTTTGATAGTAACAACAACTTTAACAATGTCGTAACTCTGTCAACTATTAGCGAGATACATGTTAGCCGCAAAATATATTGAAAGCTATATTGAAACTCGATTCAAATAAGGGCGCTGGTCCTGATGATGTGCCTGCTAGGTTTATAAAGACATGCGCAGATGAATTAAGTGGTCCATTAGAAATATTATTTAATAAGTCTCTTAGCTCAGGCTGTTTTCCTGATTATTGGAAGACTAGTTTTATTATTCCTATTTATAAATCTGGTGATAAAACTAATTGTGAAAATTATCGTCCCATCAGTATACTTTCTTGTATAGCGAAATTGTTCGAATCTCTCATATATCCCTTTCTTTTTAACCATCTTAAACTACATATAACCCAGTTTCAACATGGTTTTGTATCAGGTCGTTCTACAGTTAGTAATCTTCTTGTGTATAAGTCCTATATATGTGATGCTTTTAATAAACGGCTTCAGGTTGATTCTGTGTACACTGATTTTTCAAAAGCTTTTGACAGGGTCAACCATTCATTACTTATTAAAAAATTGTCTGCGTATGGCATTCATGGTAACTTATTGCGATGGATTGAGTCTTACATCAGCAGACGGAGTCAGATGGTCGCTATTAGGGGTTTCACTTCTTCTCCAATTACAGTAACCTCCGGTGTACCACAAGGTTCACATTTGGGTCCACTGTTCTTTGTAATTTTTATTAATGACTTGGTCGACCACATCAATAGTAAGTGTTTACTGTACGCTGACGATTTGAAAATGTATCGTTCTATCTCGAATGTTAATGATTGTAAACAGCTACAACAAGATATTGACATTATACAGGAGTGGTGTATTAGGAATCATATGTTTGTGAATGTAGGCAAGTGTTTCGTTATTTCATTTTTTTCTAGGACTCCCAATCACTTGTTTAGTTACAGTATCGGCAACCACATACTTGAACATAAAGATATTGCCAAGGATCTAGGAGTTTTGTTTGACTCAAAGCTGACTTTTCGATCTCATTATCAATATATGATAAATAGATGTAACCAACTAACTGGTTTTATACTACGCATAACCAAGCAATTTAAAAATCCTCATAGTCCGTGTTTTCTATATTCTGCATTGGTTCGCCCTATAGTTGAATATGCATCAATAGTTTGGTCTCCTTACTATAAGGTACATCAAGATAATCTTGAGAGAGTACAAAAAAGATTTCTAAAATCAATTTCCTATAGGTATGGATTTAAAAGAAAATTTAGAGACTATGAAAATAGATTAAAATATTTTAAAATATTATCTTTAACTAAAAGAAGAAAAATAAAAGATTTACTGTACCTATATAAGATTATAAACTCAATTGTGGATTGTCCCCAACTGTTAGAACTAATTAATATTAATACGAATGGCCGAATTCGTCTTAAACGGACTTTCACTGTGCCTTTTTATAGAAACAATATTTCTCTAAATAACCCCATAGCCAATATGTGTAGATCGTATAATGACGCTCATCAAAGTGACCTTGACATATTTGGGCTCAGTTATTATCAATTTCGCAGACAATTATATAAAATAATGTAATATTTAGAAATCTCTTAAATAATTTTGTTTTGGTTTTTTTTATTTAACTTTCTTTATGTTTATGTTTATTTTTATGTTTAAATTTTTCACTAATAGTTGCAACCTAATAGCTTTGTTGCAGTCGCATTTATTATTGGATCATGCTGTGTGCACATGTTGTGGCAAGTTTACCTGATACCCGTTATGTACTTGCATATTATATTTTAAGTTTTTATTTGTAAACTTCTGTTATGTGTGCCTAATAAATAAAATAAAAAATAAAATAAAATAAAATTTCCTATAATTACAAGAATAACTTAATAGCGGGAAGATGTATGTAATTAAATTAAAAAAATGTAATATCCTGTGTATGGCATAATATTAATTACTTTAAAAAACGGGCTAAAAAGTATTAAGTATTAAGCAAGTGAAATTAAATTGGTCAATATAAATACCCCTTAAGATTTCGGTCAGTTAAAAACATATCGTCATCCCAATTATACACTGTCTGCTAATTGTCGAAGGTCGAAATCATTATTATAGCTGCAATACATGTAAGTAAATGGGCACTATCAAGTTGAACAATTTCGAACTTAAGTACGAATCTAGTGACATTGGCCGTATGGTCCCGGAATAGAATAGGCCACTCCTACCTTTTCCGTGGGTTTCGTAAGAGCCGAGGGAGACTTTGTACAAAAGTCGATTGCTTGGGTACCTCTGTCCCATTCGTGTTTCTACCGTGAAGCAGTTGTGTTCGCATGGCTGTGTTTCGGTTTGAAGGGTGGGATATGGCGTGAATTTACAGGGTACAGAGGAATAACATCTGAGTTCTCAGGAATGGCAACGCATGGGGGGTATCATGGGCGAAACAGTATACTCTGTTATGTCCATGGTCAATGTCCAACATCACCAAAAACCTAACTGCGATTGCCAATTTGCCTGCCAAGCGTGGCAACTACTGGTAAAAGCCCCCAAGGAGGCTTACGTTCAGCAGTGGACAGTTAAAGGCTGATGTGATGATGATAGTAACATATTTAAGTCTATCCTTATAATAATTTCAAAAAAATATTCGGTATTTTCAAAGTATGTAAATAGATTGTACGCTTGCTTATGTCACACTTGCATTTGGTCACGTACGCTTTTGATTGCTAGCAAGAAGACTTTATCTTAAGTAACTTTTTAGGAAGGAATTTTATCTATTTCATTAATTTTCCTGCTTTTTAAGCAGGAAAATTAATGAAATAGATAAATTCTATTTATGAAATTGTATTTTAATTATTAATATGAAACATTGTTTTTAGCAGATTTTAAGTTAGATCTCCAGGAATATAACAGTAAATATAATGTAATGTAAATGTAATATAAATGTAAATAATAAAATAGTATTTAACTTTTGCGTGATGCGGAACAAACATACATATAGACAAACATGCAAACGAAATTTATAAAAGTTATTGTTTTGGTATCTATTGTTTGTTTTTTTTTTTATGCAACTTTGAATGGCAAACAAGCTGATCACCCACCTGATGGAGAATGGTTACCGTTGCCTATAGACATGAGCAGTACCATGGACATAACAGAGTATACTGTTTCGCCAATGATACCCCCCCAAGCGCCATTCCTGAGGACTAAGGTGTTATATGGTGTTGTATGTACCGTATGTTCTAACTTGAGATATAGGATGGTATTATGAGAGAATATATATATATATATATATATATATATATATATATATATATATATATATATATATATACATATTATTATAACAGCAATATTCGTAATTGTCATAATCGCAGCTTGTTATATATTATGTTACGAAAAAATGTAACAGTTATTGTTTTTAGTTCCAAAGAAACATTTTTTAACGTTATAAAATCTTTATAATTTGACAACAAAAGGAAGTATGCCTGTCTGGTTAACCTCTCTGACTACAGAACCATACAATAAGAAAAAACCAAGGTGAGGTCGTGTCGTCTGCACAATATTAGGGTTCGGTAATCGTATTTTAAAGTATTACTCCTTTATTCATTAAAAGTCAAACTTCTTATAAACATATTTTAGTTATTGAAGTGTTTTGTCCTTTCCTTTTACATTAATTTTTCAATATAGGTGTTTCAATAATAGGTTTGTAGTACATTTTTGTTTTTATGAATAAGCGGGTTAGCCTATTGGCTTATTTTAATATATTATTATCTAAGATTATATATATATATATATATATATATATATATATATATATATATATATATATATATATATATATATATATATATATATATATATAAAGTCCCGTTTCACGATGCTCCTTGCTGTTAACCTCCGAAATAACTCAATTTATTTTAATGAAATTTTATAAATACGTATTGTTTGTTCCAACTTGAGAGATACGATAGGTTTTATTTAGGTAACAAAACGAATAGGCGGTAGGTAAAACAATGTTTTGTCGGAGCAGCTAATCATAATAATATTAAATTGTCTAAAATAAAACCGATCATATAAAAATCGATTTCACTCGTCGAAGGGGTCGTACATTGTTGTTTTGATTGATAAATTATATAAATATATATATATATATATTATTACTTGAACATGTACATGAGGTAAAATGACCTCGTGTTTTTTAAACAAAGAGATTTGATATTTTTGGTTAATTTTTCTACTGAAAATGAAAACTACACAGTATAAAAATTCAAAAAAATGGAACTCCTATTTCAAATTGATAGCATTAGTGGTATCTGAGATGTAGCACTGTGACAGACAGAGGGATAGATAAAGTCGCACTAAGTAAAGATTGCTTTATATCATTTTGATACGGAACCTTAAAAATAAAACATTTTATGCCGTCGAGATTGAACAATGGTTTTAAAACACGCTTGCCAAAAATAGACCTGAATTTTTGTCTTTATTTTCGTTTATAGGGATACCAGAATGTTTATATATTACTTAGCAAATGGACAAACTGTATATTGTGAAGTTAACTCGAAGTTTAGTCGAAAATAAATACACTACAAAATTCTAAAGACTATATATATATACACACATTCGTTATCACAATCATTAAGAGTGATTGATATTTTGTTAATAGATAATTTATATTAATAATATAATACAAAGTTGACGCACAACGGCCCAAATGAGAGGCTAAGTGCGGAAAACAGTCTTTCTTACATTACATTACATAATACAAAGTTAAATTTATATAAAAATTATAGTTCCAAAACACATGTGATAGTGATGCATAAACAAATAAATTTTCATTGACAAGCAACAGAATTACGAATCAACTGAAGCGTCGAAGTTTGGAACTGATACCTACAACTGGATGCATTGAACCAAGTCTAATATAGGTACGAGCATATTGATGTCAAGGTTTAGAGTTCAAACCGAGAATAGATCCATGGTACCTTCGGACCTGAATTACGTTATTCAGTTGCAATTATTTAATTACATAGCTACTTCTCGTTAGAATGTAATGATTTTGTGGTTATATTTTTAGTTTTCATTACAAACTGTATAATTCGACCTAAGAACTCAGCTATCCTGCTTGTTCTTTTCTTGCAATAAATTTAAACTAAATTGTTCTTAATTCAAATATTTGCGATAAATGTGAGGCGAGGCGTCAGTTCGAACAAAAAAATCATTAAATTTGAAAATGTTACAATATATTATTAATGGCTAGGTCGATAGCGATATTTATAAATAGTTGAACAATATTATGAATATTGTTAAACCTTCAATTTCTCATTGAATTGAACTAGCATTTTTTATATTTCTTTCACCATATTTTCAATTCTTGATTAGAACACAATGCGATGCGATTACAGTGTGTTTCACTGTAATCGCATCGCATTGGGTTCTTTCACATAAGCGTATTTAAGAGGTCGTGCCTTGTCTGGTGCCCACTCTAGGGTGAAAACAGTGCTTTTAACTCTTCGCTGTTAAGATATGTCTGAGAATGCATAATAAGCTTCCGTTGTTCCGATTTAATATACGTCTCAAGCCTTTTCTTTTTTTATTACTAATATTAATTTATTTTATTGTTTTGATACTTCCAGATGGTGGTATAAATATATTTTCTAGTTTCTTCAATATAAGAGCGGTGCCGACTCTTAAATAACATAGTGGTTACCCGATCACAGCAGATTTAAATAATTGTTTTGATTTTTTTTTATCCTCATAATAATAAATTCAGAATGACAAGTATTTAGATTAATAAATTTGCTTAATATACTTGATAATTTGAATATGTATGAAATATGTTATTAAGCCTGATGACTAAAGATAAATTTAAGCCATGCACGGTGATGATCTAACTGTTTTATCATCTCAATAAACTGGTTTTATCTATGTAGGTAATATAACTGGCTAGTATCAGACCAAATTTTCGGTTTCCACTAGATTCGGTATAAATTAAAGATTCGATTTCGATGATAAAAAAAAACTGGCAATAACTACGGTTAAAACAAACTAGATCCGAGAACTGACTGTTTGGACCAATTTTATTAGTTTTTTATGGTTCCACTACCTAATATAACGGTAAACATTTTGTACATTTTAACGATATTACTCGGCAAATTAAGTAGAATAGGAAATGTGAAAGTTGGTGTATATATATATATATATATATATATATATATATATATATATATATATATATATATATATATATAATTAATAACGCGTGTCACTTCATGCTTAGATAGAAATGAATGTTTAAACTTATTTATACACAAAACTTACAAAACACAAAGATTTTCGAACTACCGCCAAAATTATAATAAAATCTTAGTGTAGCTTCTATTTTTAAATTAACTTTAAAAATATTACACATAGTACGTGTTTTCTTTTATTATTAGAAGGTGTTAAAGGTTAAATCCGTCATACCGTATGGTATTATGCCGTGTGGTCCCGGCATAGAATGGGCCACCCCTTTCTTTCCCGTGAGTGTCATAAGAGGCGACTAAAAGAACATAAGTTAATACAGTTTTTTATACCACTATTTACCACATAGACCGTAAGCTGAGAAAAAAATTCACTTATAGTCTACCTTTTAAATATGGATATATAATATGACTACCAAACAAAACAAATATTTCAAATCTGACTAGTGGTTCCAGAGATTAGCGCGTTTTTTTTTTTTATAACACAGGGCGTAAACCATCATACGGCTCACCTGATGATAAGTGACTAACAAATAAAGATTTATTATATTATTTCGTTTTATTATATTATAGTTTTACCTGGTATAGTGTGCTTGTCCAGGATCTCCATAACCCAGGACTATGTCATGGAGCCACTCCGGCACTACACATTCCGTGTTCATCAACTCCCTGATCGTCTCAAGGACAGCTTTGAAGTTGTTCTCTTTCGGTTTTCGTCGCATAACTATGTTGAATGTTTCGTATACATCCTGTATCAAAAGGTATATTGAAATTATAGTTACTATAAGTAATGGAAAAATAAATTGACTTTTAAATAAAATAATTGACCACAAAGGTGGTAAACAAGCATATAGTTTATCTAATAGTAAAGTATTTTACAGTTCCCTAAAAATATGTATTATTATTTTATCATTTTTAAGAATAAAATAAGTTGCAAATCAAATTGGACAGATTAAATTTTGTCATAACAATATCACAAAATATAGTGCATATACAAAAAGAGAGAATTATTTTGTGATACACTTTTAGGGCATAATGATATATTAAGTAAACGAGGTAGCAATTTCCAAATATTGTATTCATTTAATTAATATTACGCAATAATTATATAGTGGTGTATATTAATGTGGGGTCTCTTCTTAATACTTGTAAGTGTTCAATAGAATAATTAAAAGGTTTATATTAGGCATGGGTAATATTGGTACCGCTGTAATATCTATATATAGGGTTTTATTGAACATTCCATTCTGACACGTTCCGATATTGCCCGTATCGGACGGATATCTATGTTTATTTCGATCGGGTCCTTTCGACTTTAAATATTGGATAACAGTCATTTAAAATATTCATTGTTGGACCAGTATATAGATATTATAACTAAAATATACAGATATTGCTGTTCCCACCCCTAGTTTGATTTATAGCGCATATTTAAAATTTCAAGCTTTTATCTAAATGACGGAGCTGGGGGCCTACCATGAAACGAAATTCCGAATTTTCGGGCTCAATTTCGTGTTTTTATTCATACCTAAATCGGCACAGTAAATGGAGCTTAACGTTTCATTCATCATAAATCCTATCCTAATAGTCCAGAGGAACGATATTTTAATATTTTTAATAATTGTAATCGGCATGTATTATGTAATTTTAACATCAAATTTCTATTTCGTTCGTCCCCGAAATTTCGGAAAATATTTCATGGTAGGCCCTCTGTAGATGTTTCTATTGACGTATTACAGATTCAGGTAAATTTTGAATATATAGAATAAGTAACTATAATTATCATACTAATGCTAGATAGACTCACCTCATTTCCTTTACTAGCACGATCTAAATCTAATCTATATTGGTTTGGATCTAGTAATAACCGGAATGTTCTAGAATCACCGTCGAGTTCTGGTCTCGGCTCAGGCCCTTCTTCGATGACCCTCCCGGCTGCGTCCAACATTCCCTCAACCTCACATCCTCGAACGTACACAATGCCGGCTTGTTCTACCATACTTTGTCTATAATCGTATTTAGTACCTAAAAAAAAAAATAGTTATTAATAATTATTAAAAAACAATGGAAATTACAATTTGATATCTTATAAAGTGTCCCTACTAAGTATTACTACTACATATTTTTATCAATCAAACATATCATGTCAATTTAAATTTATATTGTAAAAAATATATTACAAAAAACACAATTATATTTCGCTCAGTAAAAATAAAATTCTATATTCTATAATCACAAAATTAATATATTGACCAACACCATTATTTATTACACCTTTGTCGATTACAAAAGAAATTGTAAAATTTGGTTCAGAATTGAATATGTAATAACAGAAACAAAAAAAAAATCAACAAATTGAGATGCTCCTTCTATTGGAAAATTCCACTTTATTCTTTTTTTTTCTAACAACACTATTAAATACGAATTATTATCGTGAATATTGCAAAAACTCCTTACCTATACCCTGAGTGGGCCTCACAGTGACCAAGAAACAAACATCATGTTTCCTCAGACTTTCCCATTCATGTTTTATCTCGTTCTTCACGCTAAGCGTCACTGTCACGTCAGCTCGCACTCTCGAAGGTGCCTTCTCGCCAATATTGGGTTTCGCGACCTCAACAACTGCAAAGCTTTTGATAGGATGGGCCATACGCGCCCACCCTCCGAAGTAAACGCTTCCATCTTCTGCTCGCCTAGTAAGATATTTCATGGATAGATTATTATTGAGATTATTATATACTCCCCCATGCTATTCCTGGGGATTCAGGTGTTATTACTCTATACACAAATAACAGTTACATCTACTAGAATGTTTTCATTTATCAAGTATCTAAGTACGTTGGGTTTAACTAAATCCGTATAAAACTCATTGTGTGTGTGTGTGAATTTAAATATACTCAATTACTTGTACGTGTACATTTTTACACGGCCGGCTCAAAGGACTAAAAGTTGTTCGCTATTGGATTAACCAATTTAATACTGTTTAAGAGGAAACTAAGAAAATTGTAGTGTGAAAAGATATATATATATATATATATATATATATATATATATATATATATATATATATATATATATATATATATATTGTATCGATTGTGCCGTAGAACCTATATAACTACTTAATTAGGTATCAGGCTGTACAATCGAATATTAAAATATGCAAATTTTCGTATTGGTCGAGATTTGAATTCGCACCTTCTACGCCATGTCAATACTAGTAGTCCTACCATTGAGCTACTGTAAATTGCCAAGTGTGTTATTAAAAATAAATATTTACCGAACATTTATTTATATTCTGAATAGATCACAGTTTGTTTAGCTATTGATATAGATATTGAATCAAATTGTGGAATATACGTACCATGGCGCCAGTCTGTAAACAGCATCTTCAATATCTTGACGGATTTCGTCTGCAACATAAAACAAAAATCATTGCGGCCATGATTGACATTTATTACCTTAACCATAACCATATTTCACTACCATAAAAATTTATAAACCTATTAACTTTTACTCGCAACTTCATATTTATAATTTTTGAAAGTTGTTAACCATTTTAAGATGGCGTCAAGATCAAGATAAAACATACACCAAATTTTAACTTAGACCTATTAAATCTTATTACCGAACGAAAACTGTAGATTTGGTTTAAAACTCGATTATCAGTCCACGTTTAGTTTGAGTATTATGATTTTTTTTTTAATAACAAGACTGATTAAGTTCCATTGAAAATGTTTCTCAATATAAGATAATATGTATTGCATATTTTTTCTGCAGTTCAATGTGGGTGTTTAGGTTTACTCATAACATTTCCTAAAGATGATTTTTCATTGTAATATTCTTTATATCTACTTGGTATTTCGTTCTTTGAAATATATATGACTATGTGTACAAAAAACATAGGATGTCTTTAGTATCCTTTACAAGACAACAATAAACGGGTGACGTCATTGCGACCATGTTGTTTTATTGATCTTAATATTTATCTATAGGTCTATAGATCTAATGGTGACATAAATATGCATAGTTTCACCAAATTACTTTATGCTTATACAAAATATATATAGTAAAGTATGTAAATTAATAATTTTGTAAAACCAAAAATTAATATTTGTATTAGAAACAAAATATTAAATAATAATAATAATAAAATTTATTGCCATTCTTCACAAATTATAATGTACATATATTAATTAATCAATATATTGTGCAGTAATTGTATGCGCCTGGCAATAGGTACAAAATCAGCTTTTGCTGGACTGATGTTCGTTCAGCGCTGATTTTCAGTTTGCACCTACACGGGGCACCGTTTCATTATCAAATATATATATATATATATATATATATATATATATATATATATATATATATATATATATATATATATATATATATATATATATATATATATATATATATCAAATATATAATATCTATACTAGATTCTCAGACAGTTTATCATATCACAGGGCATAGGAAGTGCAACTATAAAATTTGAGAAAGGAAATTATAAAAAATATTTATTTATCACTTAATTATTAATTAATATGTTGAAAAAATATTAATAACAATTTTTAATTAAAAGGGATTATTCTAGTGACGACTCCTGTTTTTTTAATTGAAAGAGACTATTGTAGTGACGACCCTACACTGAATTGTACAAATTGAAATTGGCTTATAAAAAGGAATTTCTTCTTAAATTATTATGAATAATAAAATGAGATTCAATTAGTCATTTCATTAGTGATATTAAAAAAAAATGAGATACATTAATAATGAATTCTAAAAACTATATGCGTAATTATACAATCAGATGACGAGAAGTGAGATACGGAAGTGAGTCAGGTTTAAACAGTTCCTTATAACAATGCTGATGAAAAAGATTTGCTTAGTCATACATAATCCGAACTGAATCTGATTAAAAAATATTTTTTATGCAATTGCAAATGGCAAATGATAAGCTGTATGGTCCCGGCATAGAATAGGCCACCTCTTCCTTTTCCGTGAGTATCATAAGAGGCAACTAAGAGGGCGAGCAGCAGGATCCCTCTAAAAACATCTTCAAAGCCTAACTGTGGATGCCAATCCGCCTGCCAAACGTGGCAACTATTGGCAAAACCCCTCAAGGAGGCTTATGTTCAGTAGTCGACAGTTAAAGGCTGATATGATAATGATTATGAAATGGGATGACCATCCACCTGATGGTACGCGGCAACCATCGTCTATAGACCTGAAGAGTAAACATGGACATCATAGTGTGTTTTTTTTTTTTGATGGGTGAAAATGGTATGGTGTCCCCGCCTGCGCTAACGGGATACGCTGGCGGAGCACCAATGAAGGGTGATTGATGAGAATGAAAACAGGCCAGTTAGCCCATCATGTTGAATTCATCAGGAATTAACCATGATAGTTTCCAGGGAGAACCGCGAGGAGGTCGACCTGGTTGGGTATACTGCTAGCAATGGGAGTCTCCATTACTAACAATCCCATTCCCCCCATCATAGTGTGTTATAGACTGTCTATATTAATACGGTACTTTTTTACTTCTATGTGTGTGACCATATATAAACGTGATTTTTTTTTATATGGTTTGCGGTACAGTATTTAAGGCATCCCGTCCTCGCTATTGGATACGGGTGAATGCCTATACAAGAGGGTACATGGTGGACGCCGTTTTGACGCAATATTTGAGAAGCATTAAGAAGGTACTACGTCGGCCCCCGAACTCGCGACCTCTGCTGTCTACCGGTCTCCAGTTCGAGGGACAACCGATCACCGGCCGTAAAAGATGACGCAGGGCGTCTATGATATATAAACGTAATGCACTATTTTGTTTGGGAGGGTTTTCTTACAAACACAAATAAAGCATTAAAGACGTATGTCTTCAGTGGCGTTCCGGCCAGAGGAGTATTATACTCCTTAGTTAAAACCTTTTAAATATATTTACTCACATATTTTTTATTCTTTTCTTTGTATTTTGAGGGGACTTGCCATTTTACGCAATCTATATAATATACGCAATCTATATACAGTGTACCATAGTATCATACATTTTATTCCTTTTAGTAATAATGTAAATGATGCTGTGACTCCCTACCAGTAATTTTATTGCTATATTTCCTTACCATACCGACCTTTAACTAACCTGTAATTTAACTCCGCTTTAACGATCAGACATTATAGTTTCACGCCTATTTCATACAGCTTTGTTCCATTTAAACCAACAATAATTTTAGAGAACGTGACTTTTGTTGTTTTTAACTAATAATTTATCTACTTATCTATTACTGTTCTCTCATTAAGCAATTAATTAATGAATTCTTGAATTGTACTATTTTTGAAGCTTAGCAGACTTGCTTATAGTCGGGTCAATATCGATTTGTTTACATTTTCATTATGTTCTATTGAAACAGATTGTAGATGAGGTTGTATGGTTTTTTCGTCTTGATCATATCAACGGTTGTGACTTGTACAGAGGGTCTTGTCAGTAGTTTCCACGTTTGACAAGTGTGTTGGCAATTACGATTAGGTTTTGATGATGTTTTAAAGGGATGCTGCTGCCCATACCTCGACCATTGTGCTCCCATAGTTGTCTCTTATAAAGGGGTGGGCCATTCTATACCGGGACCACACGGCATGTATGATATGCCCAGTGAAATTTATTTATTTTCTATTACGATCCGAAAGACCGTGATCTGAGGAAGGAGTCAAGGGTTACCGAAAGAGGGGTGAATACTCAAGACGAGTTAAAAGTTCAAGATGAAATAGGAAACAAGAGATGCATGTAAGGTTAGAGGTCTCTGGCACTCGGCTCGCTCTGTCTACCCTGTAAGAAACTCAGCGTAAAGATAAATAGATACTTACATGTACTTTCCAGTCTGAAAAGATTGAAATTCCTCAAAAGATAATCGTGCAGAGTGAGAAACTGTAGATTCAGTTTAGGGAGAGCAAGGCAGTTCTCTCCACTGTATATTTCTGTTGGCACCACATTCTCATCCCATATAACGTCTTCAGTCGGATACAGTGGCATAGAGTTCAACTCTTCTAATTGAGATATCCGCCGCTCGTGGCGGGAAATCTAAAAGAAAATTTAATTGCATCAATAAAATTTGCTGTAATATACACCGTAAATGACGCAAGCTGTGCAAAATTTTAAGGCATAAAATCTGATTTTACATGCAGAGTGGAAGTTTTAAAAATTGTGCTAAATCAATGAACCAATTTTAAAAGAAGGACGTTCTAATTATGGCTATATCTTTTGTATGTTACGGCATATATTTTAAATTTAGAATGCGAGTACATAGTACCTAAACAGGTGTGTCAACGCCTAATTGAAATAAATATCTTCACACATTCTGATCTGATTTTGGTGTTCCATTTTACAATAAATATAAGGTTTACTACCATGTTGGTCCCAAGGCATTTTTATCAAGATTGAAGCTAGTTTCTTGTTGTGAAACAAAATTTTAAATTATCAATTGATTAGTTTTTGCTCGCGTTTTCGCCCGCGTGACCGGTATACGAGTACATTAACAGATCGTGATAAAAAGTAGTCCTTGGCCTTCTTAATGACTGTGAATTTACAATTCAATTCATTGGCTAAGTTTAGAAGAATTTATAAGATCTATTTATTAATATATTATTTATTTATATATTAGCTGTTCCTCACATCTTTGCCCGCGTAAATAAGTAGATATATAATGTAAAATATGTGTTACGTCAGGATATAGCTTACTCGTGTACCAAATTTCATTCAAAATTCAGCTGTTTAGGTGTAACTGAGTAACAAACATACGAACATCATTCCAGCGTTCACATTTGTTCAAAGATGTTTGAATAATATTAGTAGGATTTATTATTATTTTTTCATTAATTAATAAATGTTTTATAAAGAATATGTTCAACTACGAGTACTTAACCAAATGATTAGTATAAATATATTATATATCTAAAAAAAATGCAATCCTTCCTAATAATACAAATGAAAAAGTGAGTTTGTTTGTTATTTCCTTGTCAAATAACCATTCAGTCAACATATTCCGATTACGCGGATGAAGTTGCAAGTAAAAACTAGTAATATTATAATTCAAGCAACTCACTAATAGCTCCCGAAGGAAACCTTTGTCGAGCCGGTGCCATGGTGCTTCATCTTCTTTGCCTTCAGCTGGTACCAAGTTCAGGTAGGTCGCAATAGCACGTAGTGCCTTATCACTGAAACCATTACAAATATTATATTAAATGAGTACGGCTCACGTCACTCGCCGATGATGCAGTTTTTCATATATGAAAGAATTATTAAAATTGGTTATTTATTTTTTGAGTTTATATTACACACAAGAAAATCAAATCCTTCTTCTTTATATAATAATTATCCCATATGATCTGTCGATTCGAACTCGGAATTCTAACATTCGTACCAAGTGTATTTCTAGTTACATTATGGAAGGATTTTAAGGCAAATAAGCTAACGACCCACGTTATGAAATAACACCATCGCCATTACAGAATACGCTATTATGCCCATGGGATACTACTAATTTGTTATTTTTTTTTTCCAATCGCATGCGTGCATTCAAGTATTTTTTAAATTGGTTTTCACATTGGAAAGTTTCAAACAAAATTAATAAAAATATGTATAAATACCTTAAATTTCCAAAGTGTTTCTGCAAGGATTCCCTAGTGTCCACACTGGCAACATTTGCGAGGGCAAACGAGCGCAAATCGGGGAACTTGGCGAATGCCGCTTTCTGCAAAGTTTAATTAATTTTCAATAATTCAGCTATCCACACATAGAATAGTTTGCGTTATTTGGTTTACGCTGGCAGGGTATCTGTGAGGGAGAATACGTAAATCTTCACCTATCATCGGTGAAATCAGATCAATTTAGCCATATTGTGAGATATTCATTAACAATTAAACAGAAATTAATAATATTAATATAAATAATTAATAAAGGTTGCTTAGAAGAGATTGCTTTACGATAAGGTCGCTTTTCAGATCACTTCCCTTTAATTATTGACTGTATTTAATCATTTTGTAATTAGTACAATGAAGTGTAAATTAATATATTTATTATTATTTATTTATTTAAAGGAACAACAACAGCATATTGCATTATAACACATATAACAAACATTGAATATAATACAATATTAATGCACATGCCTATTAAAGGTATTCACAGCATTTACTTTAACATAATTATACGAGTACAGTATATGTTATATAGAACAATAGAGTATATTATAAGGTTTAGAATCAGCTTATATCTGTTACTATTTATATACCACTGAATAAAAATTATCACAAATAATTTAAAATTCTACAGTTTGATCACATATTTAGATAGAGTTTTGCAATTGTAATTCTTTATCAAAAATTGCGCAGTTACTACAACAAAAATACGAGAAACATTTGGATCACACACGTCTAGTTTTATCTTAAATTAAAGAGCACGTCTGTCTGTATATTTATCACGGTTTTAAGTCTTAAATATTAAATCGACGTGAATGAACAATGACTTTGATCAGAAATAATATAATTGTATTATTAAGTGTGTTTGTAATGTAATATGTACTGAAGAAATGCTGTAATCCATAATTCTAAACTACTTTTTCACCAAAAAAATAAGGATCTAAAAATAAAAAGTAATGAAATCTCTCATATTTGACAGGTGAATAGTCAATATGGGAGGTTGGGGGAAAGGGATTGTTAATAATGGAGACTGAGAATCCCATTGCTAACAATATATCCAACCAGGTCGACTCGCGGTTCTCCCTGGAAACTATCATGGTTAATTCCTGATGAATTCATCATGATAGGCTAACTGGCCTGTTTTCATTCTCATCTATCATCCTTCACTGGTGCTCCGCCAGGGTATTCCGTTAGCGCAGGCGGGGTTACCATTCCATTTTCACCCATCAAAAAAAATATGGGAAGTTCAAAACTATCAATATTTCTGTCATATAAGGTTGCTACGGTTTTGATTTAAATGTATATACTTAAAATTCGTGTATAAAGATAATATTTAATAAACCAATTTTAGTACTGTATCATAAAAATGAAACAAGAGGAAGTCTATATATAAAAGCTAGTATTCAATATAGTATTATATAAAAATATATGGTACACGAAATGTTAGGATTGGAAATCCACCTACATAATTGTATACATACAAACCACCAGTCTGTACTAACCGTGACAAATTGAAATCAATTCCGTCTTCTAGATGACGATACAAATAGTCTATCATTACGACTTGATTCATGTTCTGCTTAGTAATCTATTACAATAAGATTATAATTAAACAACACTTTGAATGCGTGATACATAGGTATCATCACGTCTGAATACTATCAAAAAACATAGGTAGATATTTTTAATATTCTCATACATACTCAAGATACAAAGTTTTAATTACTAGCTTGCCCGACAAATGTTGTTGTGTTTCCATGTTTTTATGAATAAAAATAAATTTGTTACAGTTGGAAATTAAGTTATAAAACATGTAACAAATTTTACCCATTAAGTCGAGATATGACCTAGACAGGGTCAAAGGCACTCTTGACATCATAATTATATAACTGTTATTTTCATTTTATAATATAAAACATGAATCTATGGGTGTCGTAGCAGAGTCCTGGGCAATTTTAAGAAAACCTAAAAATGTTATAAATCTGCTATTCATTATATTCGTTTTGCCGCTTATGGCATTTGCCTGTTTAGTACCTCCCTAGAAGCCCTTATTGTCTAAACAGTTCATAATTAAAGCCTCTAAAAATAAAAAGCCATGAATGAGGACTCCTATCGAGGCCGTAACTAGTCGGGCAATTTCGAAACTAATACGAGAGAAAAAACACAAAAGTTCAATATGTTTGGTGGCCTATAGCTTATTACTGGTAATCTTATATCTGATTAGAATTATTTTGTTTCATTCTACTACCATTAGTATGTATACGATTGCCTCGAAGATTGATTTATTTAAGTTATTATTATTATCAGAAGTTCTACTGCTTTCTATATTATTCATCGATCACCGACTATCATATTGTTCACGCACGTTTTGCGACACATGTTTCACTAAACCTCTAAGATACCTCCTCAAACAAATTAATAGATTGCAAAGTGCGGTATTTCGTAGTAATTTCAGCTACCCGCTAATAGATATATATCGTCATAGTCTTAGAATACTGACGTATATATATATATATATATATATATATATATATATATATGTGTGTGTGTGTGTGTGTGTGTAATATTTCACATCTATATATTTCATCTTACTGTCAATAGTATTTAAAAACAAACCTGTAAGGATGTTATTCTTGAATAATGCAATAGTGTCATATCACGATCTGTCATAGGATCACCAGTTTCATCACTGATCTCGAAGTTGGCGTAGAATTTCAGCATCTGTAGAAGCTGTAAAAAAAAGAAACATTTTTGTAAATAGTTGCCATATTATTTTTTTACAAACTTTTTGGCCGCTACTTCGTACGCATGGATTTCATAAGGAGGAAAACTAAAGGCAATAAACCTTTAACAGATGGTGTATCAAGATAACATATACACCAGTTTTTAAGTTAAAGCTTCCAGAACGGTAATCACTATCAGGTAGGCCGTATGCTTATTTGCCACCTCAGTGGTATAAAAAAATTATTTTGAAGATTTTAATTTCGATTTTAAAGATCTTATACTTAACAATTAGTAAAAATAAAAATATAGATTTAAAAAATATATAACTATAAAGTAATTAGCATATACTTATTTGATACATATATTTAAACGATTGCCCAAAACTGTATGTACGAATATAATGTTTTCAGGGTTTATGTATGTAAGTTTCTTTATTCAACTATAACTTCTAAATACCTAAACAGATTTTAATGTATGAGATATTGTTAGAATCCTTACATCATACCAATGTACAGTAACAATGAATGTAGATTTTTTAAATAGTTTTTTGGCTGAGTAGACGTGTTTTTAGTTTATGGAGTTACATAGGAGTATATATAGATATACTCCTAAGTATTAAAAAAGTCCTGAAATTTTTTATTACAATATACCTAAATAATTCTTACTTGTGTATAATTATGAATATTCGTATATACTACCGCCATCTATAATTCTGCAAGGAAAACTAGTAAGTCTGATCACTATTCAATTAGCAGATCTGTGGCGTTTCTAGCGCTGTTTATGATCACATGTGTAGAGTTACAACAGGCAAAAATCCGAATACTTTATAAAAGCAAGCGTAGCGCCCTCTTTAGGAAAATGGCGTAACTACTAGACGTGGACAATGTCTGTACACTGGAAGTTCAATTTTTTGTTTTGTGTTTTATTAAGAAGCTACAGATTCTCAAAGATCTGTATTTTAATTAAGTGGAGATCGACCTAACAGTGTATATTGGAAGCAATGTACATTGGAACGACTAACTCAAACATTTTTAAACGAGTTCAAAAAAGAAGAAGGTTTTCAAGTCGGTTGCATTTTTTTATAAACGGATTTTAATAACATTTTTTACTTTCATATTGGCTCCATATAAATTTTATCTAAGTCGGTTTAGGAGTATAGTTTATAAATCACAACAATTGGTTTTACTATGATTGAAGTCAGTGTTTTTTGTGGAACAAAATCTTAAATTAACAATGGAATGTGCCCATGAAACATTACGTGGTTCATCGAAGCGTGAGTGCACAATTGAAGTCGTTTTATGCAAAGCAAAACGTACCTCATACTTACACAGGGGTGCGGTGGGGGGGGGGGGGGGGGGGGGGGTTGTTTGTAATGCGAACTACCAATATTTTGCAATTTTTTCAATTTCATTGCGAGTAATATACCGTCAGGTCGACCTCCACGGGCCCCCTCTGGAAACCATCGTATATATGATCATATCTATAATTCTATAATATAGATAAATGTAGTAATGTCAATATACTTGTTATAAACTGCAGTAGGTGTCCAGTAAAAAACACAAACTGATTATATCTTAACTATAAGCATATCGCATAATAAAAGAATATTTACTTACTAATTGTGCTAAAATTTTTTAGAAGATGGTATTGATAATCTGTCAGTTAGTCTGTCTATGAGACTGTGCCAAATTATTTTTAGATCTTAAGCTGAAAGTATTTAGGTTACGATATTGAAATTTTATTTATTGCGATATTGTTCTTTATCAGATAGTTATGGAGATTATAAAAATAATTTTTATGATAAAAATGCATTTTAAATATTTTCCTCAAATCGAAAACAAAGCGTTATGAAAAAATTAAAATTATATGTAAAAGAATATACCTTTTTACAAAGGAAGTTCGTGAAAATATGCATTTTGTTACGTAGTTGTATATTATAATACTTTACGTGGCTAAATTTACACAGTTCATTTATCGGTCCATGCAGCATAATAAAAAAAAATACAAAATCTTTACTACCTTTCTACTATTATGTATTATCTTTTAACAGGGGTTTATATTTTTAACCAAAGTCAAAAAAGAAAACTGTATTATATTTTACTGAAGTAGATGTCATCTTGCAGAAGTCCATATCATTGGTGATTTGATTAGAATTATTTTGTTTAGTTCCGCTACCGTTAGTACGTGTGTATGTCTTTGAGTGTTCGCAGTCACATACATACTAATGGTAGTGGAATTAAACAAAATAATTTAAATCAAATAATCAATGAACTGCGGGTCTACCATGAAATGAAATTCCGAAATTTCGGACTCAATTTCGTGTTTTTGTTTATACCAAAATCGGACCAATAAATGGAGTTTAACATTTCTTTCGGCATACATCCTATCATAAAAGTCCAAAGGAACAACATTTATACATTTTTAATATTTTTTTTTATACGACTTAGAATGGAAAACAAGCTGACGGCCCACCTGATGGAAAGTGGTAACCGTCGCCTATAGACATGAGCAGTACCATGAACATAACAGAGTATACTGTTTCGCCCATGATATATCCAAACGGCATGTCTTATGTAATTTTAACATCAAATTTCTGTTTCCTTTGGCTCCGAAATTTCGGAAAACATTTCATGGTAGGCCCTATGTTATCTCTTATACTCGATACGTTTGTATTTATTATACACTTAAAAAAATATAGTACCTACATATGACGTATTCACCACTTATGAGTATGACTTTGATGATTCCTGCTTTTTAAATTAAAAACCATGTCTCTCTATAGGTCTCATGTCTACTAATTTGATCAAGGTTAACATCGAGTTTCTGTAGGGAAGGGATTGTTAGTAATAGACTGAGGGTCCCATCACTAGTAATGAGTATATTACTAGTGATGGGGCCCTGAGTCTCTAGGTCGACCTACACGTGGTCCCCCTGGAAATTATCGTGCTGAAATCCAAGCCTATTTCATCATCACCTATCATCCCACATTAGTCCCTCGCCAGCGTATACCGTTAGTGCGGACGGGGTTACTATTCCATTGTCATCCATTAAAAAAAATCATTTTTATTAGAATAACTGTACCTCTGTGCCGTTCATAAAGTAATAAATATTTTCTCTATCGAAATTGACGTCTTCCCGATATTATAACATCGTAGTTATTTACTTCGTAGTTATAAATAGTAAAGTGTCCATTTTGTAATCTGTTTATATCCAAATACATAATAATCGACTTCAATGTTACAAGTGTCGAGCACTGTTTGACGTAATTAACTGTACAAATAATAGGTAAATAGTCCATTAATACAGAAATATTTTAGGTTATCTTTTAACATTTATCGCGACACATCGCGTCTCGTCACGTATCTGCCATACATTAAAAATTGGAATGAAGGTAAAGGTAAAATAACTACGTAAACAAATCGTTGTTAAAATAGTAAAAAGAAAAAAAAATATAAAATAATCCCCTTATTTACAAAAACGTGAAGCATCTCATAAACAGGAACTGGTTTGTCTCTTTTTTTGATGCTAAATTCTCAATTTGAATGAAAATGATAAAAAAGTGTGATTTTAGATTTTATGAATAAAGGGGTATAAAATTGACGTTAAATATTAATAAATTTTTTATGGCATAAATAATTGGAGCTACATTTTTATACACACATACATATATGCATACATATCTGTTTTTTTTTTGATGGGTGAAAATGGTATGGTAACCCCGCCTGCGTTAACGGGATACGCTGGCGGAGCACCAGTAAAGGGTGATAGATGAGAATAAAAACAGGCCAGTTAGCCCATCATGATAAATTCATTAGGAATTAACCATGATGGTTTCAAGGGAGAACCGCGAGGAGGTCGACCTGGTTGAGTATATTGCTAGCAATGGGATTCTCAGTCTCCATTACTAACAATCCCTTTCCCCCCCGCATACATATCTGTTATATCAGTCACTCATTAGTATAGACAGAAACAAAAATGCTCCAATTCAAATAGATCTACATTTTTTATGATACATAAAATAGTAAACAAACTAACGAGTTTGCTTGTTTACTAATCTTATGGAAAATAGTAACCATTGTTTATCACACGACCAGAACTATAGATATAAAAAATATAGTCATTCTGAGGACTATCGCGTTATACCTTCACACCAAACATACATGGAACTTACATTAAACATACTCGAAAGCACAGTTGTTTCAAGAAATCACGACAAAAACTAGAAATACACAGTGCAGTAAATACCGTTCTTTTCAATCGACTTCAGAAGGTGTTCTCAATTCGGTTATATTTTTTTATGTTTGTTTTTGTATAACCCCGACAACTATAAGCAAATTTGGAAAACTTTTTTTATCTGAAAGGATATCCTTACAGATTGGTCCCATAGAATTTTTATCAAAATTGAGTCAGTAGTTTAGTTTTTAATGCAAAATAACTGGTTTTACTACAAATGAAAACGGATTTTATTGTGAAACACGATTTTAATTATACTATAAAAATACCGCAACTGTCATCTTCACCGTGCTACAACGCGGAGAGTATAACGCTTACCCCATGTAAGAAGAATGATACTTTAACATTAATAATAAAATATTTCAATGTTAAAAGATATTTATATATTTTTAAAACAATCAAGTAGTTATATTATATACATTATATTCTTTTTTAATTTCTTTTAAATATAAGTTTAAATTTAGCGAATGTATAACAACTATATCAAAAATAAACACTCCAATTTTAAATTATATCTACTTGTTATTATTTAACATAAGTTTTTATTCATTGTTTCTTTAAATTATTATGAATCCATTTTTAAAAAGAAGTTTCGCCAACGTAATGGTATGTAATACGCCAATAATAAATACTCCAGTGTTAATGCACCCGAACTAAACGTAAATACGGAGGGCGGTACTTCATACGGCACTTACACGGCGACAGCACCGCACGCATCCACTTTCCAACAATTAAAAGTGAATAATAAAATTCGATGACCGTACATAAATTGTGATTTAAATATTTATATATTATAATATAGTTTACATTCGAATTTTAAATACCAGTGCAACGAGTTTTAGTTAATTAATGGTTGATATTTTATTAATTTTCAACAAACATTCGTAAATATGAAGGTAAGTGGTAAAAAATAAGTACACCGTTACGAAAACGTTATTTCTGATGTTCTTTTCTTTTATTTCAAATAAAATAATAAATCGACCTAATATTCACGAAAATGTTATTAATGTAGATTCTTTAAAATAAGTAACTCGTAACTATTATATTTATTAAGTATCCGTGTCTATATTGCAGAAACGAATTTTACAATACAAAATAGATTTTAGAAAACGTAAAATATTAAGGATATTCTTGAACCTATCAAATACAGATTTTAAATACCACAAAATGTCATACATATAATGAAGCTTATATTTTCTGTAAATTTTTATATTTTATAAAACAAGGTAGATTTTTCTTTTTTCATCTATGAAAAATGATTAAGGTGTTTTATTCCATATAGGAAGCATTTTAAATCTTTCGTCTTTTTTTATTGTAACACATCGCGGATTGATATTTATTATTAGGTATAAGTACAAAGTACATTTGCTATGTAGGTAGATTTTTTTTATACTGGGAGTGGTAAACAAGCTAACGATCCACCTTACGGAAAGTGGTAACCGGACCCTATGGACATGAACGATACCGTGGACAATGCAGGATATGAATACTGTGTCACCTTAGTCAGTACACGTTGACAGAACTGAGAACTACCAAAACGCAAATATACCCTTCAAAATCCTTACTAATATTATAAATGAAAAAGTAAATTTGTTTGTTATCTTGGTGTCTTAACGGTTTAATGTTCGTCTTGAAATGTAATTCACCTAGGATGGAGAAGGACGTAATTTTTACCCCGCTCATGCGGAAAAAGTCACAGGTATAAACTAGTAGAAGAGATTTTTTTAAACACTGCAGACAATGACGCGTATAATTCGCCTAATAAAACTAAGTGGTTACTATAGACTTATCCAATGGAAGGCTGGAATACCAAAATTATCAATAGTGGCTTATCGACCCTGAAGATGCCTTTGTAACTTTTGAATTACTTCAGTAAAACGAGCATTCTTCCACTATTTCGTACGCATGGTTTCAATAGTAGAACAAAATAAAAGATACATCAGATTTTCACGAACACAAATGTGAAAACCGCATCCAATTTGAGGTAGTAATTTTAATATGATGCTAGAACAAATCTACCTACTGGCAGACAGACAAAATCTCAAAAAATTGTTATCTTGGCCTTTACTGTTTTTAATTAGACCTCCCACATTAATTTTTCTTAAATATCGTTCGTTAAAAGACATTGTTTAGTTATAATTTGTTATATTCGTAAGATACCATTTACCTGCATTCGTGTCAGATTAAAACGTCTCAAAAATAAATTTAAATAGGGTATGTCTGAAAAATTATTAATATTATTACTTTCGAATACATGAGTTACTTGTACAATATGTACAAGTACATCAATCAACACAATGTGTTGGAAATGGTTCATTTATTTAGAAATACAGGTTTACATGTCGTAATGGGAGATAACCTTTGAAATAAGTCAAAACTGACACGTACCTAAATAATTATATTAATGATAGACAACGACTTATTATAAACAGTTTTGCTATAGTTGGTGCATATCTTTTTATAGAAAAAGAAAAAAAAAACAGTGTAAAACATTCAAAAAAATAGCTAAAATAAAAGGTTTACGTGTTTATTGAAAACATCATATACTAGCTGTACCTTGCGGCTTCGCTCGTGGTGGTATCATGATGTTAAATAACTTATAATCTTCTAAAGAAATGTGCTATAAAATACAAAAAGAATTTTTCAAATCCACCTGGTAGTTTCGGAGATTAGCGTATTCAAAAACACAAACTTTATAGCTTTATTATATTTATTAAGAATGTGAAGATTGAATTGATTTTATTTTTCCCTATTCTATACTCCCTTTCCTCCTATCAATTAATTACACAATGATCAGTATCAACTCTGAATTAAGTACTTTAGTGTAGCATTATGACAATATAAAAAGAATTGGTATAAAATGAGATATGAAAATATGTTATTATATTGAAACAAACATGACCTTTAACAACAAATTAGTAAGTAACATGAAGATACTACGATTAAAAATAATAGTTTATTATTATATGAGCACATATTTCATATTTGTTTGGCATATATATCTCAATATATATTTGGATACATGACTCAATGTTTTCAATGAAAACGGATTAATAAAATAAACGTAAATATTTTAGTAATATATTAAATTAATATGAATTAAATCTGCATATTAAGGAGATAGGAAAAACGTGTAAATAATTGTAATCAATTTTTTCAATTATCCTTGATATTATCGCATCATATTATTACTATAACTGATAATGTAGATATAATATGGATAAAATCTTGCAATAATAGATACGTATTCGATATTTACAATAAAAAAATAATATTTTAAATTAAATGATAACTTTAAAATAGTAGGTTATATAATAAGCTACTTAATTAATCATTTGTTATGACGAAAAAGCTGACGTGCCCACTTGACGCAAAGTAATAATCGTTGTCTATAGATATATAAAAAGCATTATGGACATCACAGTATACACAGTGCAGCCCATGCGTTATTATGCCTAGAGACTTATTCATAAAATCATCAAACTTCTCATAAATCTATTTTAGCTATTGAACTGTTTTGTATCTCTTTCTTTTGTACTAAATTCTCAATTTGAATGAAAGTAATAAAACAGTGTTAACAGTTAAAAAATATTTGTAGGTTTAGTTTTTATGGATAACAAGGTAAAGGTGTGTTTTATGCTTATTTATTTATTCTTAATTGACCACAATACAAAAATATTTAATACACAGAACTTCACTATAAATTTTCAATATTTTTATGTACATATATGTTAGTTGTCACCACTTCGCATATTCTGTAACCGATTTAAATAATACTTTTTTAAACACAATTTTTTTATAATTTAAATTAAATCTAAACAAAACCAGTTTATTATATTGATTAAAAACTAAACTACCAAACCGATTTTGATAAAAATTCTATGTGACTTTTATCTGAAAGTATGTCCTTACAGATAAAAGAAGAATTTTTCAATTTGGTTTATAAACGACAAAGTTATGAGATAATAAACACAAAAATAAAACTTTTTTAAAGTCGCTTGAAAAGGGCGACTTCGTTTAACTAGTTTAACTTGAACAAGTGTGGTATATTATCAATTTCTTGATGTTATAATTATCATAAGTTTACAAATAATAAAACTTGATAACAATGATTTTAACGCTTGTTAAAACTTAATTAGTATGACAATGTAAATTAATTAACTACATGTTCTAATTTGTATGAACACGAGATGCTAACTTTACATCTATATACTCGTACATAATACAGGATGCCAAGTGACTGTCTGACTGACCTATATATCAACGCACAGCTGAAACCGCAAAATCTAGAATCTTTAAATTTTGCAAATAGGTTCTTTATATACTGTAGGCGAACACTAATAAAGGGGGGGGGGGGGAGGGATTGTTAATAATGGGATCCAACAGTTCCATTGCTAGCAATGTACCCTATAAGGTCGACCTCCACGCGGCCCCTTCTGGAAACCATCGTGGTTAATTCTCACGGAATTCTTCACGATGGACTCCTCCACCTCTCACTGGTGCCCCGCCAGCATATACCAATAGTGCAGACGAGGTTACCATTACATTTTCACCCATTAAAAAAAAACACTAAGAAATTTTGAAAATTTAACTCTTAAGCGGGTAAATCGGGTTTGGATATTTGTATGGAATTTCGTCAGTTTAAAAAAATGAGACGAAATATTATATTTAACGTCATGGTTCAGAATAAAATCAGCGAGAAATCAAATACTACACGCGAGCGAAGTCGCAGGCATAAGCTGGCATTATAAATCCTTCGACACAGCAAACTGGTGATTCGTGGCGCCGGCGCCGTCTTTTTTATTCGTAATTTCGATCAATACGAGTTTGTTAACTTTTGAGATTAGTTAAATGATAAAAACAATAAATAATAAAAACAAATCTGTTTTCAATATAGCAAATCCGCAATTTGTAATAGGTATAAAAACTAAATAAGCACCTAGTATTTTTATTAATAAACATGAATATTTATTCCGAGTTAGAGGTTGACACAGAATACTCAATTAGATAAGTAAATAGGCGACTGACAAAGAGATTTTTTATCAGTTGTGATGCGTGTAGTTATCGAATTCCATTTATCTAATTATAAAAAATTCATCTGTGAATAGAGATTCATTTCATTAGATATTAACATGCTTAGCGAATTGTGGGTATGTCGAATGATATGTTAAACACATTGGCAACAGTCGACTAATGTTTCCTACAATGTGATCTTAGTAGAAAGGCCAAGAAGTGATAATGTCTCCTGCTACCCCATAAGGGATTACAGTCGTTAAAGTATAAAAATTCCCACATAGGTACATATGTAAATGTATCGAAAATAAATCACTTCGACGAGAACAGAATAATAAAGATCAAACTTAATAAATCCACTTCAAAAAGGAGATTATCAATTCTAACTTTATTAAACTAACATTATTTTTGTTTGTTAACTCATATCTCAGTTGTAAACCGATTTGAAATTCTTTTTCCATCTGAAAGGATATATGTACCTGCAGATTGGTTCCGTAGAAATCTTATCAAAATCAATTTAGTAATTCAGTTTTTAAATTAAAATAACAAACTGTCGATGTTTTCCCTAGAGACTACAGTATGAGGTTCTTCAAAAAGAATATATTAAGGTTTCTTCGGGGTCGAAAATGCGCACGTGACACTTCTAGTGTTGTAGGCGTTCGTAGGCTACAGTGACCATTTACCAATAGATGCGACGTTTGATGCTTGTTTTCCAACTTTGTGGTATAAAAACTCAAATGATTTTTTTGTAGAAAATCAATTTAATAATTTTACAAATTTGGTCATCTAATTATACCCAAATTTACAAATGGTAACTTCCAAATAAAATATCGATTCACGCTACATAGGGACAATCCCCGTACAGGAAATATGATGGTCCATCATGTTCTTAGCTCACCGAAATTGGCATCCTTCATATTTTTGGATATTTTTAATAGATTTAAAAAAAGGTTCTACTTACTACATTTCTTTTTTTACATTCAGTAAATTCATATTATTAACTTATTAACACACAGTGTGTTGGAGTCAAACTGTGTGTTATATCTATTAATATTACTATCTCGTTTATATCGTAGTTCTAATATCAAGAATTCTATTATTCTATAAAATCATAGGTTTTCGGAAATTTGTGATTAATAATCGTCGACTAAACGCCGGATGTGTATCGCAATAATCTATTAAGTTACGCAACTACTCTATTGGGTATAAGCTAAGCATTCACATTATTTATAATTTTATACACAATTTCCTCTACGAAAAATAATGATAACGTTATCAATGAGACCGAATAGTATGGCGCGGCACGGTCATAAGTCACGGTGCCGTCGATTCGTCGTATGAGCATGAGTGACCAATCTATCATCAAATGGAGGTTTTAATGATTGATGACAAATTGCATTAGGTGTTGCTAAAAACAGATTTAAATATATGTCACGAAATTACATGTCAATTGTTGACTTGACCTCAAGATAAACTTAATAGTAGTTATCTATTTACTCCGCGTAATTTTTCAGAGTTTTTATATAGAAAGGCAAAATAAATGAAAGAATTAGAGGTCCAAGTATTATCAAATAGGTACAGCGTGTGAAGGGTTTGCTTACGATATCTTATACGATATGTAATATTTTTGTGTTTGTATGTACTTCACTCTCGATCATGTACTGTAATGGAAAATAATAGGCTCACTATTACATAAAAAAAAATTTAGAAATGAGTTTTTTAATTCATACATAATTATTTTACTGCAAAAAATTTAAGAATTTGATGCATTATATTCGTAATATCCCTACTTATCAAGGTCATTTATTTCACACCCACCAGATATTTATTATCTTTTGTATTTTTCATACTGAGATTAACTTATTGTATTATGTAATTGGACTCGCGTAATTTTGTCGAGACAGATCGCACACGCGTATGACGCGTAATGTTGTAATGTAAAAATAGTAAGTAGGTAGGTGTCACACCTGCGACTTTGTAAAAGAAACTAGGTGACATATTTATTACAAATAGATTAGAAGACAGTCCCATCTATATCTGCTAGTAAGGTAAGAACAATAATTAGTCACTTGCTAACGATATATTTGTGGGGTTACTCTTGAAATAAATTTCAATAAACTGGATTTGAAATTGAGACGTTTCGCACTCTCCAATTGCAATACTATCAATAATATATAAATACTAGCGACATAATGGTTCCATATTGTTCTGATAGATGCATAGTTGTATAACTTGCCACTGCAAACTATTGCAAACCGATTCCTATTATAACCTAATTTCTAACGGTTGTTTCATGAGTGCAGTATAAAATTGTCATAGACAATGGATTGGATTAATATCGATATTAGAGTTAAGTATAGATTTGCTGAACTTAGATTATCAAAGTTCAATATAATTAAATATGTTTCAATACAACTTTATGAAAAGTTAATCAAGTTTCATTGAAATTATTAAAGAAACACCTTGCTCAATGAAATTAATAAATAATGGAAAAATCCAATCTATTAATACACGTTTTAATTGTACTAGTATTGGGCATCAACAGTCTGTGTTTTGGTTGCGTCAATTTATTAGTTTATTTACATATACTTTAAGTTCTATTGCAACACGCTATATTTACTTGCTAATGGTTATTTCAAGTTTCAATATACCTGTTGCTAATACGTTTAATCCATGATAAGTACATATTTCATCAAACATTCACAGTAGATATACTTTTTTTCCAAGTCCCTCAATATTGTATTAATTATCCAATTCATTATTCAGTCATTCAATTATAGTCATTAGGGACAATTTTGCGACAGATGGCGATTATTCATAGATATTTTGATGATTGACTGATGAGTAATATGATATATAAACATATTGTTATAATATATAGGTACTCGGGTCAAGTGCGTATCAATACATTCACTCGGCTCAATTCATAAGATAATTGTCGATAATACTTAGTTATAATTTATTAATGGAATAATTTCTCCTTTATTACGAATTGGAAGTAATAATATGTAAATAGATAAGTGTACATAAGAAAAACATAATTATAATCGATGTTTAGTTTTATGGATTGGTACTATTTAATAATTTATTTGTTTTAATTATTATAAAAGTGAAAGTGATTTCGTTTTTTTTTTGTTATCTCTTAGCACTTTAACGGGTCAATTAATTGTCACAAAGTTTACCATACACTTATAACCTTAAGATAAAGAAGGGTAGAGAGTAGTTAGTAGTTAGCATAGAGTAGTTTTTATACCGATCAGTCAAAAGATCCCGACCACGCGGGCGACGACGTCGCGATTAAAGTAAATACTCATACATTTATTATTTCGAAATTAACACCGAGCTAATAGAATTTCGTAAATCGAAATTCGATTAATTAACTTAGATAATGGAAGAGAGATTTGGGAGTATGCATAAAACAAGAAAGTGAAAGCAAGAAATTATTTAACACTGGTATAAAAAGTCCTTTAAACAATGCTAATGACTTAAGTATCCATATATACATACATAACGCAGAAGTTGGTACCATACCAGGTATAGTTCTATCTTCTATGCTTAAAATCTGTAGTAGATAAGGTAAAATTAAAAATCTCGAGAACTGTAGATGAATATGCAAATGAATTTTTGTAATAAATGAATAAGAAATGTATGCGAGTGAGACTAAAGGTTGTTGATTCTCTACCTACCCGTACAAAACGAAGAAGGAGAAAAAGAAATGCAAAAGTACTAAGTATATTTTGTAGTTTAAGATATTGTAATGAAGACATCCTGTCCTTTGTACTTATTTTTAATTTTAAGTTTGCAAATTAAAATTGTAATATTACAAAGGGTTTTAGAAGTTCGTCCTCTCTATTTGATATGGGGGACGGATTTCCCGATTTTAATAAAAAGAATAATAATTATTGAGGAAACAGAAGTCAATGTTTTTCGATATTTATTTGTTACGGACGGTGCGATGCTTATTATGAGTAGACATGTTGCATATTAATTAAGGCATAATTATAGTAGGTATTAGGGAAGTATTGGGAAACGAATACTAGGTGTTGAAAACATATCAACATCTAGTCACTTAGTAAAAAAACCTTCTTCAATGATGAACGTTTTCCATCGTTTGTGAAACAGAGGTGTTTGGGAATTCAAAGAATTGTTTTGCTGGTAACACGTAAACATGTAATCGATAGATGCTTAGATACGATGTGATAAACAAAACAAAAACAAATTGCGGCGAGTTACATTGATAAAGCCGTTTGAACTTCCGTTCTCCGACTGTATGATAACCATTTCCCCGGGTACAAAAAGTAGCATATGATTTTGTATGTGTATAATAACAGGAAAGGAACGAAGAAAAATGCGCTAGCTCTTTATTACACTACTGGTTATACCATTTTAATTTATCTATGTTACTGAGTATGGTTAACAATTTGATACTTGATAGAATGGTAACACTCAACAATTATGGAAAATACTAAAATATCAATTTTAGTGCACATGTTTTGATACTCGTAAGGACCAAGAGTTTATGCATTCAATATGCATATCAGGGATTACAACATTGTATATATAATATATATACAATATTATTAAGTAGATAACAGAAAACTTTCCAATGAATACGATAGATTCCAATGAATACGATTCTTCTGTACGTAATCTATTTAAAGTATTATATGAACAGATGTGCTATAATTAACGTTACACTACAACTTTATCTTCTACTAAAAATACGAGCCAATTGTGTGAAATTACAATTATCGCCTCACTTGCAGAATAAGTTCTTATTTCGAATTACTTTGCTTTATTTCATCAATTCTTATTTGTAATTAGCTTTCAGTTACGTCGTAAACATTACTTTTTTTTTCAAAACATTATCAGACGACGCCCTGTCTACATTAACCTCATATATATATATATATATATATATATATATATATATATATATATATATATATATATATATATATATATATATATGAAGTTAATGTAGACAATCTAATAAAATTAAGTGTTTTCTTTCAAGTATTTTAATACTAAGGAATAATTGATTCTCGAGAGGAAACCCGATGGCCTGTGATACGGATCTTGGGACACTTAGGTTAGGCACTAATTCTTCACAGCTATATATTCGATTATGATTCTTAGATATCCTGTATCATTGTACTAAAAAAGTTGTGAGAAAAAATAATTGTTAGGCGCTGACCATTTTGGTTACAATAAATAAGTGGAAATTGTCGCGGATAATATTCGCAAAGATAATCCGTGGCCGAAGCGAACAATTCGACAGTGAAATAAAATTAAATACAATATAATATACCTATTAGGAAAGAGACAGTCGAACAAAGGGCAATAGTTGACATCACGTTACCAGCCATGTGTGTATTAAAATTAGTTCAACGCGCGATAATTTCATTATGGTACGCTACTTGATACGACACCGCTCGCAAACCTAGTATAGATATATTTACTTCTTAAATATATCAAATACTTTTTTAAACATAGTAAATTTATTTTCGAACGTACTGCGACATAATTACAGGTAAATAGCGCTTAAATATCAGTCGCGTCTCAAAAATAATTTAAAAAGTATATTTTACTGTACAAGTCCGTACATTGGGCAAATCTTAGGTTTAACTAGTAAACCTTATTTTACATAATTTACATACATATATATTTTTATATGTTTTACCAACATAAATTAGTAAAAAAGACGATTTTTCGAACATTAACCAAACTACAACCTAAACTAATCGGTAACATATCAGAAATATTTTGTGATCTATTTAGTTAGCTATTTATCTCAGAGACGTGGAATCCAAATGTTAAAAAAGACATATTTAAGCTTGTTTAGTGCGTGATGTTCGTACTCGTGGTTGGAAAGGTAGGTTTAATTTGATTTGGTGATATCCAAAAAAATATATGGTTTTTTAGAAACCTATAGATTATAAAACATGTTTACAAACACGTGTAACATTACAAGAAAAAATATCAGATGAACTGAGAACCTTTTCGACCATCGCTCATAATTTTTTTAACTGTATCAAGTTGTTTCATCCCTTATCAGTGAAAATCATTTTGCTAACAGCAGGATTAATGAGGGTCGGCGTTCTTCGCATACCAGTTTATCTTAGATATTTGTTTTAAATTTTTATCTTGAAAACAAAGAAAATTCCATAGGTTTAAACCAAGTAGTACCATTTAACAAATATATATTTTTAGTAGTAGCCTGCCAAAGATATTAGAAACGTCTTTCTAGACTTTTAATTAAAAATATATTCGCTTCTAGCAGTAGTGCCAAAATATTTATTAAAGCGATTAAACTTGTAAAACAAGATGTTTATATTCTTCACTTGGCAGTGGTTACTGTCGCTTATTTCACCAAAAATATTACTGTCTCGTCTTTTATCATAATGTACATAAAATTATCTTTGTCATTTCATACTTTTTGTAGTTTCTTTATATTTCGTCATTTATCATTGTTTCATTGTATCAATGGCCCACTGCTGGGACCACTTTTATAACTTCTTTTTCTAAAATTCTAAAACCTATAAAACATATATATGGTACAGAATGTTTAAAAACGTTTGCACGAACCAAAGGGATTACCCTTACCTCTTTACGAATTCTTTACTAATGTTACAAATGTGAAAGTGAAGTTTGTTTGTTTGCTGTCTTATAACCTTAACGGCTTAACCAATGTCTATGAAATATATACGTACTATATGGAATCGAAAAGGACATAGACCACTTTTTACCACGGTCAATGAACTCACATAAACACTTCTTATAAATCACAGAACACTTATTGAAAAGAAAGAAGAAAAAAAAAATTTTAATTTCGATTGTTGCGAAACTACAAATATTTATTCATTTAGTTTTTCACCTAGGTCGATAATGAGATCAATGCACTGTCGTTATATAAATAGGTATATAATTTATTGTTGTTGTGTGTTGTTGTGGAGTTGAAATTGGCACAGACAGCCCGGCCTGGGCTGGCAACTTCGGCCTTGTACATAAATACTAAACGCATTAGGTACCTTCTTTAATATATCATTACAGATCTCGATAATAATTGTCAATTGACCCATTTCCACGATCGATCTTATAAAACCTTGAATAATTTTATTACGATAATACATGTCAATGTTAATAAGAGCTCATGACTTTATTAGATCATAGTAATTTCGAATAATAAGGTTCTTTATTCTTTCCAAACGACTTCAAAAAAAAAAGAATGTTCTCAATTCAAGGGTACTTTTCTATGTTTGTTATCTCATAACTCCATCAGGTATAAACCGATTTGGAAAATGTTAAAGTGAGTTTATTGGTATATTTAACCAAATGGTTTGAAATTTGAATAAACTGAACATGTACTGTATGTGATAGAGAAGAACATAGGAAACTTTTTATCCCGGTCAGTGAACATATCCAGGTTAAAGCTAGTAATTCATAAATTCGAGTATAAGTGTTTTCTAAGTTATGATTTTAATTATGTTTTACATTTTAATTGATAGGGATTCTTGTTGAGATTGGTCGTACCCACCCACATATTTTGTATTTCATGCTTTTTTTGTAATTATATAATTAGAATAAATTTTCATTTTTAATAATAAAACAGCGAAATTCCTTGTGAATATCCTTAATTTCTATTTATAAATGCTAAAACGGGATCACCTTGACGTTCGTATGAGTTCCGACAGTTGAAGGTTCAATAAACCCATCGACATTCTACGTTCGCTCGTATTTAAATCTATCAATTAAATGGTAATCAATGCAGCGCATGTTTTGAGCTGACCCTTGCACTAGACCCTTACTGATAAAAATGTTATTTATAATTTTTTTTAGAAAGTTATGTAAAGTGTTAGAACAAGAGCTCACTTCAGTATGTAGCGTCGAAACATACATGTAAATAACATTAATATATTATAGCTCATCGGTGAAAAATAGTTCATTACTATCATTGTGATGCCAGGTTTTTATGAGGTAGGCTAGGGTAGTCAAAGAATCTAATTTTAAATAATTTTGTTTGTTTTCATAGATGACGTTGTTAATATATAAGAGGACCAACAAAATTTGTAAATATAAAAACATTATTTTAAAACCTATGTTATTCGAGTTAGGGCCACTGCTTATAATATTTGTGTGTATGCTAATCCTCAATGAGGGTCCTAAACTATAGTGTCGTAGATGACCAATCTACTATCTATTGCGACTATAGTTCGCATAAAATTACTTATTACTAAAAAGATGACTGCCAGTTCATATTTATCAGGCCAACGGTCTCCACTAGCAACCATCATGGTTATTTCCTATTGAATTTATTAAGATAGGCTAACTGTAATAATAATAATATCATCATCATCATTCAGCCATCATATATAATAATAATATTTTTTTTTATACAACTTAGAATGGCAAACAAACTGACGGCCCACCTGATGGAAAGTGGTAACCGTCGCCTATAGACATGAGCAGTACCATGGACATAACAGAGTATACTGTTTCGACCATGATACCCCCATGCGTTGCCATTCCCGAGGACTCAGGTGTTATTCCTCTGTACTCAGTAAATTCACGCCATATCCCACCCTTCAAATCGAAACACAACCATGTAAACACAGCTGCTTCACGGTTAAAACACGAATGAGACAGAGGTGCCCAAGCAATCGACTTTTGTACAAAGTCTCCCTCTAGTAATAGGTATACTCCTATTTATTTTACTTAACACAGTCAACTGGCTCAATTTTAGTTTTATCTTTTCATTACTACTGCCCCGCCATTATATATCATGATCTTGACATGTTGATAACATGCGATTTTTTTCTACATAACTGGTTTATGGTCGTTGATCAGGATAAAGTAGTCTATGCCGTTCTCCATCCCATATAGTAACGTGTATACTAAATTTTATAGCGATCAATTAAAGCTATTACGACGCCAAGAAGTAACAAACTAAATTATTTTCTACATTTATATTATAATAGGAAGGAATACACTCCATTTTCATTCACACAAGTACCTATAAATTCTTAATAATGCCTATTTCTTTTTCAGAAATTACTCTTTCTTATATTAATCAGCTGCGGTGTTGCGCTATCAACTAAGCAATGTTGTCCAAATGGTGAGATTTTGTTACCCAGAGGCCACTGCGGCGCAGACCATATGGTATCACTGAATTGCCAGGAGGGAAGAATGCTGCTCAGAGACATTATCCTTAATGGAGATAAGGTTTCCACAGTGGACACACCCAATTTTGTGTTCGTCGAAGACCCAGAACAGTCAGTATCTTAATATTAATTTCATTTAAAATGCATTTAATTTTCGTGACCTCTCTTCGTGATTCCTTCCACATTCATTATTCTATTTAAGAGTACTTCTAGTTTGACCATCTTTTAGCATATCACATATTGTATCGACGTGGGTACATGCATACAGCTTCTAACGACGTTTTACTATACACTGTCTTTATTTTACTATAATAATATGTACTTAGACTATTAATCGGCTAATAGGCCGTTATGACAGTATTCTTTTATGTTAATATAATATAAATATACACAGCGTTCACAGACGTTTCTTTTACAAAAGATTCTTACATTAATGAATATGTATTTATTTTGTGATATTTATAAATTTCAGGTATTGTATTGGCACAATGTACCGCGACGTTGAGAATCATGACAATGGAACCATCCCAGTGGCCGTTGTGTGTTTCGAGAAGATCCCAAAAACAGGCAAGGACTTCGAGGTCAGCGGTATCCTGACACTTATATCTGTGGTGTTCCTCTTAGCCACTGTTCTAGTTTACAGCTACCTTCCACGACTGAGGTAAGAAAATCAGTTAAAAACTTTTTAAACAACAAAATAAAAACAATGTACCTACTCACGACTGTAATCCCAAAACAAGTTCATGGACACACAGACAATAGACGACGCAAGTACCACAGTCAATATGAAAACTATGCGTGTCAAAATACTATGCTCTGTGATGTTTTCTATCTATCAATAAAAATACAGAAATCCCCTTCAGCACTGAACAGTTTTATCAAACTTATTCTCAACAAAAATATATACCAGAGTTTAGGCAAAGTGCAAATATTCGACATCCTTCATCTGGGTTCATGTTCTGAGCATGTTTTTTGCCAACGACTACTAGATCTTATAGTGTGATTATTTAAGATTTTGGTCTGAAAAAAACCGAATATAATTTTGACCAAATTTATATGAAACCAAACCAGGAGTAAAATCTACCGAATACTAAAATCATTATAAAAATCAGTTCAGATTATAACGAAAGAAATAGAACAAAGGTATCGCGTAACAAATACACAAAAATTATATACAGGCGAATTTAATATCAACTTTTGAAAACTCTTGATAATATTGCAACGTTGTTTGTCAATGCAAAATATGTTACACGCCTATAAAATAAACCAGCTAGGAACATGGCTAAGAACTAGTTCTCACAATACAAGTTTCTACTTATCGCTTCGTTCGTAGGTAGGTGAAGGCACTCATAATTGTACCTGGTCGTTTGATGTTTGCATATGATATTTTCCTATTTACCATATGTATACTGTCTATAAATTAGGACTATATGATAAAATTATCCACTGTTAGCAGAAGTAACGGTGTCGCTTGATGTTACTACTCTTATTAGATCCGCCATAACTAAATACGCCTAAATAACTGTACACAAATGCTATTTTAGGTACAGTACTTTATGTTGAGTATTTTCCATGTGGCGACGAATTAAGAAAATAACCTGTTAGCATTCCGTTACACCTGTAGAAAATAGGACGCGAGTATTCTCATATGTGTGCATGTGTGCATTATTATGCACATTATAAGAAGGAAAACTCAAAACCCAGAAACTAAGTCAGCTAACTAGTCAAAAGAAGGGAGGGGGAAAAGGATTGTTAGCAATGGAGTTTGACAGTCCCGTTGCTAGCAATATACCTTATTAGGTCGACCTCCACGTGGTTCCCCCTGGAAACCATCGTAAACAATTCTTGTTGAATTCGTTGCGGTGGGCTAACTGAGCTACTTCATTCTCACCTATCATTTTTCACTGGTGCCCCGCCGGTGTATACCGATAGCGCGGGTGGGGTTACCATTCCATTATCATCCATTTAAAAAAAACTACTCAAAAGGACGATAATTTTGTTTTATGGGGAGACCGATGGCCAACGATGTTATGATGATGACTTTATGAGTAGGAACAAAAATAAATAAAAGCCGGATATTATTATTATGGTAGGACTAAACTGTATAAGTATCTATTTGTATCTAGAACTGGTTTTTTTTTTTTATTTGTGTTAATAATCCTGATATGGCCCACACTGGCCTTAGCTATCATTGATTCAACATCCAATAATATGTCCTATCTACTATTTGCTTTGTCTGTTAACTCTTTGGCTCTTATATCAATCTTCATGGTATCTATCATAATATCTAATATAATAAAGGTTTACTTACTATCGCCTTCATAAATGACTACTATTTTCCGGAGAATTATTCTGATATTAAAAGGTATGAGCGTAGTTAAACGCGCTCCAATATTATGATTAAAAAGGACACGACAACCGTAATAATCTCAGTAACGTTATTTTATAAAAATATATATTATCTGTTTATATAAATGACAATGTGTAACTTCAAACAAAAAATAAAAGTGGCTTCGTTAGAATAACATATTTGTACTTAATACAATGATAGTCATGTGCAAATATCGCATGTAGTGGCGTATGTATGAGTATTTATAGTCATAAAATACGTAAAAAAATACTGTGTGAATTACCTATACCCACACGTATGATGTACGTTTCTAAGATTTGCAAAGCGTGATAAACAGTCATTCACCTTACATTACATTACAGAAAATTAAGAAATTTAAAATTGCTACGATTTTTCAACTTCGACTTGAGTCACGTGATCAGTTTGAAAAAATAAAATACGATATAAATTGACGATTTGAGTCAAGCGATCAAAATGTTAATACAATATTATATCTATATTTTTCAGAGATCTCCAAGGATTATGCTACATGTGTATGTGTATCAGCATGGCATTTGGGTTCCTTATGTTGGGGACATTGCAGCTCAGCCGATGGTACGACGGCGATCTATGCACCACTACTGGTAAGTAAGAGTGTAAAATTAAAAAAATAAGTTTACATTTCCTTAAATATTGGTAGGATAATCGTATTATATTGGTACAAATTAATTTGTAAAAGTAATTTTGACTATTACGTGGATGAAATCCGCTTTAGAAAATAATAAATATAAGACACTCTTATATTTAACTAGCGACAAGACCCGGTTTCACATGTTTTTTTTGTTTATTAAAATATAGATCGTGTTACTTGTTAATAATGTTATATTTCATATATAAAGGATTTTTTAAAATCTGTTAATTATTTTCTAAATTTGTTCACTACAAACAAAAATATTAAACAAACAGAAAATAATCTTTTGTCCTCTTTATTATCTTAATTTAGATTATTAACCATTTTAACAGGCAGTAAACTTTTTTACATCTCTGGGCATCTGCCATAATTGCAAATTTCTATCTATAGCCTTAAGTCCAGGGTAACAATTATGTATATATATTATATACATCAAAATACTAATTATATATTTCTTTAAAGCTTTCCTCATATACACATGGATGATGGCCACATTCTTCTGGATGAATGTCATCTGCGTGAACGTATATCGCACTGTCAAGTAAGTTATAATTCGTGTCAATTATCTTTAAAAAAAAAATCTATGGAATACGCAGGTTTTGCACAAAAAAAGGACATTGTGCATGTCATGTGATATTAAAATATTGTTCAAGTTATTAACCGGCACATCAATATGCATTGATAATTTAAGATTAACGATGAAACCCAGTCGAAATAAAAAAAAAAATCGGTCCAGAATAAAGGTTCAGATCAAAGAGATCAATTTCTTATAAAGTCAGAACCTTACATTATTGAAAGACTTCCCTTTAATTTTCGGAGACGATCTAATGTTAGTATAGAGTATAACTCTACAATTATCTGTATATGAATATTTAAAAATGAAAAGTTTGTGAAGATGTTTGGATGTTTGCTACTCATTCATGTTTAAACTGCTGAACGGATTGGAATGAAATTTGGAACACGGACAGGTTATATCCTAATTCAACACATAGGATACACACGGGAAACAGCTAGTAAATAATATTAGTGGGATAAATTCCTAGTAGTAGTACTGGTACTCCTGAGATCACAGGGTCTCTTCCAGGGACTTGTTGCACTATAAACAGCATCATAGACTATAGGCTAGATTGGCTGTTCTAACCACATTCTGATGCAGTATGACCCCATTGCGAGATTAAATGCGGGAATTCCCCAATAAAATATTTTTTGTACTATTATGGTACTACTATATGCCGTGTGGTTCCACTACAGAATAGCGACTAAGGAACTTAATGGTAGAGAGATGTGCAGCAGCGTCTCTCTTAAAACATCTCCAACGCCTGACGACAGTTACTTGGCAACACGCTTGCCAAGCGTGGCTACTACAACAAAATCCCACAATAGAGGGAGGCCTATGCGCAGCAGTGGACAATTAACGGCTGTTATGGTATGGTATACTACTATGGTGGCATACAAGCATACGGCTCATCTGATGGAAAACAGTTATCGTAATCTAAAAAAACCAACATAAGAAATAACACTATATACAGCAGTTTTATTGTATACTATGTGTACAGGGATCCCAGTTACTTAAAGAAGACGGAGAGGAAACAATACTTTTGGTACAGCTGCTACGCATGGGGCGGCACCATACTCTTCTTGCTGGTATCCGTTATAACAAATTTCGTCGAGGGCGACCATTGGAAACCAGGATTCAGTCGGAGCAGCTGTTGGTTCGCCGGTAAGTCGTTTCAAATTGAGCAATATTTTTAGTAAAGAACATCCACATGCCACTATAACCTAATATTTTGGTTTTTAAGAATGACAACGCATTATGATGCTCAGGTCTATAAACGATGGACGCTTTTTTGCTTTTTAAGTTTCATTAAAAATGTTCAATATGGATAATTTTATTTTTATTGCAATCGAATATTTATAAAAAAAATACCAAAATACATTTGCACTTGTCACGTTCTAGACTACTTGGGAATACTATTTGGTTACATAAATATATAAACATAAATAAATCTAGTTATCAATGATCAATAATTTCAGACTGTCTTTTACAATTTTCATCCAAATCAATAACCGTTAAAATGCACTTTAAATATTCGTTTCATATCAAATCAGTTTTGGATTTGATGTTTTAATAATTCTCTAACCTCAAATCTCTTTCGCTGCAACTATATAAAACTAAAAAAGTATTAATATTATGTATATATGACTGTACTACAGATATAATCTTTTTAATGACCATGTAATTTTAGACATAGTACATTAAAATAAATACGTATAATGTTAACAGGATAACTGTTTAGTTTCTTTCGGGTTTTTCTCAGCAGATAACATTTCGAACCCTGTAGTAAGTTCATAAAAATATGACGACTTAAAAGAGCTTGACAAGTCTATACGAATAAAGACAATTTAAATTTGAATATATTTTATTATTTTTATTACAGGACGAACAGAAACTTGGATATTCTTCTACGGACCTATCGCCGTTCTCATTACTGCCAATATAGTTTTGTTCCTACTATCATCCTATACTTTATGGCGGCACAATAATAAATATGAGGCGAACAAGTTAAATATACTTAAGCACAAGTAAGTGTTAAATGTTTTATTGTATAATCTGTTACAATACAATTTATATTTTATATTTATATTTTCATTAAATTCTATTGAATTTTAATAGGTATAATATTATTGTGTCAATATTGAATGACGACCAAATGTGATTCGCAGGTTTTTGCTGTCACTCAAGTTATTCCTTGTTATGGGTGTATCATGGATATTCGAGATAGTCAGTTTTGCCCATGGCGAAGAACACGTGTTATGGTAAGCATACCGTGTAATCACTTATTTGAACAGGTTAATTGCGTAGTCATATTAGTTGTGTGAATTTGGTCGGTTTGTGTCTTCGGTAAATAAGAGTACGAGTATTAATCATTTTTCTACGTATTAAAGAGGAATGTAACCCACAGATACATTAAGATTAAACAAACGTTGGTAGCGCGCAGAAATTCTTTTTTTTTTTATTTAGTTTGAAGTTGGACAATTGAGACTATGTTGCCTTACAGTCCACAATAATAAAATATGTAATCTAGTCTATTCTTTTAAATGTATTAATTACTATATTATATAATATAAAATTGTAGTGAATTTAAAAAAAAAAAAAACACAACTAGCGAATTTAGAAATTTTTTACTTATAGAAAGCCACAGTATCAGTGGGAAAAAAACATGGGCGGTTTTATTTTAAAAAATCGGGGGTGGCTCACTAATCAATAATAAGTCAAATATTTACTAATTAGATAAATATTAGATTTCTTATAACAGTAGATTAGGAGATAAGGCAATGGTTTGGCATCGTTAACGTTCATAATTGTTTCAGGAAAATCACGGATACGTTCAATTGTCTTCAAGGTTTTATAATATTCGTGCTATTGGTTGTATTGAGACGGAGGGCTATTCGCGGACTTGCCAGTGAAAACTGCTTTGTGTTTATTACTCGCCCACTGGCTGAAAAACTAAGTCCCAACGACGATGAGGATGACCAGCACATACTCGCCGACGACACGGTGGAAGTCAGGCTTAATTGATAGCCAGCCGATTGTTGTATTTTCTTAATATAAGGCTAGCATGTAAATTACAGGTATCGAACACCAAAAAAGAATCTCGAATTTATTTATAATTATGTACTTGTAATTAATTCTTAATTTAAGAATACTATCATCACCAATACCTACTCCCGTTATAAAAAAAAATGTGTGTGATACGGATTAAGGCCCACGTAGACGAAGTAACTTTTATACAAGAAAAAAATATCTTTATGTTAATAGTTTGTTGGATCAAATGTGTATTGCAAGTTATTTTAGAGTTTTTATCATGATAGTACTAAAATATATACTTATCCTGGATTGTCTTTCGGTGGCGTTAAAAGCGTGGTAACATAAGGCAAACATAAAGAGAAATTTTATAGGAAAAATATTCGTCGTCCACAGAAGTCACTAAATTTGCATGAATTATATTTTTATATTTCAAATATACAATTCTATTTGTATAATGAATGTGCCATAAGACTAGTTTTTAATTAAAATTAGTTTAATGTGATATTAATAATGTGTAAATCAAACATTACAATATATCAATATTAAAACGTTGTTTTTGTAAAAAACTTCGTATGGGTATGGCAGGGTATTTGTATGTCTATGTATATCATCAAAATAGATAACAATTGTATTGTATATACAATAATATACACATTCCATGAATAGTTTTGTTATCTGTTTTGTATTTAATAGAGGTAATGAGTAAGGGATGGAATGGTACACAATAGTTCATTTTTATCTTAATGGCTAGTTTCCGGCTTCAAATATTTGGGACACAGTCAATGTAGTGTTTATGGTAGTGAAACTAAATTAATGTGAAAAAAGAAATATAATTTCAATACTCGCTTAATAGGTACTGATATGACAGACTGCAATATACGTAATGTAAATTCAATTAAAACCCAATATAAGTTTATTTTTCTCTTTTTAAAAAAAATCATAATTTATGTAATGATATTTAAATTAAAATATGTACTAAACATTCCGTTATGTGAAAAAGTAACGTTTACCGAATGTAAATATTAGAATAACAATAATAATTTTAAATAATATTGTTTTGTATGTTCCTATAAGCGATTAAAGGCTACACACAAAGCATGTATTAAAATGATAGAAAATTACGAACTGTTTTTCTTTTACACCGTCCCATAGTACTTATTTTATAATAAGATTTTTGTCATCCTATCCGTGTTTTTCTCATCCTATAACTCAGGGTTATAGGATAAAAAAAAACACGTCAAAGGAAAGCCCAATCCCATAGTTATATCTACAAAGAAGCATGCTTGCATAAGACGGATTACAACAGTTACACCTACTCCAACTCTATATGTCAAGGAAATTGGACAATAGAAGACACTATGAAATTAGTTCATTACCTTTTGTCTACCTTTTAACAGCGTTATGTTTAAAATATTTAACGTAGTTCTGTGTTGCTAGGCTTACATGCAGTAAAACCATAAGAAAATAAATGATAATGAGATTGGTTAATAACACCATTTTAATTTTTTAGCATTAGATTATATTGCTAAATGTCTAGTAAACCCAGATTGAATGAGGTTTAGGTAATATTGTAAACTTATTTAAACTTGCGCTTATACTACACTTTTGCGTCATTATACAAGTGTGTAAAACCAGCATATCGCTCATATCTGTCAGTTATACCTGTACACTTGTCAAAGTCATTGTCAAGTTGGCATATCTATATAGGTAATGCCATGCCATTTCATTCATCATTTTGTTTGAGTCATTTCTTTCTATTCAAATCAATTCAATACTAACTAATACTTAAAGGTAAATTAAATCACGTATCCGCTGACCGACATTGTTTATTTTAGAGGTAGTACATCTTTCTAACAATATTTTTTTGGAAAAAGCCAAAAGTATCGTACACAAATAACAATAACAATAGTGTTCAGTGATAGCTTTACAAAATATGCGTGCCTTGTTAGTTGCACCGGCGGCAAATTTACGCTGTTATTTGTGATAATAAATAGTGATTCTTCAAAGATGAATTTTATAATTTTATATTTGATGTTAATAACATCAATGTCGCTCGGCGATGTCGGCGAACAAGATCTTAATGAAATATCAGAAGAAGCGAATGCAGTTATAATAAATAAATGTTGTGAAGAAAACGAGATCATGGTCGATTCCGGATGCAGATTAGCTGAAATAGTCAACCAAAGTAAGTAGCTTAGTTGTGAGTTAGTGCCTATTGTTAAAAATACAAAAGCATAGCAACTAAAATGTTATAAATTGTAAATATATTATGTAAGTACCTATATAAGTGCAATATAAAAAGTTTTTTTGTTTTGTACAATATCTAAATACCTATTTACTTATCTAGTATTAGAGTCACTTATGTATTTATCTCTGTATTTGTTTAAAAATAAGTTTATTGTTGACTAAAGATATGTTAAGTGCCACTAGTTATCATGAATTTGTATGTTGTACAAACACGAAAAGCTTATTTAGTTTTCATAATGTCTATATCCAATGTATACTCTAATGTTTGACAGACTGTAAATAACAAATAATGGGCTAAATGAAATATGACTAAAATACATGCTTATGTATATTCATAGTAACTAATACATAGAAATACTTTTAATCCCAATTAATATAGACAAAACTACTACTAAATTATTTACAAATTTTGCCTTTAGTGAGGCTTCAGAACCTGAGATCTCATTTGTACAAATCACATTGTACAAATGAGATCTCAGGTTCTGCAAGCCGATCCAGGAAACAAACATTTCTAAAAATTTTTACTGGATGTCATTGGAATGGTAACCCAGCTTGCACTAATAATATATACTGGTGGGGCACCAGTGAGAGAAGATAGGTGAGAATGACAGGTCAGTTGGACCATCGTGATTTATTCACCAGGAATTAACTATAATAGTTTCCACAGAGGACTGCATGGTGGTCAACCTTACAGGGTATATTATTAACAATAAGGATTAACTTCCTCATTACTAACAATCACTTCTTCTACCTTAATTTTCTGAACTCGGTTCTGAATGTTCTCAGTTGTGCTTACAGATGTTTATTGACTGGTTTTTCAAACATCATACCCTAACATGAAGACTACACAATCAATGTGATTGTGTAACATCTTTGATTATTATATTTTATATAAAAAAAAACAACTTTTCATGTTTATTTCAGCATTGTGGAAACCTCAATTTAAAACAGAAGATGGTAAAGATGTTGATGTGAAATATTTCCGTTATGTACATGGTGTGCCAGATTGTGAAACAACAGAAATGAGAGGAATATTCCAGTTTGGAAAGTCAGAGGATGAGTATGTTAATTTTTAAGTGTACTTTTATAATATTTGTACAACAAACATAAGAATAATAAAAGATGTCAATGCTAAGCAATAGTATTATAATTGTTAATTGAGTAAATTATGCAGAAAAATTCAAATGAGGACATTTTCTGCATAATCTGCTCCAAATATATAAGTCATAAATTTGATTATGTGTTTACAAAAATTTACTGATTATAGGAAGTATTACAGAGCATAGGAGTTTAGATTTATATATATATTTCAGTACATATATTATAGCATCTGGTAGGTAATTTAAAATTATAATTACAATACTTTACACAAGTTATCTGATATAAACACTTGAAAATATACCTTAATTTCATTATTATTATCCAAGAATTAATTAAGTTTGTATAAACATCAGTTAAGGAGCCAAACTAACATTTTTTTTAGTGTCAATTAAGGCGATATGATATTATGTCTGGTGGAATTGTCTCATAAATTCTTATCGATATAACATATATTCCTTCCATATTATTTGATACTATATATCATATATTTTAACTATATCACTTTCTAGTTCTTGCATTGTATGTATTAGGTCATTATATTATAGGATTATAAAGCTAAGTTTAATATTATAAATATAATTTTAACTACATAAAACAAAAATTTATATGTTTTTGTATTTTGCAATATGATAAGTATCATAGTTTAAAATTAGGAAATTCTTAAATTTGAAGCCTTTGTTTATTAGTAACAAGATGGTTTGTTATCTAATTGCCAATTTACTTCCTAATATGATTCCTATTTAAATTTTAATGAAAATCTCTATCATTATTTAATTTAATGCTTTTTTTAGTAGTCAAAAGAGAATTTAATTTTCTAGGTTAAATCTACTATCAGATGGTCGATTACGCCACCTAATCCATCATGAACACAGCTCTGACAGCATTAAAGAGGATACATTAATGATCAACACATTTAGTATCCACGATCCTATTGTTATACCAGAAGAGAAGGAACCTACATCTTTCATTCATGTTCAAAATAAATATTGTATGGATAAAGTAAGTATTGATATTATTTATTATAATATTATTTTTACTTATTATAGTACCTTTTTAATTATTAAATATTAACAGAGGAAGACTTTGTACAAAAGTTGTTTGCTTGGGTACCTCTGTCCCATTCATGTTTCAACCGTAAAGCAGTTGTGTTTGCATGGCTGTGTTTCGGTTTGAAGGGTGGGATATGACGTGAATTTACAGGGTACAGAGGCTTAACATCTTAAGTCTTCAGGAATGGCGACGCATGGGGGTATCATGCGCGAAACGGTATATTCTGTTATAGCTATGATACAAGTACTGTTCATGTATATAGATAGACGACGGTTACCACTTTTCATCAGGTGAGCCGTCAGCTAGTTTGCCATTCTAAGTTGTATAAAAAAAAGTCCTCAATATGAAATATAAGCTTAGAATTGACAAGAAAATTTACTATTACTCTTTTTTTGACATGAACATTTAAACATTTTAATTTACCAACTTTAAATTAGATCTTAAATTACCAACTTTCAGATCTTAATGGCAAATACAAATGAGACAGGTGAATATGCTGTTGTTTGCATACCAGAAGTAAAAATTAATTGGAGAGATACAAGTTTTCTAATGAAGAAAATACTGAATCCACTATTCCATGCAATTGCAATGGTACTATTCCTTATAGTGGCTATAATTTACTTTGTATTGCCCACACTGAGAGATTTGGCAGGAAATATTATCACGACAATAAACGTGTGTCTAATAGTAAGTCAAGCAGCTGATCTAGTAAGAATATTTACTGAATTCAGTAACCACGTCAGTTTTATGATCACTGGTGAGTTAAACTTTTTTTTAATCATTTTAAAATTTTTCACATATTATGAAAACTTCATTATCTTAACTATTTATAATAATATTTTAACACTTGAACTTTGTTTCAGTCTTTATTAAAGTGTTTTTATTTTAATTTACTTGTATACAAAATACGTAATGTATGTAATATAATGTAAATAAAAATGTATTACTTGCAAGGTTGATACTTAAGTTTAAAATATTTCAATATGTATTTTCTTTCAGATATAATTTTATATATCAGTCTATTGGGCGCTTTCTTTTGGTTGAACAGTTTTGGATTTTATGTTTGGAAAACCTTCAAGTAAGTATTTTATTTAAACAACATAAAGTTATTTTTAATTTGTTATCTTTGTAATAAGAAATAACAAAAATGTTATATTTGTCAGCTTATTTGTCTAGTAGCTTAACACGTCTCTTTACCTTCAGAAGGTGGCGGGTTTAATTCCAGCATAATATATATATATATATATATATATATATATATATATATATATATATATATACTCATGACTGTTTGTATTGATCTGGGTGTTTTCTATCTATAATATGGATTTATTATTATTATTTAATGCAACTTAAAATAGCAAGCTGACGGTTCACCTTTGTATTTAGCTTTATGTATTTTTTTAATCATTTATGTTATCTCGTTTTTTTTGTATATCTATGTTGTAATTTGTATGCTGTAAGTAAGTAATGCAAATAAATTATCTATCTATCACCTGATAGAAAGTGGCAACCATCCCCTATAGGCATGAGTAATACCATATACATAACAGAGTATACTGTTTCCGTCATGATACATCCCATGCGTTGCCATTCCTAAGGACTCAGGTGTTATGCCGCTATACTTTGTAAATTCAGAGACTGAGTGTAATATACTCAATGGTATTTATTTATTTATGTTGTTCTTTCAGATCTAGAAATGTCTTCCTCAGAGTCACAGATGTGCGCAAATATTGTTACTACTCCAGTGTAGTGTGGTCCAGTGTCACAGTCATGGCCGCAATGGCTATTTGTGCCCATTTTCTGCTGGATACTGGTACAAATCCAAACAGGAAAATGCGAACACAGTTCTCATCGTCAATTCTTGTTGACGATGCTGAACAAGAAACTATTGGTATGTTGTCTTTGTTATTCTTATTGTCGTGTTATTCGACTCATTTGTATTCTTAACATAAGTATGATTGTATGATGGCTAGTATGATTATAAGAAATTGGTGATATATAATATAGCTTAAATGGTTAAACAGATTTGGATGAAATATAGTAAGCTGATAAATCTCATGCCCTAGATTATCATATAGAATAATTTACAATCAGTTTTTATAACAAACTTGGTTTGTTTTTAATATTAATTTAATTATTAAAAATACATTCATTTTTGTACATATAATGTTGGTTAAAATAACTTTGATAATTAGAATTAATATTCATATAATATAGTTTCTTTTTCTTTTCAGGATGGCTTGGTATCGCAATTTTTTTCACTCCAGTTGCATTTACAATTATTTTTAATATTTTCTTTTATATAACAACATTAAAAGTTATAAAAAGGATAAATATCTATGGCCGGATTCATCACAAACTGAAAGGATGGTATGTATGAATATAATCGCATAGTAGTTTGATCAGTAATCTATATCATCATATACAGTAACAATACGAATTTTTTAGAAATTAATTATGTGTAAAACTTCTGTTGTTTACCATACACCTGTAACTGTTAAACCGTGCTGATCACAATTCTTCATAATAATTACGTATGCACAGTATGTAAATAATTTTTTTATATATCCTATCCTTATTAATCTTAAATGTAAAAATGAGTTTATTTATTACCTGTGTTAGCAAGGTAATACATTAACGGCTTAAATAATTACTATGAAATTTTATATACACATACTATATGATCCCGGTGACGAGGATGGGTAAAAACTAGTTAATATAAATAATGTAAACGTTAATAAGGATATATTTTTGTTACTTTTTTACACAAAAACTACTAAACAGACTTGAATGAAATTGGGTACGTAGGTAGGATTAAATCCTTACTTAGCACATAGGATACTATATGTACTGATTTACGCGGACAAAACTGCGGGATACAGCTAAAACTCATGTTCATATTTACATTTCAGTTTCAATTTGTTCCTGCAATTGTTCCTGATCATGACGACTGCTTGGCTATTTCTCCTTCTCTCTTGGCTCAATTTTGATGGATTAATATACGCTCACATAGTTGTCAATATACTTCAAGCAATCCTCGTGTTCTACGTGTGTGTTGTACGACAATCGCACGTCACATTTCTCTTAAGAAAGAGCTGTTGCTACGCGGAACCAATACCCACCGGTGAGTGGGGTGACGAGATGACGCATATGAATGGTGGTAATTACTAATTAAAAAGTCTGAATAGGTTGTAAAAGTGGATTATGGGCATAGAACCGTATGACAGTAGGACAGATTTACTCGGTCACAATTTTTAACGCTCTTATATTCAGGGTTGTGTTGTCATGAGTAAAAAGTATTTACTTTATCATTGGTAAAATATCAATAGCGCCTATTTTTTTTTATTTTTAATAAATAATTTCTTAAGCATGAAGAAATAAGCTATGAGGTTATACAAATTACAAATATGAGTAATTTAATATAACAAATTTGTTATTAAAATGTAATATTCTCTACTGGAATTATTCATTAGAAATTATGATAAGTAAATTAATTTTCGACTTTTTTTTAATATCATGACATTACTAGTAGTTTGCCCATAACTTCTTATTCATTCATTAAACGTGGTTATGATTTGGCGAAAGGTGCTGTAGTGATATTATACATAGTTAATGTACAAACAAATGCAGCTTCGCTTGCATCAATCACTTTATCCATAGTAAAAAATAATATCTTTTTATGGATGTTTTATTACTTTGAAATATCAATGATGATTTTGAAACGGGAATTTAGATATTAATAATAATCTTCGATTTTATAATTAAGTACTTAACATTTTTACAAAATCATATAACGCAAACTTGTTTTAATATTATTATGTACAAGTATAAATATGTATATAGCTAGAAATAAGGTTTATATACAGCTCACAGCGACTTCACCAGTTTTTACACGTTCCTAGTGTTATTTCAATTTAAACCATACTCATTTAAGACTGTAAAATTGAATCTCATTGTGGCCCAGTTAAACAAGCACTGACAAAAATTTTAAGCTTTATAAAGTTTTTATTGACAAATTATTTCTGTGATGTTCAGCTTAAGAATAAGTGTCTTACATAAAACTTGTGCCTTTTACAAGTGTCTCGAAATTAGGTACCAAGTAAAATGAATTAAATTTATTCATAAGGGTAATATTAAAAATTAAGATTGTACGGCTTTTTTGCCGCTAATATTATAATTGCCATAACTAAATCGGAATGCTCATAAAGATACTTAATTTTGGTGTTGTTAATCAAATAACTATTATCATAGGATTTATTGATAATATCCAATTAAATTGGTTTAACATGACAAGAAAGAGAATTTATTATTTTATTGTTATTATGCACCTAATGGCACAAATGATAACAAAATTATGTTATCGGTAATATGCATAATCAAACTATTTTGTTTATTAAATACACGACACACACTAAAGTCCATTCTAAAGGGCAATTCTCAATCTCTGAAATATTACTGTTTGATGTTACAGTGAAATTATTTAACTAAGGAACACTAATAAATAATATTTGAGTCAGAAATATTAAATAAATTTGTCCTGGAAATCTGTAGCACAATACTTTCATACGCTTTAGAACCTACCTCTAGTTCTCTTATCTTATGATCTGGATCATGTAATTGAATTTTTATTTGTGTATATTGCCGATGACTTGATTACGATGATATACTAATATATTATACATACTCAATTTTCTAAGGCAGCTCTTATTCATATCATATATTATATTAACTATACAATAATTGTACAAGTATTATAGAAGATAATGTTCATTTATAGCCAGAGTTCTGGTCTTACTATGAATTAATGCAAATATAAAGTTGACAAATGTCACACATATTAATCGATTTTTTATAATAATATAATATAATCAAGTAATGAAATAAAATCACAGATTTTAGCGTTAACAAATAATTATTCAGAATATGTATTGTAGTAGTGATTCTAAAATTCTGTTCTCTCTAAAAATATCTCTTAAATTAGTGAATTTTTGAGAAGTTTAATGAATAACATTTTGTAATTTGGTCCCTTTGTAGTAAGAATTTCGATACAAATAAAATCCGTCCTGTTAAATATAAAATAGTGGCTAGTGATTATTAACAAGTTAATTAACATATAATATGCTCTCTGAATATTGACTTACTGTTTTAAATTGTACATTTCACAATTCACACGCCAATATCACCTGCTATTTCAAGTACCTAGTAAACTTATGAGTGAAGCATTTATTGTTTATGACTTTTTATTCTAATGTTTTATTACAATAAACCATTTGGGTATATGTCTGTCTTTTTTTTTTATTATATGAATTATCCTTTATAGCTTATGCGATGTACGATTAATATACTTTATATCTATATCTTTATTCACCTCAAAATGTTTGCAATAGCGGAAAATTGTTTGTTATTTGCTATCAAACATAATTTTTGAGGTCGACTTGATGGGGTATATTCATAGCAATAGGGATTAACCTCCTCATTACTAACAATCCCCCCTATCTAATATTAGAATGTCATTTTGGTTAAATCCGTTAAGAGTGTGTCGTACTATTGTTGTCATATCCTCAGGAATGGCAACGCATGGGGGGTATCATGGGCGAAACAGTATAATACTCTGGTATGTCCATGGTACTGCTCATGTCTATAGGCGACAGTTACCACTTTCTATCAGGTGGGCCGTCAGCTTGTTTGCCATTCTAAGTTGTATAAAAAAAAAAGACTCGTAATATGAGCTTGCTAATGCCATAATGATAAAGTATGTACACAATGTATATTATAGATCATTCCGGTTTTTTAAACTGCATTAAATACTATTTTGGCCCTCTTTAACGAGGGAAAATGCATCACGAAATTCACAAGTCCTGATTTTTCATTAATCCTATAATGCCTCTTTTACATGTCTGCACCCCCGAATACCACCCGGCTATCCTCCCTCCTAAGGCCAGTATAGAATATAAATAAAAATTATACAGATAGAGATAATTAGAGAATAGAGATTTTAGCTTTGGGGTTTCTCTTATACGAATATATGGTGCTTTGTTCTCTTTTTTCAACATAGCACATAAATATGTGCTGTTTTTACAGTAACATATCATTTATCTAAGTCACACGGTACGGTAGTAACCTGTCTGCTTAAATCGACTTATTCTGCCAAACTTATCAAACGTTACGATACAGTTCCTCAGTATAAACTTATCCCGTTATTCATAAAAACTAAAATCTCCTACAAACTTATTTTAACTATTACACTGTTTTGTCGCTTTCTTTCTAATTGAGCATTAGTATTAGGAAAGGAGATATAAAACAGTTCAATAGCTTTTATAAATAAAGGCGTTAGCTTAAATATACAATTTAGACGAGAAAAAAGTATTCCGAGGACTGTTCCGCATATGAGCAAGCTATCTTATGCTAAAATACTCACCTGCGTGAACAGTTGCCCTTCTGGTCTTCTAGATAGAGACGCCAATTGACAGCGCACCACTAAATGGCAGTCGTCCATAACGGTGTTGAAGAAACGACGCGTGGGCAATAGCGCCTCTAAATCTATCATCAGTTCTAGAAACCGCTCACAGTATCTGTTAAGGGAAAATAGTTTTAAAGTTTTAGCTTTCTAGTTTTTATGAAGTGGACTGTCAGTTCGTTCGGCACTTAAGGCAGAATAAAAATGCTTGAATTTTTTTTATACAACTTAGAATGGCAAACAAGCGGACGGCCCACCTGATAGAAAGCGGTAACCGTCGCCTATAGACATCTGAAAATCAAAGCCTTAGGAAAGGTCTAGCTCTAATAAGATAATTTTATTTGTATGAGCAGAAAAAAATTTAAATATCACTTTTGTCAAACATGATTTTTACTCTATTTGACAATGTTTTTCCATATATATTCTATATCTTCACCAATTCCACTGATTTTGATAATCTTTTAATTACTTATTAATAACTAGCGACCCGGCCAGGTTCAGATGGGTTAATAGAGTTTTCAAAAATAATATACAGCCTATGTTATTCATTCATAATGTAGCATTCTATAGGTAAAATTATTTTTAAAATCAGTTCTATAATTTTGAGTTTATCCATTACCAACAAAATAAAAACAAATCTTTTTATAATATTAGTATAGATAGCAAATAATTATTTATTTTCTTCTGTCTCTTATATTATTACATTTTAATGTTTTTTGAAACAACACAAACATTATATGAGAAATTTTCTGTCACTTTCATTTAAAATGAGAATATAGAACAAAAGAAAGAGACAATACGATTCAATATCTAAAATATGTTTATGAGAGGTTTGATGTTTTTATGAATCCTTATTCAAAAACTATTACTGTAAACTATAACTATACCAGTACTTCAAGACAACTTAAGATACATGAAAACTATTCTCATCAAAAATGAAATTAAGGAAATGTCTCCTTGATGTATTTTACTTCTCTTACCTGATAACATTTGGATCCACATCTCCCGTTTCGGGTATGCTCTCTAAAATTCCCATGAATTTTATCATCAGTTTTTGCAAATAGCGGCGTTCCCAATTTAATTTCTCTAACAACTCTGGCTTATCTTTCTTCTGAATTGCTTTCCAATACTTCCGCCATTTTGGTACTATTTTAAATTCTTGATTTCTACGCCCTTTAACAAATTTAATAGTTATAAATGTTAGAACAATGAGTTATTCAGAGTAAGTAACTTAGCCTCAAGCAAACTCAGGCATTCTATTGTACATGTATACAATTACTAACTTTTACCCTTCGCGACAACTGCAGTTAGGCTTTGGATATGTTTTATGACACCCACGGGAAAGGAAGGAGTGGGCTATGCTATATTAGGACCACACGGCAGAGGCCTCATTGCTAGCAATTAATAATATATCAAGTCGACCTCCACACGCTCCCCCTGTCGTAAGTTCGTGATTAATTCATCACAAGCTAACTGACCTCACTTCGTCGTAACTTATCATCACTTACTAGCATATACTGATACCGCAGGCGGGGTTACCATTTCACTTTTATTACTATTTAAAAAACAGTACCAAGTGAGTACCAACCTTCCTGAAGACTGATCCACATGCTCAGCGAGACAAGCCGCTTGACCTGGTCTCTGCACAGCTGCACTTCCATACTCCCGAAGCAGTGATTCAGGAACAGCAGAAGCGCGGTCTGCTCCCGCATGTTCCGGCTCGAGTGGTCATCCGCGACACTCGCACGTAATACTTGCTCAAAAAATGCCGGGAAGTGATCTGGTTTCTTTAAAAACGCCTGAAATGTAATTTGAAATCATTTAATATGGTTGTTCGAATTTAGAACGATATGAAAATTGTTTTTAACTGTAATAATAAATGAATTAATTTATATTTTAGTCAAGACTGCTTGACTACTTCTGGGACCATCCGGGATCCTTAATCATAAGCGACCATGACGTGAGCGTGAGTTATTCTTACAGTTAAAATATAATATGTACTTATTAGACAATTCTTCTATTATTATTTTTTCCTTTCAGATGTGATTAGATTATGCAATATTATTTTTACAACGATTTACTTCCGTATAGCCACCGCACTATGTACGATATCGTTTATATCTATAGGCGTACGTTTACCACTTTCCATCAGGTGGGCTCTCAGTCCGATTGGCATTTCAAGTTGCATTAAAAACTAATATTCAGCATCATACAACATCGATCAATGACAGTTGGCCAGCGCAGGCTGTTATAATCAGTTATTCATGTAACGTCTTCAAATTTTATATGAATAATTGATGATGGCAACATACCATACATACAACCACTACGGTGGCCAACTGCCGTCAATATCAATATTGAATGTCTTCGTCCCCAGGTCGGGAAAATAAAACACAAACCTGCCACGCTGGTACACGCTCCCTGAACTTCTCGTTGATCATGACGATTATAGACATCATATGAGAATGTGACGCTTTGCCCGCCTCGTAGTACGGCCATAAGTAACTCTCTAGATACTGCGAGAATTCCAGCATCATGATACGTCGTACTGAGAAACTGGAAATTATAATTTATTAGTTATTTTTTGCAACTTTGTTCAAGTGAATTATATACTATATGTATCTATCTATTTATCCTATTTAAGAGCTGCGCTCTTGTCGGTGGAGCTCTTGCCTTTCACTACGATTCTCAGCGAGTCTCTTCACCTCTTGATACGACACGACACCAACTCCTACCTTGATCTGCCTGATGTAACTATGTAAAGTCTCCTAATTAACACGTTAGGATATAACCTACCCGTACATAAAATTTCATTAAAATTTGTTCATCTGTTTAGACGTGATTAAGTAACAAATATACAAACATCTTTTCAAACTATTAAATTTAAAATATTAATAGGATAAATTTATGACGATGCCCTTTGCGATTTAACATACTACCTCAACTTCTATCGGTCGCGGGTTTGCACTTTACGCTTTATATATACTATTTTTAACGGTGAGGGTGTTTTTTATATGTGTATGGGTGTACGTATGTACAAAAAAAAGTAAGTTATATTGTACCCATGGTAAAAGCTTTAGTTTGGGACTAGACGACGTTGTATGACATAATATATCCTGTGGTATCTATTATTTAATTATTTCTCTCTACTTTGTATGCGTAGATTTTAGAAGTAGAAAAATCAATATAATAGACTATTTCTAGATGGCGTATCTAGATGAAACATACACCAGATTTCACATTAGAACTTCAGGAATACGACTGTGAAAACTGCAACCTATTTGATGCTGTAGTTTTTGTGTAATGCTAGAACACCCATATAGACAGACAGATAAAATATCTAAAAGTTACTATTTTAGCGTCTTTTACTCATATTAAGACCCCTAATATCATTTTTTCTTAATTATCTCTCATGTCCAAATACAGTTTATTTTTTTTTTTTATATTAGTAAGACACTGGCTGTAGTTTGCAGCCTACCCTGCATGAAATAAAATAAAAATGCTCACTATCAAATAATCTTAAATATCAAACAGAGCCCTTTATTAGAACGATAAGGGCAAAGGATACGTATATACGTAAGATAAATAATGTCCTATAACATAATGATTTAGATATAATGTAAATTTAATGATATAAACACCTTTTAGGTTATTTATACATTTTCATTTTGTTATTCAAAAATATTAATAGATCTATTTCATCACAAATATCAAATAATAATTTAATAACAATCATATTATATTAAAAAAAATTAACATTCTAATTAACCTTTTTTACCATTTTATAACAATATATTTATTTTAGTTATAAATATTAAAAAATACCAAATAGCAGCATTATTACAAATAAAATGTGGGAACACTAAAAAAGACTTACAACTGGCAAAATTCCGAAAAATAAATAGGTCAATGCACCCAATCTATGAGGCTGTTGACCTTAATGTATTCATTTGTTTCTATCACTTAGGCCTAAGTGTTTCATAAAACAAAATTTTTAATAAAAATTAGAAAATATTAGATTACTTACTTGGATCCAAGAATTTCTGTGTGATAAATTGATTCCACAATAGAGGCATCATAAGGTAAGTGGTTTTCTTTAGTTTGTGGTGACCAGTACTGAGAAGCAAGCTGGAAACAATATGGCCATGTTAATTCAATGAGGATAGTTATATAGATTTTTATAGCAAAGTACCAGTAGGCTTACTTTTGACCTATATATAGCCAATATTAAACGATTAGTTAACTAGATGGCTAAAATATGTATTTAAAATTTTCTGGATTGACTTTTATGTATTTTTATCGAAGATATTCGACTAATTAGTTAATACACATATAACAATCCAGTTAAGTTTATAATTAAATATAATGAATAAACTTAAGAATGAATAGCACTATAGACATACAATTATAGAATACACATCACAGTTTATTCTGTGGTCCCCTGTACCCCTCATATATTGCCATTCCTGACGACTACAGTGTTGTGCCTTTGCACCTGGTAATTTTATTGCTATAACCCGTAAAAACGAAAGACAGTCATGCAATAATTGTGATTGTATCATGACAGAGTAAAGACTGGAACAGAACTCCATCCTACCCATATTTCAAGTTACCACTCAAGTTTCACTCATGTACCCAAGCAGATGACTTTTAACAACTTTTGATATTATTTTTTGTCAGAATGCAAATATACTCTGCTGCAGTTTTATTTTATTATAAAAAAATTATGCTTAATTTGTTTTTTTTTTTAATTATTAATACTATATTGTCAAAGATGTAACATGCTTTAGATCATAACAAACATTCACTATTAGCTTTTCTTATTCTGTGCAATGGATGCCAATTTATATAAATTAAAATAAAAATAATCAACAATGGTCTGATAACTAACGATCCTAGAAACATTGTGTATATCTACATCCCTTGCTGGACTTTATATTCTAGAAGTAAAATTTTACAATGTTAAGTATAGCAAAAACAGGGCAGGTCATACAATTTACATAATAGACTTGTAGAAGACAAAGAATTTTCACCTCTAAATATTAACTGATTATGGTTAATATTGAATATCTTTATTTTATATATTTATAAGGAAACTTGTAAAAAGGTATATTATAAAACTAGTACAATTTTATTGACCAAGTTAGATTAAATTATTAATTTTATATTTATATATAATTATTATTTCATAATCATGCAAAATGTACATAATATGCCTCTCTAGTTTGATAGTACCAGAGGGAAACTTTGTACAAAAGTCATTTGCTTGTGTTTCGGTTTGAAGGGTTGGATATGGCATTAAATTTACAGGCTACAGAGGTATAACACCTAAGTCCTCAGGAATGGCATTGCATGGCAATGTATCATGGGCGAAACAGTATAGTCTGTTATGTCCATGGTGCTACTCATGTCTATAGGCGATGGTTACTACTTCCATTAGGTGGGGCATCAGCTTGTTTGCCATTCTAAATTGAATAAAAAAAAAGACACTCTATATTTAGATAATTTTTTTATTATACCACCTCCCATTTGTGTAAATGTCTAAAAATTAGAATAGGTAAATTTATAGATATCTAGGTCATTAGAGAAAAAATATACAATAAGTTTTGCATTATGCATTTTTTTTTATTCAACTTAGAATGGCAAACAAGCTGACGGCCTACGGCAAAGTAGTAACCATCGCCTATAGACATGAGCAGCTAATGTGCATATCATCATAGTCCTAGAATACTGACGGATCTGAGAAATATTAAATATATAGATCCGTCAGTATTCTACGACTATGATGATATAATTATCACTAATGCTGATTTAAAAATATTATTGTTTGTTGTTATACTCGTATACTTGTCAATTCAAAGATGTTTAACAGTATTTAACCAACCAGTATTAGTATTAAAATTATTTAATACAAAAATATCATGTATAGCATCATCCTTAAGTCACTTAAGAGATTCGAATGAATAGTTTAATGAATACTATTTCACACTAAAACAAGTTTTCTCAAATTAAATACAATAACAAACAAAGAAATAATTATTACTCTAATAATGTAAATATTAGTTGAATTTAACAATCAGATATATACGAGGTCTGTCCGGAAAGTTCGTATAAAAGTGTTCTGGAATGCGAGAAAGAGGAGTGGGGAGGCCAGGTAAGCGCAGGACCCCTTCCTTATGTCCCTAACAATGCTTCAGTTCTGGTCTGACCGCCGTGCGGTGCGAACTGGCTTGTCACGCCATCTGTGAAGTTACCTCTTAACGAAACCCCGTCGGCATGGAGCCCGCTTCCGTTGAAGAGCAGCGCGTCGTAATCAAGTTTCTCTCGAAACTCGGCAAGAATGGCCGTGAAATTTTTGCCGATCTCAGAACAGTTTATGGGGATGATGCTGTGAAGGAACCAACCGTCCACAAGTGGCTAAAAAGATTCAGAGAGGGCCGAGAAAGCGTTCAAGATGACCCACGTTCAGGACGTCCTTCCACTTCACATTCCGACGAAAACGTGGAAAGAATTCGAACTTGTGTTAATGGGGACCGTCGTTTAACGGTCAGACAGGTGGCTGAAGAGCTTAATTTGGGCATAACCGTGGTCCACGAAATTCTAAGAAACGAACTTCAAATGAAAAAAATTTGCGCCAAGATCGATCTCTTGTTGTCCGTGAGTTTTTGAGTAAAAATTCCATTACGGTGACCGAACACCCCCCCTATTCGCCGGATTTAGCCCCGTGTGACTTCTTCTTGTTCCCAAAAACCAAATTGGTACTTCGGGGGCGGCATTTGGGGGACATAAATGAGATAAAAAAAGCTACGACGGGGCAGCTGAGAAACCTACAACCAGAGGACTTTCAAGGAGCCTTCTCACAGTGGAAACGGCGTTGGCACAAGTGCATTATGTCACAGGGGGAGTACTTTGAAGGGGATAAAATTGATTTACCTGAATAATTGTAAAATAAAATTTTTAAAAAACTTTTATACGTACTTTTCCGGACAAACCTCGTATGATATATTATTGAGATATATTAGCTAAAATTGTATTTTAAAATTTCAGAATTTTAATATTTGAGATTACGACGCATTACGGATATTAGTAATTATTAAGAAACAAATAAAAATTATATATAGATATATACCTAGTGATAGAAAAATAAATTATTTATTTACATATTCTTCACAATCCAACAATAAAATATTAATATCTAAAAAAGAACAAAGAGAAGCAGGTATATAAGTATGAAAAACAAAATTAATAGTAAAATAAATTACTTTCAAAGATATCAATAATTGCGTAGATTTATGTCTGTTATTTGTTTACAGTACTATGTATTAATCAGGTATTTAGTACTTTCTATGCATTTTACGATATTAAAATAATAAGGTAATGCTTTGAATTATTGTAATCTAGTATAAATATAATATTAAAAGTTACATATAATATTAAAATTAAAATAACAGGCGATGTTTGTTAATATTGTGAAATTGATTATAACCTAAGTTACCTGTGTAATTATGTCTGCATTAATCTGCGAAAGCGTTGGTAAAGGTATTTTAGGTTTCTCTCCTGATGAAGCATTGTCAGTTTTCATTTTTGTGTTTCAAAAAAGCCTAAAATAGTGATTTTAATATCAAAATATAGATGCGGCTAAACAATAACACAGTAAATGTCAATTTCACGCTGATGTCTTACAGACTGCGCGGAAGTTGTCAAATTGACACATATAATGCTTTTCATAGATAAAGAACACTTTTTGTACGTAATGGATGAAAATGGAATAATAACTCCGTCTACATTATAGATCCATGCCGGCAGGACACTAGTGAAGAATAGTAGGTGAGAAAGAAGTCAAACTGGTTGGTCTATTGCAACAAATTAACTATGAATTAAACACGTGCAGAGGTGGACCTGACTTTATTTGTATAGAATGTATCATTATTGTATAGAATGAATCAATCTCACAATATGAAAATAATACATTTCAATAGCATTTACTCTCATGAAATAAACGCTTTCTTTATGTCACGTACAACGCTCCTTCCTATGCAAAGTAATTCAACAAAATACCTTCTTATTTTACTGATTTGTTTAATACGCACACTTAATTATAAATAATTTATTGTTTCATTTTGCACTTATCTTAACAGCGTCGCATATGTTCTGTGGGCCCCTAAGTTACCTTTATGATTAAAGCCCTATTTTACACATTAAAAAAAAAACATTATTATATTTCAAATTTTAATACTTAGAATTACAAATAAATTTTATTACTATTAAATTTTTATTCATTTTATCAGGTACCTATACATTAATAAAAATGTAATTAAATTGATGAGAGAAAATAGAACTATTGCATTATTTAATATTATCTATTATGGCTTTGGTGAAGCTTTAAAAAGGTTATTTTGGACCATTAAATTCCCTTAGTCACCTCTTACGACACTCACGGGAAAGGGAGGAGTAGTCTATTTTTTCCGAGACCACACGGCCACGACCGCGACACGGGCACATAAAATAGCTAAGGGGAATCTCCAGCCTTGGCAAAAGTGTTGCTAATAATAAAATTTCAGCACACGTTGGTAGTAATTTAAGTCTCCATTTTTCCGTTTATCTAATGTATTACCAATTCTCCTCATCTGTGGCAAAAGTCTATTTGTGGTGGCGACCCCTTTGTAGTAGAGACCCTCAGCTTATAGCTCATGTAGCCAAGGCTAAAATGTGATGCTTTGCCTCAACATGTAAAGATTTCAAAATCTGAGTTAGGAACAGTATAGAAACAAAAATATTTTTTTTCTTTATTGCTTGGCTGGCTGACTAAATGCCTTTAAAACTTGATGTTATTGGGGAAAGAAGCATAAAACGGGAAAGATTATAAACCAAAACGGCTAGATTCGTGTTGGAAGTTCACAGAATTATCTCTACTAAATACCCTGTTGGTATAAATAAAGCAGATGATTCTTTCTTATGTTGTGAGAATAGATAAAATAGGCGAGGAAATGAAATTCTACTACATCGATACATCTTTATAATAGTTCAGGAGTTTTTTCTTTAATAATACTTGTAGCTTGTTAATTTTCATATTCATCGACATCAAGAGACATCGTACTGAAAAGAGCATCCTAAAGATGCGAGCAGTGCTCCACACATGACCCTATGTATACTTAATACATTAAATGGGTGATACATAATTTTTTTTAGGTGTAAAAATGATGTTTGATCCACCAGATTTTCCTTATAAAGAATTAACTGATACTTTAAAACAACATTATGGACCAGATGACTTAATTTTTACAACTAATGATCCTCTATCTGACATGAACAAGGATTTAGTTGCAGTAACAGAGCAAATGATTTCTAATGTAGAATATCAACTTACTTTTCATTCTAACGATGTCGGGAGACACTTTAATATTGAAAGTACATCTAAGAGCTTGAGTAATGCAGATACTTCTGAGCCAAATACGCAAATGTTTATTGTACAAACAGATAATTTATTAAATTATGAACCTACTTTATTAGATGAAAATACAGTGAATCAGTTCTTATTACCAATACAGAACGCAACGGAAAATAAGGTAAACATTTTGACGAATAATGCCTACGATACATAAAATATAATAAAATTTGAATCCTAAGGGTTTAGATATTTTATATGATGTAATGATGGAATAGTAACCCCGCTTGCGCAAGCGGTATACGCTAAAAAGGCATTAGTGAAGGATGATAGGTGAATCAGATTATTGGCTCATCATGATGAATTCCCCAGGAAACTACAATGGTTTTCAGAGTCGCGTGGTGGTCGACGTAAAAGAGTATATTACTAATAATGGTCCCCTTATTAATAAGTCCTTCCGCCATTGGCTTAAGTATTATTATTATAAATACATCTTTACAAATTTCTACACTTAAATAGTTGAACGAATTTTGATGTAATTTAGCACATAGACTGACTAACATACATAGAGTATTTTTTAAAGAGAAAAGCTGTAGATTGCTTTTAATGCGAAGTAAAAATAATTCTCTTTCTGATATTTAATTCCAGGATGCAGAAAAACCTCAATCACAAGACTTGAACAATACCGGACCCGATCTTTTGGCTTTGCATTCGTGTGTTATTTGCCATGAAATATTTACTTCGGATTCTGATCTTCTTGATCATACAATATCTTTTCATGCTTCAGACACGGCAGAGAACGAAAATCAAAACAATTACACGTTATTTGGTAATAATGATGAAATGGGAACACTTCCAGTTGATGGTATGTTACTTTAAGATCTATCTATAATGGCTAAATTTTACAAAATGAAAATAAAATATCCAATTGCGGACTATGAGGGCATGGTTTCTATAATCCGTAATGGGTTTTGTTAAATATGGTATAAATTGATAGCTGTGGACTTTGTTTGATGTTAATATTTTTGACTTTTGCCTTATCTCGTGTTTCATTTAATAGGTAGGTGCTATTAAACAGCATTATATTGTTACTGTTTAGAATGTAATACAATTTTAGATACTTCTAAGAATACGGCCTTACAAAGTTTCAAACGTAAGTACCTACCTAATTTAGCTTTAGTTACTTATTAATCTTTAAAAATCAGTATTAGATATTTAAAACTAATAGGAGAAATTCACAAGAATTTTTCTCGAATTCCTCCGTGTCACCGTCTATCAAAAATAATTGGCAGATATGATGAATATGCTAGTTATTTATTAGGTACAGCATCATACAGAGTTATATTTTATACGCAACCTGGAATAGTACCAATCTATGTGAGATGGAAAGAGATAATCGTTACTTATATACCTACGAATAGCACTGTCATCAGCCGTTAACTGTCCACTACTAACCATATAGATCTTCCCCTGTTGGAAAAATTTGCCAGTAGTTGCCATGCTTGGCAGGCGAGTCGGCAACCACAGTTTGGCTTTAGGGATATTTTAGGAGGGACGCTGCTGCCCATTAAGTTTCCTTAGTCGCCTCTTACGACGCCCACCGGAAAGAAAGGGGTGGCCCATTCTATACCGGGATTACAGAGCGAACTATGTGGCATAACAAAGTAGAGGATACATTTTGGAGATTATGCTCAAGAACTGCATGACCTGATTCCTCCTTCAACCTTTCATCATGCATACAACCAAAGAGTGGGACTCTTCTCTCTCTCAAGAGTGGAACTCCTTGGCCGTACATAGTTCTTGGTACTTACTACTTATGTTTTTTCATCTAAATATAACCTGCACCGATTTAGGGCAAGTGTGAATAGGCTATTTGGGGCACGAGAGCCCCATCTTAGATCGTATCATCACTTTCCATCAGATGAAATAGAAATCAATCGAGGGATCATTCATTATTAAAAAAGAACATTATGATGCCTACGGTATATTCATGCGTTTCCAGGCCTATCAATTAAGATGTCTCTGTACCCTGAAATTTCATTATCATGTCCTACCCTTCCCAGCATTAATTTTGTGTCCAATTTATTTCAGAATCAGAAAATAATTCTTTAGACTTTGAGTCAGACTGGCTCGTGTGCTCAACATGCGAACGTGTTTTATCAACGGTGCTAGAAATAGAACCTACTGGTAGTATATTTTCACTATTTAAATTCTTTTATCTTTTTGTTTTCATAATTTGCAATTTTCATTTGCTTGTTTTTTTTTTATCTAGGTACTGATTACATGCATATAATACATTTTGTACCTACATTCAGGAAGAATGTCAAAGTAATACAACCATATTTTTTATATACAAAATACAGATTACTATACTATAGTAGCACGTGTAGATAAATATGCTGGGATTTTAGTAATGTGGAGGTTAGTTCCCATTGCTATCAATCATCAAGTCGACCTCCACGCGGTTTCCCCTGGAAATCATCGTGATTATGTCACAATGGTGGTGGAGTAATTTATCGTTGAATATGTCACGATGGCCAAATTGACTTGCCTTTTCATCCCCATTATTCATCCCTCACTGGTGCCCCGCTAGTGTATACTAATAGCGCAAGCGGGATTACCATTCCATTATCATCCGTAAAAAAAAACAAAAAACTATGCGGGGATTAAACCCACGATCACATGAGTGTGTCAAACTATCAAATTGCTACATTATTAAGTTTATCAATATTTTGGATATATTGCTAAACGGAACCTTCATCGAACTTATATTGCTGAGGCAAATTTATCAAGAAAAAAAGAAAATATTGACCTACCCATATCGGAACCACAGATTATCATTTAAATCATCATCATCATATCAGCCTTTACTTGTCTACTGCTGAACATAAGCCTCCCCTTGGGGTTTGCCAGTAGTTGCCACGCTTGGCAGGTGGATTGGCAATCGCAGTTAGGCTTTAGAGATATTTTTAGAGAGCTACTGCTGTCCATCCCTCGCCCACCCTTCTTGTGACGCCCACGGGTAAAGAAGGGGTAGCCTATTCTATACCGGGACCACACGTCTATTTAACTATTCATACTTAAATAATGATCTGTGGGAGTTTTGGGGAATGTAGAGACATTTATTAGTATCGGAGAATAGTATAATTTTATTTACTACTACCTATATCTCTCGGCTTCCCCGGTGAATCAGTACAAAAGTATCCTACATGCTATGTCAGGTTATAACTTATCCGTGTACCAAATTTCAACCCAATTCGTTTATTAGTTTATGTATGAAAGTGTAACAAACATCAGTACATTAGGGGGGAAAGGGATTGTTAGCAATGGAGATTGAAAGCCCTATTGTTAGCAATATACCCTAGTAGGTCGACCTCCACGTGATTCCCTTTGGAAACCATCGTGAACAATTCTTATTGAATTCGTCACGATGGGCTGACTAACTTGCTTCATTCTCACCTATCATCCTTCACTGGTGCCCCGGCGGTGTATACCGATAGCGCGGGTGGGGTTACCACTCCATTATCACCCATTATAAAAAAAAAAAACATCAATTCATTAATGCTTACAAACTTTCGCATTTATAATATCAATACGATAGTAAAATATTATTTTCAATATTTTTAGAACAATTATGCTGCGTCAACAGTAATGGAAAAGGCAATGTATCATCAAGAAAATTATTAACCATGTACGTTTGCGAATTTTGCAACGGTTTATTCGCTGACGGGGAGGCTTTAGACAGACATAGACTCAATTGTTTTAACGCTGAAGAACAGAATTATTATTTGGAACAGTTGGTTAGATATATTTTGTTTACTTGTCGAAATTGCAAGTCTAGTTGTTTATTTATCTAGTAGTTAAGTACTTGTTTCGAATCTATATTTAGACAATATTTTCAGGTTGAAAGCGATACACTAAAGGCGTCTCAGAATTACAATGCAGCATTTTATAACTGTGAATATTGTAGAAAAGATTTTCCATCATCGGAAGAGTTGAAACTCCATCAGGCGCAATGTCAGAGGCCTAATGTGACTAGAAATATACGACGCATGTACTCCAACACTAATAATAACAAGATGTGGAATTGCGGATCTTGCAACCAACTTTTTGCGACGGCTCGGTATCATAATTATTTGGTTTTGAAAAATTAATTAACATTCAGCACGTTTTAGCGTGGTGCGAATGACAGCTGACATTTTAACAGTATTTTTTTTTTGTAAAAGAAATGTATTCAATAAGATTTTTGGAGCCCAAGTTATTTATTTTTTATGCAACTTAGTATCGTAAACAAGCTGACGGCCCACCCGATGGAATGTCGTAATCGCAGCCTATAGACATGAACAATACCATGGACGTAAAAGAGTATACTGTTTTGCCCATGATACTCCCCATGCGTTGCTATTTCTAAGGACTAAGATTTTATGCAATGTTATGTCTTCTCTTATTCTAGTAACATAACCATAAGTGTAAACATTTCAACTGTTTCGAAGAATCTGTCAATTACTACGTAATTTTTTCTGTAGTCTTAGTATCGTTGTAATTTTAGCGACTTATCATCGACACCGTGCTATAATGCGCAATGTATAACCATACTTATATTTGTAAACACGAAAGGCAAAACCTACTGGCTGATATTTAATTATCTTATACATTAACTGATTAATTATTATATGTATGGTTAAAATATATACTTTTTTGTAATTAACTGACTTTTTGTTACAGAGAACTATACCGTCATAAACGTGGGGAAGATCGGTCACCGGGAGCGCCGCTCATGGCATACGTTTGTGAAGAATGTGACAAAGTTTTAGGAAGCATGTGTGCTCTCCACACACACAAGAAAATGCACAAAGTTTCAAAACCGGTAATGCAACTATATATAATCATATTAATGTAAAATAATATTTGTCTTTTTAAATATATAATATCTACTTCATACTAATGTGATTTAATTTGGCAATTACTTCCCAACTATTTTGTGTACCTATGTAGGCATTGGCCCATATAAGATTAAATCTCTTAATAAAAACACATTATGCATTCTCAAACCTGTTTTAACGGCGCATAGTTAAAAGCACCGTTCGCACCAAAAGGTGGGTACCAAACAATTCCCCCCTCCCTTCCCATTAAATACGCCTTTATTTTCCAGAAAATATCATATCTATATATACATACACACACGCACACACAAGTATTATCATCTTAGATTATATATCTAGAAATAAAACGATTTTTAAAAAACTTTAAGGACCTCTTCTTAAATTATATTTATACAATACCGCATTAACATTTTCTATTAAGAAATATTCATTGTCTTTGGTTACTAGAGATGTATCTCAAAACAAATTTAATTACTTAAACTATTTAAATTTCTAATTAGTAACAAACTCTATCTTAACTTTTAGACTTTCGCGTTGCATGGTTTATGGTTTATAAGATACGGGAATAGCGTTAATTTTTATCTTTTACAAACCTCATGGCTTGTAGTCTGTCTTAGTCGAAGTATATTACTCACTAAAAAAAGTTATTTGTAGGGATATCCGTGTCGTATATGTGGCCGTCGCTTTAATCAATCGGGTCATCTCGCCATTCATATGAGGATGCACACGGGGGAGAGGCCTTATCCATGCGACCTATGTCCAAAGGCATTTAAAGTAAAGGTAATTGTACAATTTAATTTCATCATCATATCTGTCGTATACTGTCCATTGCTGAATCTAAGCCTTCTCCGTAGATTGTTCATTACTTTGCTAGTAGTTGCCACGCTTGGCAGGCAACCGCAGTTTGACTTTGTGTGATATTTTAAAAGGGATGCTGCAGATGCTGCTGCCCATCTCACGACCAGTAAGTTCCTTTAGTCGCCCCTTAGGACACCCATAGGAAAGGAAGAGTTGCTTCATTCTGTGCCGGGACCACACTGCGAACAATTTTATTTAATGTGAATAAAAAAAGTCTTACGTGTCAATACTTTGTTTCATTCATTGATTCCCATTTTAAATCTAAACGATATTGTAAATGGTATCTAATGTAGGCATTAACCTATATACATACTTTTAGAAGTTTTTTTTTTATGCAATTTAGAATAGCACAAGCTAACCTAATAGACCTGATGGATCTTAAAAGTTAAAGTTAAGCCTTTAAGTTAAAATCGAATGACTTTCTCTTTGGAAATATAGGAGTTCTTTAACCAAATCAAATCGACGAAAGAATTTACGTTAAAAATATGAAGAAGTCTTTCTAACAGTAGACGCTCTTTGTTTTTTTTTTATTAAAATTTGACAAGAGCATCATACATCTACCGATCTGCCTATGTACAGAACAGAAGTGTATAGAAGTGTATTTAGTGTAACTTCTTACGTCGATTTTATTTAAAAATAAATTCGTTTATTGTTCATTTAATCTAAGTCTACATAATATTTTTACTACTACTATAACACAGTGCTATCCTTATCGATTGTTTCGATTTATTTTTAATTTTGAATCCTTTTCACTTCGCTTCACTGTTTGAAGCCTCATTTGTTTTTCAAGAAAAAAAAAACATTTAATTGATTATAATTTAATTTGTCCATATTAATTTAAAATAAGCTACGCTGGGTACTACTTATCTCGCATCATCGAACGTTCCAACATCAATTTTCCTTGTGACTATAATAACTAACTGCAATGTACACTTAAAAGTTAAAAAAACTAAATCGCCCGGGCAAATTGAATACATATCAGCAGAGGTAGTTCCCAGTATTTTTTTTCGTATGAGATAATGTATGTGAAATGTGCGAGGCAGGTGGAGCGCGACGATCATCGCCGGACCCACACCGGGGAGCGGCCCTTCGCATGCGCGGCGTGTCCGAAGACGTTCACGGCGGCCGCACGCTTGCGTGAACATGCACGCATTCATACAGACCAAAGGTTAAACTTGCAATTGAAAATTATTCCCACTTCTATAGTCGGTTTTAATAGAATTTAATTAAAATGTAAACAAAGAAATATATGTTGACTCAATCACAAAACTGTCTGTAAATACCCAATAATAATAAGTACCTAGGAATCAAAAATAGATTAAATGATGGAACATTAGACTTTTAGACTTTCGCGCTGCATGTTTTATGTTTTATAAAGGACAGAAATTAAGGTGATCATTTATATAGGTAAACTATCATAGTTTACCTACATTATTTCGATCTTTCGACGAGGTAACACCGGTCGTGATCACGGCTACCTAGACATAACGATCCGATAATCAAAATACTTCGTGTGTCCATCAAAAAATTTCCAATTTCAACATCCGAAATAAACCAAACTAATAAGGCATCGTGGTGAATGTAACAACATTCACCACGACGGTAGGAGTCGATCAGATGTCTCTAGCTACTCCATTAAGGATATAGTCGTGAGCATATTTATTGTAACAAAGGAGACTTTGTACTAAAGTCGCTTCTACCGTCGAGCCTTTGGAATGATTATATGACAATATCAGCCATTATTGTCCACTGTTGAATATAGGTCTTCCTCTATTGGGAGATTTGCTGGTAGTTGCCACGCTTTGAAAGCAGGTTGGCAAAAGTTAAGCCTTGGTGATATTTTAAGAGGGACGCTGCTGCCCATTCCTCGAATATTAAGTTCTCTTAGTCGCCTTTTACGACACCCACGGGACAGGAAGGAGTGGCCAATTCTATGCTAGATCACACGGTGAATAAGTGGAATATAGTAATAAAATTGTAGGGTTGGTTGAATTAACAGCAACCGTTACATGTCTGGTGACCACCAGTTTTCATCGGATTGCCATCAACTTATTCGTCGTTCAAAATTATATAAATACATTCAATGGCTTCATAAGTACTGAGGGTTTGCATTCGTGCCTTCCGTATCTGTAGTCACCCCACACATGTTCTATGAAGCTCTAAAGGTCATTTGCGACCAACAGCATTAGAATGGAATAAAAAATTACCAGTGGAACTCTAAACTGAACATTATTACCATTGAGGCAATAAAATGTAATGTCAGATAGCTTGTGAAAACGACATGCAAAACTTTATGACATATTATGCAATGCGGTGGTATTGTCCGATTTTATATTAGTTTCGTGCATTTTTTATTCTTAATCGTTGCTACAGCTCTTTTTAATTGAGGAACCTCTGATGTTTATTCCTTACTGTTTCTCGTGGCTTTGCTCGCATACATAAGTATACACATCCTTATACCAAATTACTTTTAAATCTGTTCAGTAGATTAATTATGATTTAGTAACAATTTTTTTTTTTATACAACTTAGAATGGCAAACAAGCTGACGGCCCACCTGATGGAAAGTGGCAACCATCGCCTATAGACATGAGCAGTACCATGGACATAACAGAGTATACTGTTTCGCCCAAAGATACCCCCCCATGCGTTGCCATTCCTGAGGACTCAGGTGTTGTTCCTAATGGAGTTTTGTATCTACATATATGTATTTAGGCGTGTATTAGAAATATATAGCTATCTATATATTTACATGTGCCTATGTACATGTTTATTCATGTATTACATCGTGATTACTACTAATAGTGCAAAACTATATTGGTTAAGCTTTAGTTTCTACTGATAAAAACGGGGTTCGAGATGCATCCCGCTTACCAGACGTTTACTTTTTTTGCACTGTTGTCTTGCACCTTCCTCATCCATTCTAGGAATGGGGAGTGATGACGTGTTTTTACTCCATTGCTATAAGGAATGTAAAGTTAATTATATTTATTTATAGCTTTATTAAGTATTATTGTGTTGTAAATGAATAGATGCCTGCCGTGAAACCATGAATTTGATAATTCAAAAATTTGTGATATTATTAGATCGAGAAATTCATATAGAGAATTAGATATTGAGATTCTGGACTGTAGTAAAATGTTCCAACTGAATTATTATTATCACAGCTTATAAAAGTTATGTAATATTACATAGTTTACTGAAATCAATACACTAAATAACAAAAAAAGGCAAAACAAAGGGCCATGTAAAATGTCTCAACCGGCAGCGCCTCTATCGGCTCACGTTAGCACCTGAATTGAAAGCTCACCCCCATAGATGGCGTTAGGCGTCTTAAAATTGTCGAATCGAACGAAAACACAAAGTCACTTGGAACCTTTGTGTATTAATAGCAAACAAAGGACGTCGCTGTCTCACAATGTTTTGATAAACACCTTTTTTTTAATTAAATAGGTTATTGCTATTTGACAAACAGGTTATTCTTTTTTTTTTATTTTGTAACGTACGTTCTTGGTCTTATGACGTGTACATGAGGTAGACAACAGGATATACAGTATACGAATTGCAAACCCAGGAATAGTAGGTAGGTACTCATTTGTGAAACAAGCACTTTTCCAAAGGAACATAATTCGTTTGAAGCTTTAGTATAAACTGCGTCACGTGATCGCGAGAATGAAAAACTTATAAAAAGTTAAAAAGTATTTTCACAATTCGAATGTTGTTCTTTAGAAGTGTCTGAATACTGTCAATAGATTTCCAAATATAATACAGTTTCGATCACACTGCGTTAGTTCTTTAAATGGATTTCTCAAACACTTTATGAATAACTAGTTACATTTTGGTGGGTGTATAATTTTCCTCTTTATTCAGAATACAGCTAATAGAAACCGATACAGCACTAAAGTTTATGTATACTTAGTGATTTGTACTAAATGACTATACTTAATCCAGGATATTACCTAGTTTGTGACCGGTTGTGATTTAGTTTTATAGTCGCTGAATTTTTCGCTTACTTTTCCGTGGTATTCATTATTTTTATTTCTCTACCGATATCTCGCACTGAGATTAGCTCTATTGACTCCTTCAAATCTCTGTTATACCTTTACAGGCCGTACCGTTGTGAGATTTGTGGCGCTGCGTTCCGAAGGCCCTACGCTCGTACTGTACACACCCTCATCCATACAGGAGAGAAACCTCATGAGTGTGACGTCTGTGGAACCGCATTCAGGTTTGTATGATCAAATCAAATTATGCTGTAATATTAATGATATAGCTCAATTAGACAAAAACGTCTGAATGTGATCCTGGTGCATTTGACCAATTCTTACTAATATTATGTTAAAGTGAATTTGTTTGTTACATCTTAGTACCTTAATAGCCTAACCAATCACTATCAAATTTGGTACGCTATTTGGAATAAAGAAGGACGTAGGCTACTTTTTATCTCGGTCACTGAACATGTCCCGGTTACGCGGAGGAAGTCGGTGGTAAAATCTAATATTACAAATGTATTTTTATTGTATGCAGACGTTCTGGTGACATGTGGAAACACAAGAGAACCCTTCATGGGGTACAAGCAACGAATGATATGCAGTATAGAAAACCTTAAAAAGTATAATTCAATAATGAAACAAGCAAATAGAAGACACTTATATTTCATATGAAAAGATATTATTATCAATATATTAAGAGATCTAAATACTGAATGGACTTCACATACTATATATCTGGTTTTAGGATGAAAATGGAAGTCTCCCTGAAGTTACAAATCCGATTGTTCAGATCGGAATGATACTCAATCGATTTGCGCTGCATCAAACTATTATCAGTCTAAACTAATTTGTTTAAAGAAGGGCTACAGAATATCAAATAGCACTTTAGTGGGACTAAGGACATTTATTGTGGAGAATAAAATAAAGAATGAATTTCCTTCAAAAATGAAGGCTAAGTCATCTAGTATACTACAAGAATAGTCTGCATTATTTTTTTACAAATCCGATTGGAACAATTGTCAATATGAAATTGACGAATTACTTTATATGTATAGGTACCGTAACAGCCTTAAAGTAATTACCTACATACAAATCTTATAACACTATTTGTGGTTAAACTGTTTTTAATCTCTATTCATTCTTATTTTGAGTAGATAGCTACCTGAATATTGAATACCATTATTATTCTTTATTACTTTTGTAATTTGAGCAGGGTGCTAAATATATTGCAGGCAGTAAAATTAAAGGATACGGAGGCACAACACCATAGTCTTTTGGAATGGTAAAGAACAAAGAAGTACCATGTGTTGAACAATACATTGTAATCTTTGGTACTGATCATGGCTAGTGGCAACGGTTATTACTTTCCATTAAATTGACTCTCACTTGTTTGTCATTCTTAGTATTATAAAAAAAAAAAGAATTTCTAAAGCGATAATAAGGCTCAAATAGCTTCTTTTAAGCCTTTTGCAGTAGCAAAAACTGATACGCAAAGTTTGTGACACATTTATTGCATGTTTATTATCATAATCCTATTTTAACTATTCAAGTGTTTTGTCTTTTTTTTTACAATGAATTCTCAATTTAAAAGAAAGTGACATAATACTCTTCCAATAGTTTAAATAACTTTTACTTTTTATGAATAAAGGGTTCTAGCTTTTTGTATTTAGTTATTTTAACAGTATTTATAAACACTATGCGTATAATTTTTTTTGTCAATTTTTCAAAATAGAATGCACTATAAATAATGATAGTTGTGATTGCTACTCATTAGTTGATATGTAGACTAGGTATGGGTAATATCAGTATTGCTCCAATATCCATATATTGTGTTCCATTGATATCAGAAAAAGGTCATAATTTCGATATCCTTCATACCTATCAGATATGTATATCTATTAATTTAGGTCGGATTCTTTATTTCTAATTATATATTGGATAACCGATATTTAATATATATATATATATATATATATATATATATATATATTTAATGCGTCATATCGCTTTCATTCATTCCGCATTGTAATTAGTAAATGTGTGATCGTGTGTGGATTAAGCATATAATAGGTATATACGAGATATAGTTATGTTTACTTAATAGTTAAAAGACTGGAACCCTATTTGATTTGGATTAATTAACCATTACTAATAGAAGTGTCTTGCACTTGGAAATAGTTCGACCATATTTGATCTCAATTCAATCACGTCAAATTTTATGCCTGTAGGTAAAGGCTTATATCATATCTATATTTGTATACAAACTCATTTTGTATAACGATACAATGTAAGGTTAAATTTAGACGGAAAAGTCTGTATGCATTTGCAGATATGCCAATTGTATAAATTCTCCTATTTTAGGATCACTTTGCTCGCGTTAACTTTATTTTTTCCTTCTCTCGAGTAGTCCAAAAATTTCGTAGACGTTCTAATACGTTCTACAATTTCAGCTTCATTACCTTTGTCCGGCTATCATTTATATAGCCTTGTTGTCCTTGCATAAAAGAGATGATCAAAGGAACTTAGTGATCGAGGAATAGGCAGCAGCGTCCCTCTTAAAATATTATCAAAGCTTAACTACGGTTCCCAATCCGCGTGCCAAGCGTGGCAACTACTGGCAACACTCCCATTCTGGTAAAGACCTATGTTTAGCAGTGTACAGTTAATGGCTAATATGATGAACTTTATTAGAGATTTTGCAACATTATACATATAGGTAGTGATCTATATGTTAATGAGTGAGGTTGTGGTAGAGCTGCAGCCTCACTTGTGTTTCTCCCACCAACCAACAATGCTTGTTTTGGTTTAATGGGTAAGATAGGTTTAGCAATAATATTACTGGGTCCAGAGGCATATTATTTTAGTTTTCAGGAACCATGATACTATTCAAGTCTATGGGTATTCAGATAACAGTTTCCATCTGAGCAGCTGTCAGCTTTTGTAGTATTTCTTTTTTATATAATAAATATTCATTTTTATTTTTCTTGCACTATAAAGTTATCACATTTACATCTTACAGATATTTGAATACCTACTTAAATATATAAATACATACTCAAAGCCTCATTATTTGCGTATTGGTGGATGAAAAGGACTACTATAAAATTCTTATTGCAAGATGACCCTAAAAAATAATTATTTCTTTTTTTGTATTTGTAAAAATCTTGTAAAATACATAAGTGACTTTAATTCACTATAATGGGAACAAAGGAGATTCTAGTGTTATGAAATAAAAGTCAGGTTTCATCAACAGTAAATATTTATTATAAAAATTGCTCTTATAGCCACATTTCTGTTTCTATAATATATATAATATTTATGTTCATTCTTTGTGCCATTGTTTCACAAAATTATTCCTGTTCTTGTTATTTTCGACACAACAGCTTAAACAATTAATATATTACAATAATGTCCTACATTAGATAATTAAAAAAACAATTTTGAACAACTCCTAACATGAGGAACATTTTAACAATTCGATGTGCACAATATTATTATTCAAAATTGGTTTCATAATTTTCTAATGAAAGTATGAGCGTCTTTGTAATTTACCGTGGCACGCCACGACAATGTAGGATTTTATCGTCACGATATAACAGTAGAGTAAAATGTATGTAATTATATGGAGACACTTTTAATTTACCGCGACGATATCGTGGACGTCCATAACATAACGATATCGTGGATGTGCACAGAAAATTAGAAATGTCTCCATTTCACTTTCATACAATTCTAAAAATTTTTCTCTTCTATTATATCGTGACGATAATATCGTACAAAATCATGTCGTACTACAGTAAATTATAAAAGCGGCCTATGCCTTCTAAAATATATTCACAATTGTTTCAATAAAAAGATCCTGTCATTTTTGGTAACCAATGGCAACGAAAAACTAAGAAGATACATCTATAACAATGTAATTGTAAGTTACGTATGCACACGGCTCTGAGTTCTTCTTGGAAGAGTCAGTCGCCAGAAGAGACGGATATGACGGATACTAATGTCACAACAATTATTGCTGAGGGTCACAACACAGTGCGCGGGCGCAGCGCCGCCCCGCAAGGGTAGCTAACAGATTATGGCAAGTAACAACAACATAAGAAATACAGAGTATTTAATATAATTGAAGTAGTACCCACTATATCATTTCACAAATAATATACAGCAACGAATTAATCAATTTTCCTACTTTGAGTACAATTTATTCTGAAAAAGGTATTATAGAAATATGAAAATGACAGGATAGAATATAGTAAATGTTTGTACGTAATTGCAAGCATTAGGAATATCATACGTTCTGTTATTCTGTCGTATAGATTGTCTACCGAATATATAATATTTTGATCAAGCTTTTCAAATAATTTCTTAACTAATAATCAATAATCATACATTAAGTACCCAGAAATTAAATAATAAAAAATCACTACAAAAAATAGTCTTACAAACAATACACGACAGATACAGCACAATATGATTTTAAATTTTTACCAGATACTTATATACCTGACATTTAGGTATATGTATGTCGAACAGAAATTTGTCGAAGAGTCGCTAACTTACTTAAGTAAACCATCACAACCAACCATACGGACATATTCAACAAAAAATATCTACGCAAAAATAAACCGTAAAATAAAATAGATTGAGCTGAATTCAGTTATCCAGTGCGCGGGTTTAGAACTCGCAAATGACTAAAACATTGTTCATGTATCTTATTAACTGTACTGGCAATATTTTTGTGACGTCTTATATTAAAATGCATTTATATGTAACTTGTAAGTCTGTACTTGTTGAGTTCATGGACAGAATAGAGGTTGTATAATACAACACGGTGGTGCGAGGGCCCGGGGCCCTTCGCAGTAGCAGAGTGATGAGCTGCTTGCCCGGACAATCGACATCGATATGAATAAAATTATTAACTATACATAATTTATTTACAACGGCCGCGAGTATCCGCGCCATAATGCCCATCTCCATAATATAATATGTACACTAAATTTAAGAACATAGAGTTTTCTCTCATTAGCTACCGAATCACAATTCAAATATTTGAGTAATTGACAACGGTGGACAAACATGCGCCGGAGCACTAATGCATCCTACTTTATTGAAATTTGTACTTTGCTCTATTAAATGTCGTGCTAGGTATGTTTGGTCCATGCAGTCACAATTCCGTGGATGGCGTATCCATTCATTTCGATTGGCGACATTAGGAGAGTGGTCAGAATAATTAATTACAATACAAAAATCAATTATAATTAAAATATTGATGATATTTAACGATCATTATACGTGCCAACATATCCCATGTGGGAGCGACCACAAATCCCAATGGCGCCAGAATCATTGCGTTCCGTTTCACGTGCGCGTTGCGCTGCTCACAACCCGATGTTAATAATGAGAGAACTTATCTTCACCACGCCGTCAAGAGATCACTTATATCCACGTTTTGAAGGAGCGGTTTCTACAAATTTTGACTAGAACTCTCTTTTTAAAAACGACGGGTTGTTTGAACGATTATCGATTTGATTATTCGATGTTTCAAATCTCATTGCATTTTGCTAATAAATTTCTCAGATAATGTTTGCTAATATAATTAGGTAATGCTTATTTTCGGATGTCTTCTGATGAAAGAAAACTAGAATTAAACGTTGTGAAAAAATGCCATTTATCCTCTATTAGTGTAGTAACGTGTTAGGAACTGCAATCACGGTTAGCTAGGAAGTAAATTATTCGATGAGAATTTATTTACCATTTATATTATGTATAAATAAAATTTCTTATTATCTAGACCATGTGATACCGTTCATCAGAAGGTATCCGCATTTACAAATTCTTTAAAACACATTACTTTCCATTGCAAAATTAGGTAGTTTAAGTACAGATTCAATCAATTGTTACAAATTCCAATTATTCAAATGCATGATCCTGTTGTAAATTATGAAACTTTCATAGTTACAGCTGTTAAGGCTACATAATTGACATCCAGTTACATTGCGCCACAGCGGACTTTTGGATGTGAACTAATGAAAGTTTACAGAATTTTAAGTACTCAGTAGACTTTACATTTATTTGTTCATCATAGTTCATTAGTGTGAACTCGTCTCAAGTGCTTCATGCTGCGGTCATCAGTGGCCAGTACATGTTGTTTACATGTGCTTCGCAAACGATCAGCAATATCGGCACATGTCCACACATATCTATTATTCTGTCGTACTTACACTTAGCGAAATCCGATTCGTGCGAGGTGTGCTCTTAATGTTGTTGGAATTGAACCGAGAACTATCGATCATAGAGTCAAAAACGATAGATATTATTATACTAAACGTAGGAGGTAATCTTTCGAAATTAAATGCATTTAAAGCTTCAATTTGAAAAGGCCACACTTCCACGAAGCGATTTCTGTCAATAAAACATAACCCAATCATCGTCATCTCGTTGTTCAATTTACATTATATGGAAAATATCAAGACAGAAATAATTTCATACTATCGCTTTTTTCTTTCAACGAAAATAATAAATATAGCTTTTTACCTAATTAATTACACAATAATTTCAACAAAAATTTCAAACACCTGAGTTTTAGTTTAAACGATAATAACGTCATTAGCTAAGTCACTTCAGTTTCGGTTTGGAATTCACTTAAAGGAAATAAAACTATCAAAAATAACTCGGCTCGCATATAGTCCTGCGTCACGTCCGAAGCTAGCACCTTCCCTTTTAGCAATTATATAATACTAACTACTGACTGCGTGTATGCGTCCCGTCGCGTCGACGTCGCTTCTTGGAGGAGAGTCGGGCGCCGGGCGGCGCGGCGCCCCCGACTAGATGTGCCGCGCGGCCGCTGCGGCGGCGGCAGCCGCGCGGCGCCGCCTCACCTCACCGCCGCAGCCGCGGCCGCAGCCGGCGTATCACAGGCGCTCAGTGGGGCGCGGGCGAGTCCTGCCCGCGCGGCGTGCACTAACTCGTCGGCACCAGCAACCGCACGAAGCTGTCCTCGCTCCAGCTCCAGTCGTCGGGCCACGCGTCCTCGGGCGGGTCTAGCGCCGATCGTGACGACAGGCTCAGCACTGAACCCCAGTCGATGGTGCGCTGCTCCTCGTCGCCGTACCCGGAGTCTCTGTCGGGGGGCGGTGGCGAAGGGAACGGAGTTGCGCGGCCGGCGGCCGGGTCTCGCGCGCTCAGCAGCTCGCACCGCGCCACGCCGCCGGTCACGCACGCAGGTTCGAAGGGTGCTTCCTCTGCGCTCTCTCGCTCCATTTCCCGCTCGATGCCACGCAAAGTATTGCACACTAACACGGAGCGCCTTAATGACGGGTCCGCCGTTTGACGGAAACGCGCTAATTTCAACGCACACAAGTTCATCATCTTGAATCGTCTTTCGCGGTAGCAGCGCCTGGAGGCGCAGCGTCCTGCGGCCCGGCCGTCGCAGCAGGCGCGCGCCGCAGCGCCCCCGAGCTCCAGGTAAGACTTGCCGTTCTCGGCACGAATAGTATCGTGGGCGCCGCACCAGCCACCGCACCAGCGCCGGCGGCACGCGCGCCTTTCGTCCTCCTCTGTTCGCCAGCAGTCTCCGCCGCCGGCTCCGGCGGCCACAGCCTCGAGCCGCGCTATCGAGTCTTCCCAGCGTGCGACTTTACCGCCGCCCTCGCACGGGGAGCTGGCGCGCCGCTTGGCGCCGCACCCGCCGCCCGAGCCCTGCAATACCACAACATATTGGTTAAAAACCTTAATTTGTAGGGTAACTTAAATAATAAAACTATAATAATCTATTTCTTTTGAATTATTATAAAAGAAAATAACCAACGTCCACATTGTGTTTATTCTTGACAATGTCAGATTACAGAACAATAAAAAATACCACAAATGATAAGTCGTCTGTATTTTAGTACAATATAAATGTACATTTACATTGTACTAAAAAAAAAAACTTTAATATTAACAAAATCTCACGAGAATATATTTCGAAAACAAAAATAACCAATCGAATTTAAAATCAGTCCAGAATTGAATACGTAAACAACATACAAACAAATATATTAAAAATACAATAGACTCGAGACCTTTCTTTTTTTAATCAGTCAAAAATAATGTATGTACCAAATAAGATTTTTTATAGATGAAATTGTTTGGAACTCGAAATAAAAAAAAATAGTCAACTTGTAGAACAACATACCTATTTCTAGCTTTAGCCATCGCTACATAAGAGAAACAATCGGCCACATATAGAACAGTGTGTGGGCCGACAGATATTCGGCTGTATGTGTGATAGGTACCAGTACCACTTGGCCGTAACCCGCAACAGTCGACTGACGAAAGTACCGTAATCTTTGGCTCAACCATCGACTTTGTACTCGATGGGAAATTGATGGAAATTATTTAGAGGTATTACATTTTTATAGACGTAAATTATTCTCAAATTTCAAATTGTGAACTGGTTATAGTAATATCTATAGACATATAAAACGAAGAACTACGACAAAATACAATATTTTAATTACTTAGTAAAATATATCTTTGAAATATGTCCAATGTAAAATATGTACAGTAAAGATTTACAACAATAACATAGTAAATACTGATATAAAAAATCAAAGATATAAAAAGTGACAATGAAAATAGAGCGTAGGTAATCAACCCAAATTATCTAACCAATAACATTCATAGTCAAACGTACCGAAAATAATGTCTAGAAGTAGACATGTAGTTCTATACTTATACCGACTCGACGCCAGACATCGTTGTTCTGTCTAAGTTATTTATTTTTTTATTGCAAAACAATTTTAAGCGTAACTTTTGTACAGAAATATAAATACTAGCTAATTATACTCTATCAAAATTTTCAAAAAATCCTTAGTGTTTTGATTTATTAGGCGATAATTAATTTTCTTTAAATACAAATTAAATTAAAAATCCCTCTTCCAGTGAAATCACTATAAATGGCATCCTCAAATAACCAACATACGGGTACCGCGTGTTGGGTACCTGAGTATACAGGGTACAGCGCCATTGTGCGCTCGACCCTTCTCAGTTTTTTTTTTAGATACAATACGCTCCCAGGGTGCAGCCCCTACGACCAGGGATTCGCCCAGGTAGTGATTCGTGCCTCACTACCCGCACAAGGGATTTGCCTGCTTGTGTCGCTCACATTCTTTGCTTTATCATACCGAAACATGCAAAATATTCTACAAAGCTCTTAAAATCTCCAATTAGTTCTAAGTTCAAGTAATAAAGCAAAACAATATTTTTATAGACTTTGTTTTAAACTTGAAAAACGAGGTATCACTTTTGCGTTTGCAGCTGCACTGTATAGATGGACGGAAAAACGACAAGGCTCGTTGACTTTTACCTTTTACCAATTGTTGGTTGTTTATAAGAGTAGTGATGCATGCATTGCGCGTTTGGTGTCCATCGTAACTTATATTTCGCAAGGTTGCGAGTCAGTGAGCGGCATGTGTGGCGATGCAGCCGTCAGAGAATAAAATAAAATAGCTAAAGGCGATGTCCAGCAGGCGGCAGATGCCTCTGCACCTGCCCCGACAATTAGATGGCACACGCGCCTTCACAACCTAGGATCTACTTCGACTAAATACTATTATTATATAAAGAAATACTTAATACTAAAAAAGTGGCAATTACTTAGTCAGTTTCTAAATCTTTCTCTGAAATTTGTTAACTTTAGAGATAAAGAATAATATTTCAGAATCGTCGGCAATACCCAATATCCAACGACATCTACACACGCAGTAATGGAAACCAGGTAGAATTGTGCCTACTTTCTTACTCGTATTTATAGATAAGCACTACATTCAATTTCCTACTGTAAAAAAGTTTACATAAATACTAATCATTATATTTTATTTCTTAATATTCACTGTTCCTGATTGTTGATATAAATGGTTATTGGCTATCGACAATTAGCTAAGCAAATACCTGCACAGTCTACAATTACTACAGAAAATTGTTTACTGCTAGGTAGGTAAGTAATGCAATGAGAATTGCGGACATAGTGAGTGAGCTGGAGCGCTGGAAGGCCAGCTCAGTGTTGCCGACCAACGTTGACTCAGCGGCCACTCATCGCAACGCTGCAAATAATCATTTTGCGTCACCCCTTTATCGCTGCGCGGAAAACGTGCCGTTCCATTGTGCGCTGTGAACGTCGCACGCCAACTGTGCCGTTTATTATAGCAGCAAAATTATAACCGCGCGCGACGAGTTTCAATATGCAGAAATAGATAATTCTACGAGGTTTCATCGGTATCACGCGGCGCTCGAGCTGTGTCTTTCGCGTCGCCAGCGCTGGCGCTCATGAAAATAAATTTAGTAAATGACGTTGGCGCTCCACGTTGCCGCTCCGCGCCACTGGAACGCGATTGCACACCGTTGCCGCTCCGCCTCGCTCTTTCTAATCTTGTCGTAAAGTTCTTTTTCTGATGCGCAGCGCGTCGCTCGTTCGTTCTCTCCGCTCGAAACTTGGAAACGTCTGACGTTTATTTTATCGCTAGTCTCGAATATGCAGCATTTTATAACCGTACCTCTGCGACGTTATATGGCAAAGCGAGGAGTAACTGCTTATACAAAATGATAACCATAAAGAATTCAGCTCTGTATCGAACTCGGACACGAAGCCGTATCGACTACGATTCGAAATAGCGGTGCAATAATCGTTCCTCTCGCTCGAGCCGAGGTAGGAAAAGTTCGGTCGGCGAGGCGAGTCGAACTGACTTTCTATGGCATTGTGAAGACCGAATAGATGACGGTACGGCATTGCCTCACAACGCGCTAAGCCATGTCAAGCAAGCGAGTGCGGGTCGTCGCGGTGAGGAGCGGTGGGTGGGCGGGAGGGCTGGCTCGCTAGTGTGCGAGCAGTTCGTGCACGTGCACGCGCACACAGCCGCACGCTATAATAACATCGCGTAGCGGCCGTCCGCTTGTATCTAGCGCTACAGCTACATACTTCGAGAGGCGACCGTCGACGAACGTTATATTAATATTATAGCCAACTATTAAAGCGGGGTAGAAACGAGGGGTGCGCAGCACACTGAACAGTTAATGTAGAGCGTACAGTTGGAATCAGTTATGTATGCGACAGGGCAGGGAATGTTTTGAACAAAATGTCAGTTCTAAAAGTAGATCTGTGGCAAAATAAATTGATAGGTAGGTACAAAATGAATATAGGACAATTATCTAATCCTTACTAATAATATATTATAAATATAAAAGTGAGTTTATTTGTTACCTTATAGCGCATTAACGCTTATCATTAACAATTAATATGAGGTATACACGTATTATATGGGATGGAGGTTATAGGCTATTTTTTTATCTCGGTCAGTAAACATATCCCGGTCAAGCGGACGAAGTCGCGGATAATAGATAGTTGTTTATATTTCCGTAGCTTTGAGATAAATGGTTTAAGAACTAAAATAGGTACATATATAGAGAGTTATTTATATTTAATGCGAATGATACAGTTATTTTTTCATGCAAAGTACTGATTCTAAATATATGTTAATGGTATAAAATCCTTGGCATCTTTAAGATTATTTTTTTTATTATTGTCCAGAGGAGTGGGCGGGAGGCTGGCTCCTAAAAGTCACATATTATATATTCCCAGATATGTCTTTGCCAGCACAAAATTTCGTTCCATATTCTAGGGTGGGCACCAGACAATACAAGAGTGCCCACTCAGCCCCATCTCTAAATACGCCTATGCATAAAATAAATAGATAAGAGATAATACCTCCATTGAAAAATAACTAATTGACTACCTACTATTAATAGGGCCTACGTCAATCAGCATTTTCTAAATTTGAACACTCTGAGATTCAAAATGAATATGGTATGATAATGTTCTTTTTTTAAGTTATAAACCTTTTACACAACACAATAGGCACGTAATATTCATAGAGCGGTAATTTAATTAATTAAAAGGGTTGTTTACACAGTACTTTAGAAATATACATTTCAACGAGGATCCTGTTAGCTAAATTTTTTACTCGCAAGATTAGAGAGTAATCTTAAACATTACATATAATAACTTTTAATAATTTTTCAATAATTTCCTTTTTAGTATTTTTTTACATCACAGTTTATATATTTTTCCAGGAAACACGATTTTCTCTATCTGTTTTTTTTTCATAATAAACCCATTAAATGTAATCTTATTACATTCAATTCAATTTTAATAGTTTAGTAGTTTTCCTTTTGATAATTCTAATTGAAAACTCATTATACTTTTATCTTCCTGACATGGCAAACAAATATACAGCTCGTCTAATAATGAACCGTTACTGTTGGCTACTAATATTTGTAATACTAATAACATTAGTTGGACTTTATCATCGTTGTAACCATCTTAAATGAAAGACACTGGATTTGTTTTGATTTTTGTGGGGAATTTTTTAAACATAAAACCTAAACTATGCAAGAATCATGACAATCATATTAGGAGATTCAGTAGATGTTATTTCCATCACGAGTGCATTATTTGATAATAGATAAGTGGTAGAAATTTGACCAAGGTGAACTATAGAAATGGAAGTATCATTACAAATTAGTGCAGCATTTTCAACTTTTCACAGGTTAGATATTGCAAGATTTTGAGTGATTTGTGTTTGTATAACTATAACTTGTAAGTAAACGCCTAGCTACTGATTGCCTGCACACCACCAGCGATTGAACTACAAATGTTATTCAAATTGAACATTAAAATATGCAGCTGTTATATGTATACTATTTTTACAAGTTTTTACAAGTTAGTTATTGCAGAATTTTACGTGAGTCGAGCTTGTATAATTTGCAAGTGAGCAGTGAACATGCAGCTACTCAGCTTCAACTAAACTTCGCTAATTACCTAAATGTAATATTTGCATTTTTTTACAAGTTAGATATTGCAGGATTTTGAGCGAGTCGAGCTTGTATAACTTGCAAGTGAACAGTGAACACGCAGCTACTGGCTGGCGTTCGGCATTTGTTGGCGAGTGAGGCGGGTGGCGCTGGCACGCACATTTCCGTGAGCGGCGTCGAGGCGTCGAGGCGGCGAGGCCGCGTGCGTCTGTGTGTGTTGCGCGGCCCGTCCCACACGCTGCGCCGTGCGCTTGTGTGCGCGCGAGCGAGAACCAGTCTCACATCCTGTTTGGTGGCCCGTCGCTGGCAGCTTCGTGCCGCGCTGTGCTTCTGTCGAGCTTTTTACTTTGCGCCTCTGGCTGCCTACATATTTTATATGATACGATGCGCGATTGATTTCAGTTTTCATATTAATCATTATCGCTATGCAAAAACAGGTTTCTATTCTTTAAATAATTAGTAGAGATTTTACCTTTGGTTAATCATAATATGTAATTTATATGCTATTTATTTTATTTAAGCACAGAGGGTAAAATCGAAATCATTAGCAAAATTTTAAGAGAATTTTCTAGGAATTAGACTTAACATTTTTTCCAAAGAACTGTCGACCGAATTACAAGAAAAAAATTTAGTCTTTCATACTAACATGATGTGTCTAAATTCTAAATTGTTTTTGTCGTGTTTCAAACCCATAATTTTAGGAGAATTGTTCAGTTTTTCTACTTCATTACTTCCTTGAATGAAAAGAATGCCTTTAATTTATATGTCATCCTATATACACATTTTAAAAATTAAATCTCTTACTAAGACATACACGTTAATTTAAAAAAAGTAAGTAACTACGCACTCGAGACTTAACTATATGAATACTAAACAGTATAAACAATTATTTTATTCTATAACGTAATAGCATAGACGAGTACTATAGAATGTTTAAAAATAACGCGCGCTATTTTAAACAAGACATAAAAAGACAATATAATTTGCCGTAAAATCTTTAAATAGCTCAGCTTTAACGATATTTATTTCTGTAATGCAAATTGTACTCTCAAACAGGTGCGATAAAAAAGTGTAGATCTATCGGGGCACCGTTATGAAATACCATCAAAGGATTCAAGGTGTCAAGTGACAAAAGAAAAATGAACAAGTAAACCGTTGAAAAGCAAACAAAAGGAATCCCCGTGGAATGCGATCCTGCATAAAAAGAGAGGGAATTCCCAAAATGCATTGTTTACAATGCACGGACGCGTGCGGAACGGACGAGGCGTTATGCGTTTATTACGAGTTACTAACTTAATGTTGCAGGCTGCTAACGACCTGCAACCACTCGATGCAATGAAAGGGAAAATTCGTAGTTTTTGTCGGCAGAGCATTTGTGGAGATGACGCACTGTTCCACGAACATTGCCGCTTCCTTCACTACATGCTTGGAATGTCACGCCGCTTATTGCCTTACCAGTTGTTCTGTGCTACTGCTGTCGAGAGGGCATTTTCTCAACATTCCTTTACTTTTATAATATATTCCCTTTTAACTGTTATTTTGATTGCCTTATTTTAATTACCTTTACAATAGCTCTCTTGCGGAATATGTAAAGAAAAACGCGGTTTAAATTCCTCTATCCAATATAGTTATTTCTAGACTTTCATAACTTAGGCGTATGCGCCAGTTCGAAGACTCCTCTTTGAGACAGCACACGGTTAGATAGATGACCATGATAGGTCAGTCTAGGCATATCCCAATACCTGATCTTTTGTAATCTTTTGGAGGAAACAATAAAGAGTATCTATCTATCTATCTATCTATCTATCTATCTGATTTCTTCCACATTCGCATTTTATATATGATTTGTCATTGTTTTATCTAGCAATCTTACATCTTAGTTGTTATAATTTAAAAAGATAAGAGAAAACTAAAAATTCTTTGCTGGTTAAAAATTTAGTTTTTCCGTTATTATATTCGTTATTCGGATTAGTATTCTTTAGCAGTAAAGCAAGACAATCTGATGGCCTACTAGATGATTTATATGCAAATAAAAAATACTAGAGAAGTTACCAACATCAATGTTCTTCATAAGTTACTCCAGGTTTTAAGAATCGCCATCGAACATGGCGACCTTTGTCTTATTCAATGTAATAAGTAAAGATTCATAGTAATTAACAGGATTACTATAATAAGACACAAATTGAAAATAGCCATAAGATTAGCATGAAGTTTAGGTGGGACACGCGCAGGACCGGTTCAGAGCACTTGTACGATTAACACTGACATTGCTAGACGGGCAATGCACGTACTCGCATAGGAACATAAATCACAGCGATCCGCAGGGTGGAGTTTACTCGCGTGCTTTTAAGATAATAAATCAGAGGCCGCGGGCGTACGCGGGCAGATAATGACGTCACTGGCACGTATCTCGGAGAATCCCCGGAAGAGAGCGAATAAAATAAAAATGTCACGTAGCGATCAGCTGGGCGGCGCGGCGCGAGCGTGACGGGTGGGCCCGCTCTGCGATACGCATAACGACGCCGCAATAAAACTTATTTTTATGTTTTTCGCTCACAATGGCCGCGCGAAGGTCGAGCTATCTAAATGGGTCAATACACTCTGCGTAGTACGAGCGTTGAACACGTGCTCCCGCGTTTGTAAATAGCGAGATATCGGCCGATTGTTGCAGTGATTAATGGGGGCGCGTAATGACTCGGCGCCGGGCCACCGCCGCCGCCCGCGCTGCTCGCTAATGTGCTCATTCATCGCTTCGACACTATTATTGTTTGCGCTCCGAGATGGTTTTGTTCGCATTCCGACAATCGATGCGACGCCATTAGGGCGATGGCCAATGTCAAGGTTGCACTTGCTATGCGCCCGCTCGTAGCTCGCCCGCACTAAATGCTAATTGCCTCCGAGTACGGCTGGTTCCGTTATGTCGATTATGCCAGGGATAGTACTCCTTTGTGGCCCTGACGATTGCGAAGTTTATGGAAAGGATCAAGCCAACTATGCTTTGGGTTATTAAGAATTTTAACATTGTTCGTTTGAGTTCATTATTATATTAGTGTAACGTAAAGTCGCCTCTGCATTTAATATGATCAATTCGGAATCGGCAACATATTTTAATTCTATCATCATAAATGACAAATTACTTACAATAAGGTGCTTTATCGATTTTAAAGTATACCAAATAGACGTATATACATGCATGTTTAGAAAGAGAATTGTAATTATGACCATTATTATGGCAACGCATAGGAGGTATCATGTTATGTCCATGTCTATAGGCGACGGTTTAGACTTTCCATCAGGTGGGCCGTCAGCTTGTTTGCCATTCTAAGTTATATAAAAAAAATATAGTAAATAGTTCATTTCAAGATGGAAAACAGAAATAGAATATGAGTATGTACATATCTATTGCAAAAAGATTTGTAGTTGTACACTACTACAGATTAATTTAAATCAAATCGCATATCTATTAGACGGACTCGTGCCGCTTGTAGTCTGTAAAGCAATCATAGGTGGTTTATACTGAAATCCGTGCGAGCGTCATCGACAGGCGATAAGGGCGAGGTCACGGTTATCAATGGAGGCATCTCCATACGCGCACGTGGCGGCCGGCCACGACATCTCGCGCCCATTCACTATGAAGACGCCCCCCGCGGACCGGCAGGCTCCCCCCACACCCGCGCACCACCTCCGCACCCTCGGTGCATCCATGCAACAAGTTAGGGCTCAGGTCTGTCTTGGAAGGAGTTCCGGAAGACGAAAACGCGTTAGCGGTTATGAGCGGTTTAGTTGCGAACACTAGGCGCGAGATGCCGCGTCTCTGTTTCCCATAATACGTTAGTCGAATTTGTAATGTGAAAAACACTGCAATTTATAAATTGATTTACTAATTATAATTGTTTGTTTAAGGTTATATTGGTGTTCATTGTTAATCTCAACCAAAAAATTACATACATGTTCATGTTTTTTAATTTCCCTATTAAAATGTTATTATTTATTGAAATTAATCAATCTTATATTAACATTTAGTTAATATAAGCTTGACTAATTAAGTAAAGCTATATTAATTAAATAAAAAATAATATTAAATTTATAAAAAAAAACAGCCTTTACCAGCCGATAATTATGTAACGCCATTCAAATAAAGTTCTCGTAAATCATTGTGGTTCAAACAAATTTTCCGGCTTCGCGATGTCCAATTAAATATGGATGTGATTGAAAAACGCGTGTCCGGTAACGAGCGTGTACATAATTGGTGGGCGGCAGCCAGGCCTGGAGTGACCCAGTTGCCGTTGCCTGGCGACCCGGGGCCGCAGCCCGGGCCCCCGCCGCCCCAGACCAGCTAGCTGTCGCCCCACGCTCGCACTAAATAACCTGCCCAAAACTGACACCTTAGCAAAGGTCGTTCAACCGTCACTCTTGCCATTTATAACTTGGAGTGCATACATGAGATAGCAGCAAGAATATGACAACGAGATATAATTTTAATAATGAATGCTTTTAACTGACCTCACCGAACCCTGCCCCATTTATGTCATTCTAACGAGTATTTGTACAAAAGCCGGTTTCATTAAACAACAAAGACTTGTCCTTTTAGAGCGAAATCCATTTTATATATTTATTTTTTTCTAAATTCGTCTAATATTAAGAGTGTGTTTGAATATGATTATTTTATAGACGTTTGATGTTAACCTACCTAGTGAAATAAACAAAGGACTCAACAGCTAACTTTTACTCTGTTTTGTTGAACCAAATAGAAAACCTGCGAACGAATAAACTTAATTGTTATAAGCCGCGTTTGCCGACTGCCACCCCCCCGAAGACGACTCCTAAGAGGGTGGGAGGCACCAAGAACAGTTGTATTCCTCCAAAGTTGTGCTAAATTTCACTTTCTCTAAAGACGGTGTTCGTTGGCGATATACTGTTTTCACATCCATATCAAAGTAGTTTAGTTAATATTACTTAAAAATATATTTGTAATCATATTAATGAGACACTTTTGAAAGGAGCCCCTGTCTTAAACTGCTCTCTAGAACATCTCCTTCGAGACGCAGTATCTCGTTTTTCTTAAGACACAACGTAGAGCATGTATCTTCTGCGAGAGCGCTTTTCGCCCTCTATGCGATGTCGTTATCTCAGCGAACCCTAACCGAGTAAAACATAAAAAACGTACGTCAAAAAAGTCCTTCCACTCACAAAAACTCCGTCGCCTCCTCGCCCTCTGAAGTTATAAAACGTTGAAGGCGGGCGGGGTGGATGCGGGGTTTGTGACCTTATCCCCCCAGTCTTAGGGTCGAGAACAGTTCGTGTAGGTGGCCCGCACACCAATGTGATTTAACTGAAAGGCGAGCACACGAGCGTGGAAGCTTTAGCAAAATGAAAGCCGACTCGCTCTTAATTCACCAATACAAGCACGCGGCGTGTACGGACGTCGATAGAGCCACCCTGCGCCACCCATCGCCGCCCGCCTCCGCGTGCCAGGCATAAATAAGGGGAGGGAGGCTTGAACTCGGGTTAACAAGAGAGTGAGCGCCCTCCCTCGCGGCAATGCTAGAAGGGAGAATTAAGGGGGCTGCGGCGAAGGACGAATTAAGGAGATGAGAGAGCACACGCTCTCGAGACGCGCGTCCTCACGCCAGGCTGGGAATTAAAGCTGACTGAGCGACGCCGCTCACACCCAACTATTATTTGTATTTATTGTTGCTGTGAAAATTCATTTCGTTTATTTGTGTTTCACGACTATCATAGTTGCTATTGTTTCAACTTATGCCGTAGGAGAGTATTTGGAGATATGTATATATCTCCAAATACTATAAGTAGGCATATACAAACCTTTAGAGTTTTCTCCAAAACTTGGTTATAGGTATTAATTTCAAAGTAGAAACAACATTGACATACCACCCTTTCCGCCTACGAACTGTGTGACGTCACCGCTGCGTTTTCATAGCACGTGAGTCATATCGCCACATAAATTACAAACTATATCCCATTGGAGTTAGGGTTTGTTTTCGGCAAAATTGGTGGTGCTTCTTTGTCTTGTTGTTGCGATGCGAACGAAAATATCCTTTATCCGAGGAGCGTAGAGTCGATTTTGTTGAATCTTTATTGAAATGTTCTTGGAAAGAGGGTGGGTATAAATTTTCCATGGGGGCAGACGGGGCGACGTCGCGCGAGGGCGCCGCTGAGTCACGGCGGCTCGGTGTCGGCGGGGGTGGTACGGGTGAGGCGCGGGTTGGGGTGCACATATTGTAAGTATCTACCACTCACATGTCACAAAGTTTTCTCCGCATCGAGAAACTTTGTTAACGTCAACCGAGCACGTGGCCTCGCTGATATTATACATAATTGCTGCACCGTTTCCCGCGCAACACGTAAAACTTCTGTGAAGTTTCCGTGATTTTTTTTTTAATATTCTTAAGTCTATATTGTTACGGTATATATAATAGAAGTTAATTGATTATTAACTTCTATTATATAAACCGTAACAATATCTTAATCTTAGTACCTTTCCATTATTATAAAGTGTTTATCATAATTTGGTATACTATGATCGTGAATCAAGTATACCAGTTTCTTTGTATATAATAATGTATTATGAAATCACAAATAGCCAAATTTGTTTCCAGCTTGAATCTGCATAATACATGTATAAGTAATTAACTAGTTACGGTCATTAAGCTTTTATTGCAGACTAGCTTTTTGCCCGCTACTTTGTACCTATAGTTATCAGAATTAGGAAAACCAATTAAATAGACTACTTCTAAATATCGTATATCAAATAAAACATACACCAGTTTTTAAGTTAGGCCTTTAGAAACACAACAGTGAAAACCGCATTTACCTTGATGCAGTAGTTTTTGCGTGGTACCGGGACAAAAATACAGACAAATAAACAAAATTTCTAAAAATTTATGTTTTGTTTTCTATTGCTTCTATTAAAACCTCTCACTACCTTCTATGTACACCGTCTAATTATAATGTTATCACATTAATAAGATTATGAACTTACAATTAGCTAATGCACATTAACAAAACAAATGCCTAAATTGTTTACAAAAACTTCTTTTCTGTCACTAGAATGGAATGTGAATAATACTACAGATTTCATGAAATATTGAGGAATATCACCAAATATCCACATATAAAACACAAATAAAATTATAAAATATTATGAAATTAAACTCTATGGAAATATGATATCTTTAAGCGAGCAATTGGTCGTGTTACATCGGACCGTCACCTTGAAGTGTGATAAGACGTCGTTGATAAGAAGCGATATGAGGCTTGCAACAATATTTTACATTCCTCCATCGCCTTATACCTAGAATTTAGTTTACAGTAATGACATCAATCGATTTGTGATCAAAATAAGCACAAATAATTGCTTTGCACACTACCAAAGTAGAACTTTTGTGACTACGAAAGTTAGAATGATTGAATGAGCATTTTAGAAGACCTAAACAATTTTACTTTTGATAAGTGAACAGTTTATTCGTTATGTATAATTTGTATTGATGATGATTTTAATATAATTGTCTCATGAGAAAAAAAATTGAGAAAAAAAAGCAAATAAGTAATACGATTAGTATTAATAGCAATATCAACATTAACGTCACAGGTAGTGTAATTAATTCTTAATTGAGAATTCTTGTACCCTTGTAAAGCGCGATGTGACGAGTTTCTCTATATGAGCTCGTGCAAGCGATGCTCAAGATCCTCTCTTCATTACGTTATGTAATGGAGAAATGGAGGGAAGAGAGAGAGAAGATCTATGTAAATCCCTTCCTCCCCAGGAACCTCAAAGGTTATAAAGCGCGGCAATGAGTTTTCGCGCGCAAACTTTATCGCAAGAGCCCGCTGACGGAGCGATGCTTTTTCATAAGCTTAGCCTTTTCTTGCTACCCCAGTTAAGGCGACGTTCTTTGATATTGGAGCCTTGTTTAATACTCGCAATCATGCTTTACAGCGCTAGAATTCTTAACAATAAATATGTACGTCTCGAAATTTTACCGTAACTTTTTGAACCTTTTTTAAAGCACGGATTGCAAACATTCTCTTAAAGGAATTTAATTACGTTATCCAAATACATTACTGTTATTCACTGCTTAAAATTTAAAGATGTTGATGACATAACAGCCTGTGGTGTGAAAAACATATTCCTTTATAAAATATAATAATTTATAACTAGAAATTAATTATTTTGGATGTATCTAAATAAGTTATCCCAGGTATTCTGCTATTAAACCTAATGACAATTTCGAATTTTGAACATAACAAGGAGACAAAAGTCGGGCGACCCTTTCTGTGGAGTATAGTACGAGGGCTCGCACTGAAGGGAGCACACAAAAGGTGACCCCCGAATACAGTAATGGGTCCGTTGCGTTAGTCTATTGCCAACTCGCAGATTACGACCCCTCCAAGCTTCCAACGCTGTGTGCTGATGAAATAGAACTTTCAGTTTTCAATCTCTGACAGTTAACTTCTTAACATATATTTAGTTTAATGTCTTTCATTATAAATCTAGTATATTTACTTTTTAATTAATACGACCATAAAGCAGGCAATTTAAATGTGTACAAAATCTATTAAGTTAGTCTTTAGATACCTACCCCTTTCTATAAATTGTACTGCGTTAATGTTATGAAATAAGAGGATGTAAACTAATTTCTCATCGATTGGTGTGGAGTACATGAATTTATTGGGTATACGGCTGTTTGTTTTGAAGGAGTGGATCGATTAATCGAAGGTCAATATTGGTGGAGGTCTTTGAGCCAGCAACGTTGACGGTAACGCTGACGAGTGCTGGAGCGTGGTGGTCGGTGTGCTCGCGCAATTGCCGATGCTGCTTTGCATAAGTAATGACCGCCCCCACTCCCCGCGCCCCGCATCGCCCTCCTATAGGCCTATCGATTGCGGCGGCGCGGGGCGGGCCGCATCGCCGTAATTGTCACACCGAACGAGCTGTATTTCGCTCCACCCTCAGGATATCGACCTTACTACCCTCACATAAAGCCGCTCTTAGTCTGCAACACTTTCTGATTGAATACCAAATGCGTTATAGTCCTCTCTAACTTTGGAGGCAGCTTGTAATAGAGCCTTCGAAGAGTCTATGACAGAGCTTAATTAGACAGGCGCGCGATGGCAACGAATGGATTTTACTTGTTCGATGTTTCAGTTTGAATTAAAGCTCGAATTATCGCAGAAGTACTTAAATAAGTTCGCTGAACTGCAAATTGTGCTGTGAGGTCTGACTAGGGAACAACTTTAGTTAACATGGTCTGAAGTATGTTTGCCAAAAGACAATAATATACTCAAGCAACTCTTTCTTTATTAGTAGCATAATCAGCTACGAAGCGGCCTACACTATCCGCGAGGGAGAGTTGCCCAACACACGATACTTAGCACGCACACCGTTCAAACGTAGAAAATATAATGGTAATTCCTTATTATTGTACGCGACACAGCGTGCGACGTCGCGTCGTATGTATTAGCAATCGCCGTCGTCTATTCGAGCTGTTTTTTAGCGCACCAGCAACGACGAAAGTATGGAGAAAGTGGCGCGTTGACGTCACACACACAAACGCAGCACACGCGTGGCACATACAGCGGGCGTTGCGTCGGTACACGGTCCGCGGCACGCAGTGGTAGCTGGTCGGAGCAGCTCCGAGTGATTTGACAGCGCGCAGCCGAGCGCCGCTCTCTGTGCCCGTTACCAACGTCTTGCTACATGCCAATGGTTACAACACCACGATATGTATGAGAAATACAGCGCCGCACCGCACGATACGCCGTCGCCGCTCTCGACACGTTCTCTTACTCAATAAGAATGTGAAAAAATAAGCAAGTATATTTTTTGAAAGCTCGATTTTAACTGAGAGTATATAAGTAATCTAAAGGACTCCCCCAATATCATGATAACTAGATGGCATGTCATACGGGTATCTTGTTGCATGAAAGATGCGGGCAGGCGCGGTCGTCATTTGTACATTTGTTGTTTTGGTTTTTTCAATAAATTTCGAGAAACACAAATAATAGGTCGTAAAATCCGCCACCTGTTTAGGCGAGCGCGTGCATAACTGAACAAAGGACGCGGTGGCGTCTCACAAACACGATTCTTTATTGCGGTCCATTGCAATTGTCATTGTCGATTGGTTACGAGCGAAAATAACCATTGTTAACGGTAGATGACATAATTCGCCTCGTGCCCATGTGAGAACAACGAAATCTGTAAACCCAAGAGCGCCTACCTGATAATAATGTGAGAAAAGTGTAGTATTAAGTTGAGCGAATATGCGAACAATGCGCGGCCGGCAGCTGAAGAGATTCAAACTAGATTAAATTGAGATCAAAGATAGTTCATTCATAATCTAATCACGACTGTGGCAATTTGTACATTTGTGTTGGCCGGCTCAGTGATGTTTAGCGTCCCGGGCGCCGGTGGAGCGTGGCGGGCGGCCGGGCGGCTGGGCACGGTGAGCGCCGCCCGCGGCGGACGATTAATTACATAAAGTGCGAGATGAAAAGGAAAACGGCCGGCGGCAATCAGCTGATTTCTGATTGATGCGTGCACCGACGAGCCGCGCGGACGCACCATCGCACCCCGCACGCATCCCATTCATAAACCTGTTTAGGACCGTTATTGTTACGTAAAAAATATTACCGTGTCTTCTTTATGCTTGATCACGTCATGTTTCAATTAACTGAATTTGTAAAGGTACAGCGTCATCCTCGAATAGCTCCACATGACGTTGTTTACACAAGGTAAAGGTGAATAAGTGAACAGAACAGTTTGTTTTAGTATGCGCCCGCTGTAGACGTTCCACATAGGACAATGGAATTATAATATTTATAAATATACTTATTTTTTTTTTATTAGAAATAAAGCATTACATAATTACGAGTACAGTTAGTGATAACAAAATTATCTGTAGCAAGGTTTTTTCAATGCCAAAATATCTATAAGTGGTGACGTCACAGGCTGGAGCTCGTTGGGAGGACTAAAGGAGATTAGGACCGCTGGGAGGCGGGCGGGTGTGCGGGGGCGAACCCCTCGATGTAACCACTACTATTGTATCGGTACAAATAAAGGTTTAAATAAATCGCATTACGTGTACCTTAATCTACCTTCCATTTTGTTAAGTACGTAACGTATCAATAATAAATTGATACCAATAATAAATTAGGTCCATGTAGAAAATATAAATTGAGGATAGATAAAAAGATGTGACTATCACTGGTCAATTTAGACAAAATAATTATTTAATATAGTTTAAACGGAACAGCAGAGAAACTTATTCACATACAACGCATGGAGAACTACTTGAAAAAGAAAAATCCAGACTTGCGTACTACATACAGCCATAAAATACCGGTTTACCCATAAAATCGTTACTATGTAAGTTAGTTGGTATTACTATAATTATCTTGCAAGTAACTTTATATATGCGCATTACTATATTAGATTATTAGTATTATATTAGAGTCATATACTCAGTACAGTACAGATCCCGGCATAGAATAGACCATCCCTTCCTTTCGCGTGGGTGACGTAATTTTTATTAAACTTAATGGTCGAAGGACGGGCAGCAGCGCACATCTTAAAACATCACCAAGACCTAACTGCGCTTGCCAACCCAAAGGGGAAGGCCTATGTTTAGCAGTAAACAATTGGCGGCTGATATGGTATGGTATGGTATACTCTGCACAGTAGAGGGGTATCAAGTCAGAAATGAAATGTAATCTCATAAATTTTTTCTTGAGCTTTGTAAAAATTGTAAACGTTTTAAAAAGTGCGTCTATAACTATTAAATTTAATCTTATATTTAAAATTGAAACGTACAATTTAATATTTTTGATATTTTTAAAAATCTGTCCAAGTTCTCGAATGTTAGAGTCCACCCAAGTCCTTAAATATTATATTTTAAGTTCGAGTCGAGTACGTATGCAGTTGGTAAGGGTATGGATGGTGTGACGGGTGGCGGCCAGGGGTGGAAGGCGTCTCCCGCCCGGCGGCGAAACATGTTCAAACCCACACACTCGCAACTACATTACTGTAATTATCCAATTATAGAAAGTATGACATCGCATTTCATTAATCAGGAAGACGCAAAAGGTTAACGACATTTATCAAAACATCATCAGATTTAGAAATAATCTGAATATATAATAATATTTTGTCAGACTTATATTTATTGATGTAAATATTAAATTTAAATAAATGTTCTTATCAGATTAAATACGCGGTAGATCGGTATATCATGCATACATTACATATGGCGAAAAAAAATATATGTTTTATTGAATGAAGATTAAGATCTCATAATTTAAACAGATAAAAATAAGAACTGATTTTAAATTATATATGAGTATAATTATCAGCGAAGTTGGATTAATAATAAACACTACAATGTTCTTAACAAAATGCTCTCTTGGTAATTTTAGAATAATTTTGGTTTAGTCAGCTATTTCTTTAATAATGACTAGTAACCAAATATAACGTAGACGAATAGGTAACTACGAGAAAGTTTACAGACAAAAACTTGTTAGGAATGTATAGGAATAGATAAAAGGTCAACGAACCTTTTATTACTTCTCATATTAATTCATCTAAACGAAATCTAAAGACAACGACAGATTCTCGTCATAATGGCTAGAGGTAAAATGAACTTTATGTTAACTATGTGCGAAAACAATATACCTATGCTGAACTAATAAATCACCAGATAACGAAGAAAGCGTAAAACGTACTGCTCCCTCCCAACCCCCTTTGCGGCTGATTACGGGCGCCGAGCAACGAAATAAGAATGAATTTTTAATGAACCCCACCCGGCGGGCGATACGATACCCAGCCTGCCTACCTACCTCTTCCGAATGCTACGCACTTAGAAGATTAGTCCCGAGAGCCATCCAGTTAACTCACTAACCAGCCAACTTAAATCGAATACTTTATGACACTCTTATTATTTCTATATCCACCTCGCAAACATCTAAACCGCACTGGTTCACCGAGCTAAAGAGACACCTTTTTCCCAAAGTCAGTAAACGCAGTCATAAAGCAATAAAACGGCAAGCCGACGACCCCGAAAAACAATAATGTAAATAGAGCTTTATAGTGTAAACAGAAAGAATATGAGTATTACGTTGGCGTTACGTCAGCGAGGGAGTGCGGGCGGGACGTCACGGGCACGACGTCACAACGGAAGTCCGCACTAGATATATTTATTGTAGCTTTGTAGTCGTAGCCGTGCACCGCCGCCGGGACGAGTTCAATGTCGGCCGACTATCTATCGGCCATCAATCAGCCGAGCGCGATAGACGCGGGACACCCGCTCTCGCCAGATCCACGTCCACACTTGCATTGTCATCGCATCTACAAATGTTTTAAATGTCGTCGCCTATTTTCAGAATTAGACTCTGAATTACTTTTACAAAGTATTAAAATAACTTTCGAGAATCAATACCTATTTCTATTTAAACAGATGACGCCGATAAATGTGTAACTTCACAGTTGAATTACCGACTATATAATATTACGTTTAAATCCTAATCAAATATAAATAACCTGTTCATTCAGTACGGTTTGATAAATGTTTATTCGTTGGTTATTGCACCTGCTTTGATTTGAGCTCGTGCGATGAATTGCGACGTCAAACGGAATGTTTATGGCCATTCATATATTTAGTGAGAAAGGCAAGTTATCGATATCCTTTTGTGCGTGACTACGGGTGCAGGTATCCGGAGCTCGGGAGCAAGGCCAGAATTGTTTACAAACTTCCGTCACGACAAACATTCACGAACACTTGTCACTCGGCGTTCCTCGACGGTGGACGCACGTGTCAACGCAAATAATAGCGAGCCCTCACTCCTCACACAGTTGACATTGTCCCACTTTGGTCCGACTGCCCGCCCGTCTAGACTTGAGATACAACTGTTGATAGATTGCCGCTATGGCTAGTTGCGTTCATTATTGTATTCGAATGCACTTTTTCAAACAATGTCGTCTGTACTTGTCACAATATTGTTGTCTGTCTGATAGCAATAGTTACAGACAAGCCAGGCCTTCTGAATGTTACGTTTGATTACAGTTACCATTATTTACCAATACTAAACACGGTTAACTTACATGTTCTTTAATATGTTTTAGTAACAAATCGCTTGTGAATAGTTTAAAAATTCGAAATGATTGATGAAGAGAATGCAAAGATGATTGCATTAGAGAAGACTGTATTCTTGAATTTCTAAAGCATGCACCCTCGTATAGGCTAGCCCTGCGCGGGGTGGAATTGAGGGGCGAATGCAATGGGGTGGCCAGGCCCCCGTACCTACCCCGGTGCACGGTAGGCGCGTAGTAACTGCAATAACGGAGCAGTGAAAGTGTCGCGGGGCGCTTCAACCGTCAATGGGTGAAGACGTACTCCCTTCGCCCCTCCGTCTTGCTCAAACTTGTAGTTAATAGTATGATCTTCCTTGAATTGGCCGCTTACATACCATATCAGGTAAACACTCGAGTGGAAGTTTCGCAGTTCTAAGCTACGCGATTGCAAATATAACCTTGGTTCGGAAAGGTTCAGATGAAATTCAAATAGCTTTCAATAAACAGAGGCAGATCAAGTTTAGTATGTAAAGTGCACGTGAGCGACGGTCGACAACTGCCGGCGACAAGCAAATAAACGAGCGGAACGGGTACGTCGTCATTATCTCGAGTCATGAATGAAACAGAACGTAAATTGAAATGTATCGCGTGCCATAATCCGCGCGCATTAATCTCACTCAAACGCCGATCGTTGCGTAACAGCGAGCACAACAAACGGCTCAAGTTCATTGATCCACTTAATGTCCGCGCTAAATGTGTCGTTGTTGAATGTCAAAACATTGTTACATAATTATACGCGTTTACAATTTACATAGTGTCTAGTGTTGTCCGTGTGATAGGTATGCGCACGCGCCGCGATCCGCGATTTCCCACTTCCGACCGATCCGCCTGCTACGTCACCATGTTTATTTATGAGCTTATGATTATAAAATGACGTTTACATCATTCTGATATCGTTGACCGGCTGCCGTTTAATAATAACATTCATTCATAAGTGATTAATGATTACTACCTACGAAATAGATTTGTAGCAGTATTAATAAAGCTATTATCATAATTATAAACAAGATTTTACGCTGCTCGACGCCGTAGTAAATTATTATTTACAAACATTTGTCCCCGACACATTGTTGCGGCACGGTGTTTGTTTTACGGTTCATTATAACAAATAGAGATAAAATTATAATTGAGATTTTTAGATTACACACGAAAAGTAAAGATGTAGGTGTTTATTGGAATAACTAAAAACGGTTTTATGCTATCGTTCTAGAGTTAATTCTGTTCATAGTCGCTAGATAGGTAATGAAGTTGCATATATCTTGCATTTAGTCTTCCAACCTGTCTAAACACTGTCATACAACAAATTCTAAACTCTGCTGAAAGTCGAATAATCTGGTAAAGAGGTGGCGAGTAAAAAGAATAATTTGGTAGTAATTACGTTGATTCGAGAGTACAAATCCTTTAAAGTCACAAAAAAAATATTTTATACAAGGTTTCTTTAAACGGTGAAATTACGTTTTGTACAAATAGACAACTACAAACAAAAGCTAATAAAATATAAACAGAACTTTCATAGTAATCATGATTGACCTCTTATTTTGCAGTAAAATTGACTATTTATGACTAGGTATGTAAAATATAAACAAACAGAAAACTACAAACGAATGAAATCTAATATAAAACTTTGGGGGGAAAGGGATTATTAGTAATGCGGATTATCAATCCCATTGCTAACAATATACCCTTACAGGTCGACCACCCCGTGGTCCCCCCTGGAAACCATCGTGCTGAATTCTAAGTGTATTTATCACGATGGGCTAACTGGCCTGTCTTTTCATCATCACCTATCATCCCTCACTGGTGCCCCGCCAGCGTATACCGTTAGCGCAGGCTGGATTACCATTTCATTATCATTCATAAAAAAAATACAAATCTTTTAAAATGTAGTAATATAGATATAATTATCACACCCTACCTTATGGGGGTAGCCTCTGTCCAGAAGTGGGCAATTAACTGCTAATATAATGATTATGATAATTATCATGACCAATAGTTAACATAAAGAAACCACCAAAATAGCAAATTTCAAATGAGACATACATATGTATATACTTAAGTACTGACAAAACTTTAAGATCAATTGTACCTACCTAGTTGTTAAACTTTCGCCGAACTTGACCGTCAAAACACGATATCAATAAAGCACTCATATACAATGACGTGAATTTACATAAATTATTGGCGTCGGCACGTCTCGCCGCGTTTACTCAGATCCAATGTTTACATATGCATCGCAATAAGAGTTCAACGACACCCATATTGTTTTATTGGTGACACAAATGGGTCGCGGTGCGCGAGGCCGTAGGAAATAAATATATTTAGATCCTCCGCTGGCGAGATACTTCGCAAATGCCAAAACATTATTACTGTCCGTCCTGAATTTTGTTCTCGCGCAAATGAATATACGTTGATCATTTTCAATGTTCAAATAATAGTTCTTTTACAAACACGAACTGTATTTAGATTTTCGAGTATAATGAATAGTGACATTAAATAATGAATGTATTAAAGTAATGAGAAATAAATAACATTCGTAAATATATATAAAAAAAATACATTATGTATCATAAAGTTTTATAACATTTCAAATTGATATAAATAGCAATAGATATGTCTCTGTAACTAATAACAATTCTAAAACGAAAATCTTTCTTAATTACCTGTTAATAGATATCATTAAAATTAAAACAGTATTATCGATAATGCATTATGCTAATTATTTATAATGAAGTTAAACTAATAAAAATTGTGTCAAATTACAACATATTGAATAAAGGGTCATTAAAATTTAAACGATTGTCTTACTGACATATAGATAACGACAATGAAATGAAGTTACTTCTAAATGTATATTAATTTAGCCATTATATTATACATTGTAGCCATTTTGGGTAAAACATACTTCACTTTTGTGATTATTATCGTGAAATCTTGTAAAACTCACGGGGTAGGTTTTATTGTCCATAACTAGGCAGTCTACTTATTTTACAGTTTCCAATATTAAACATGTAACAATGAACAATAATACCAACTTTACTTCTAAAATATTAAATTTCTTCACCTTACACTTCAAACACGAATACTTGATAAGAGAGACGTAAAAAAAAAAACAAAAACACACCGACGGAACTGTAATATATCTACTCAATGTCATTACAAATACGTTTATAACGAAATATAATCCGCGCGTATAAAATTTGTTACACATGATATTCGCATAGTTTTTTTTTCTAAACAGGTGTTAGCCGGCATTCATTGATTGTGGTCGGCGTGTCGATGCCCTATATTATTGTACTCTTTCAAGTTCATTGAGTCACACAATGGGCATATAATTGGTCATTAGCGTATGTCAAAACACGTCGTCCGTTCATAATAGTTTACATAATTAGGTTCGTTTGCATAAGCGATTATAATGCGTGTCTTCGCGAGTGACGTCGGCGCAGTATGGCTAATTCATTCATTTGTTTATGAGTTTACTATTACTTTTAGAGCACGTGGCCGATTGTTTACGATACGGGTGGTAATTTAACGGCGACGGAGTAATAAAGGCAGTCATTATGAGATTTGCTCGGGAAGGTGCGGACGCATCACGCTCAATGTGTTTTTTGTGCAAATATTTAAGAGTAGGTATTTCGTAATGATAAGTGTTTAAATGTATTCGTATTTATAATACTAGAATGCTACTTTTTTACTACACGAACAGACAACTAGCTAGTCATCTAACGGAAAATGCTAACGAGTCTCATGTTTTTGAAATGACAATACATTAAGTACCGTCCAAGTGTTTACTAATAACATTCGAATAGTAAAAATAAACGTACACTTATCATATCACATTAATATTATCAATCGTAAGCGAGATAGAAAAATTTAATAAGATTCTTATCGTTTAAATATTTATTGACTCAAAAAAAAACAGTCGTTTTCTTGCTACGAAACAGTCGATGACAAAACAGGCAATTAAGAAATATAAAGAGTATGGATTAATATAAACCAAAAGAAATTCCGCAACTGTATCCTCGCGGAGTCTATTTTTGTTTTTCCTTCCAAAATATTTGATTTTGTTTAGTAACATATGCCTAAATTTTATCAAGCACTTCTATGAAAATTAAAAGGATGCTCTGTCCCAGAATTAGTTAAGAAATAGTATACTTTTTTACGCAACTTTTCTAAGTTGAACAACAACAAGCTGAAGATTCACTTGATGGAAAATGGTAACCGTCGCCTATAGACATGAGCAGACCCATGGACATAACAGAGTATGCTGTTTCGCCCATGGTACCCCCCCATGCGTTGCCATTCCTAAGGACTCAAGAATATACGAGTACTTAGGCCATTGGATAAAAAAGAAACACAGAAAATAAAACATACCTGATTTAGCAATTAATAGCTATAAAGTTTTTTTTTTTTTGTAAATAATTTAACATTTGCTTGACAAGTTACTTTGGTAGTTAAAAGTGCTAAGTCATAGTGAGACAGCTATTTCTCGACATCTGGGCGAACACTCTATTCATTAATTTTTGTTAACAAATAAATTCTATTCCATTGTTTATTAGTATTACCCGAAATCTTATCTAAATATGTATTATCAGATGTTTATCCATTTATAATAATTGATAACTTGTTATAACGTTATAAATGTGAAAGTTTGTAGTGATGTTTGTCACACTGAATTACGCTTAATCGGCTGAACGGATTTATATTAAATTTGTTACAAGTACAGGCGAACCTTATTATAATGTGTATTTCAAAAATAATAATAATAGTTTGTATAATTAATAATGTAACTGTAAACTATGAGTATATACCTGAAAATAAAGAGATTTATTTATTATTATTTATAGATATTTTATAACCTAATTTTATAGAGACAATGCCACGGATTTCAACTATTAAATAATGATTTCTATTTTTCGAAAACATATTATTAGGCCAATGTGTAACCTATTTGAAATTCTTATTGCCTTACTTTTATAAATGAATATAAATACAAATCAATCGGCCTTCAATTTGGCACACACTTGGCACTTGACGTGAAGAAGGACATAGACTAATTTTTATCTTGGTCACGTGCGAACGAAGTCGCGGGCACCACTAGTTTATTACTATGTTCAGCGTAAAATAATACCTACAATAATTTAGTAAATACGATTAAGAAAATATTAATAAATAATAAAGATAGGATTACTAAGAATACTATTAAATCATCTAATACGTAAATGAGTAGCGATAGGTAAAAAAATGTGTCTTGGAACAATAGTACACCTAATAATATACAAAGGTAAATATGTCTTATTGCTACTAACATAAAGATCAATAACGTAAAAACACTCTACCATTATGAGTTCATCGCACTATCGAATTTCTGGTTACAAACCGACACTTAAGGATTGCTAATTATGTTTATTATTATTGTAAATTACGATACGTTATCGTGTAATATTACATAATGACCGGAAACACACATCACCGGAACTAGTTATAGTACAATACGTGTTCACACGTCATAATTCTGTCAATATTGTTTTGATTCTCGATCAGCTGGGCTCGCCGCGGCGCCTATACCTACTCGTGTAAGGGTATGTGCATAGTTTGGGTGCACGTGACTGCAACAAGTCGCATTCCTCAATGCACCCTACGACACCCCACGCCCTGTATCTCACTCACTCCAACTAGAGTTTTTTTTTATTTTGTTCTCGTCACGTTATATGTAAGTTTCTAAGCGCAATTATTAATTAGTTATAACAAATGCAAATCAAAAATAACCCTTTACGAAGATAATTGTAACTCGAACATATACAGCCATTTGGACATGTTCGTGTTATAAACAAAAGGATAGCAATCTTAATTTTTCAATTTAAGATGTGTTTGATACAGTTATAATGTTATTTTATAATTTTCAAATATTTTTTATAGTTCAGAAATAATCCTATTTTAAGTGCAATATGAAAAGACTAGATAAAATAATAAAAGGATTTCAAGATATGACTTTCGTTGAAGTCTTTTTACTGTCGTAGCACGGTCGTAGAGGTCTAATGAGGGTCAAAAATTGCACGGAATAAAATCGTCTAGATATGTCAATTTATTTATCAAAATTATTTTTTGAACATCGACAATTTCTTAGGGTTGGCTTTATTTTAGCCTAAAATAACTAAATAAAAGTATTTCTTCCAGTCTTCAGATAATTTTAGTCGTGGTAAGTAAATATTATAGTCATTTAATAAGTTATAATTCACCTTCTTTTTAATTAGTAAATACTGTAGTGTTTGACTGGAAATCTAGATGGCGCTGTGTGTTCCAAATATTACAAGTTAAGTAGTTTTTATACCAGTAAAATACATACACATTATTAGTAATTACCTAATGTATAAATATTTTCAAAACCTATTTTCAATAATGAAACGTTTGAGTTTGCTAAGCAAAGGAAAGCTAGAGTATAGTTTAATTTTGTTATAATTGCCCAATACTTAGTATTTACTTTGTTAAAATATATTAATCCCAAGGGAAATTATTTTAAAGTATTCAGAAAAATAGGAATTAACAAAACTATACTGTTTTGTTAATTCCTATTTTTCTGAATGCTGCAGTTTTTATTAGTAGTTGGCACTTGGTTTCAACAGATGTATTCAGTATACACCCTTCTATTGTGCTTAACTAACCACAAATATTGATAGTGTGATTAACCAAGTACCACTTAAGCAAGAATCTAATCAAATGTTAGAAATTACACAGTTGATAGAGTATAAAGGTCTCAGCTAGGACAAAAAGACGAGCAGTGGAGTGGAGTAGCCATTGGCGATCCAAATCGAGAAGTAAATCTCAATAAGAGCCGAGGAGGCGGTGCTGGGCGGGGCACCCTAACAGTTACCATAGCAACGCACCCCTCGCCAGCTCCCAACAACTCTCATACATGTTCTCCAAATACCGTCACATCTTCTTACATTTATCGAATAGAACCATTCGATATTAGAAGAATTGGAAACAATGCCGAAATATAAATAAGAGACCGTAATGCCGTATAGAAAGTAAAGTGTGTTCAGTGCGCGCGGCACTAGCGAGCCAAGTCGGCGATAATTAATGTGGAGTCGAGCGAACGGGCGCCGCTCCGGCAGCCTCGCGCCGCACCGACAAAAAACCCGCTCCGACACAAAAACACCCGTCGCTAGAGCGAGACAGCCGCACGGGTGCGAGTGGGACGGAACGGTGCATGTATTTCTGTGAGGAGTTCTCGCTTGCCTCGAGCGTCGCACAGTTATCGAGATTCCGAATATCGCGCTTTGATTTAAAACCAGCCGAATGCGCCCTTCTATCTATCACATGGTATTTGACAGGTCGGCGGAAACGCACCGAGCTGTCAGATCCGAAAAAAGGCGCGCATCTTGAAACGCAAAACAACAAATGAAAAACAACACAAAGTATTACAAAATCAATTAGTAAAAGGATAATAGAGTAATTGGTATTGCCAATGGTTTTTAAAAGCTAGACAATATCATTTTGGTACTGAATTTGGCAAATAAATATGGTGAAATAATTGACTAATGAATATTTTGAACAAGTCTATGATATTCACGAATTATTCTACAAGCCACATACATGTATCTAAGCGATGTTGGAATAAGTTTCTTGTAAATTTTCTTTAAAACAAAATATCAACTCATTACATAAATAATATTACGCTCTTATAACAATTTAAAGAACTTCTATGGTATTGTCGTTTTTTACATTTGATACTGTATCTACAATATCCTGTCTCAATTCAAGAACTACAGGTTACTTTAGCTACTAATTATATCGGTATTATATTGGTAAATATCAGATACGTCTTTTAACATTTGACTATCTGTTAGCAATCGACCTTCTTTGTTGTCTCAATTCTTCTTTCAAAGTCTCAATTTTAGTTCTTGGAAAACTACCGACACAAAATGTACAAAGTTATGAAACAAGTTATTCTTTTTAAAAATAACGATATTTACAATTTAATCTATTTATAAGTAATATAGTTAAATTTCGAGTTCCAAAACTATAAATTATTTGCCAAGTACAAATTTTTCTAAGTGTGAAAGATTGAACACGAAGTTGACTTAATTTTTTTATTGAAACTAGAATATATTTAACATACGGTATAAAACACAACAAGATGATACACTTACCTGGATATCACTCCACATTTTCATGGGGATACACCATAGTTCCGATACGAAAACATCACACGATCACGATAACAACTGTCAAAAGTGTCACAGCGGCGTCACAGTAACGTACACGTCGATCGGAGGCCGGTCGTAGACTAAAGCGAATGGCGCGGCTCGCTCGGCAGCAGCGCGGCTGGCGCGTGGTACTTACGCCCTTTGGCCTCTACCACACCTCACTCGACTGTGCTCGGCCTCGTTCGGCAACGCTCGGCCCGGCCGCAGCGCCCACCTGCGACTCGCTTCCACGAACAACAAAACCGAAGCGAGTCGACTCCACTGAGCGCCCAGCACAATGCCTTCTATCTACCCGTTGCCTTGTGGAAATACCCGTGTTTCAGCTCACCAGTAAATTTGCCTTCTCAGTGTTATGACAGTTTCAACTTATTTAAACATAATTTCTAAAGGATTAAATACTTTCTTTGTTACATGTATTGTCCCGGGCAAAGCAACAATTACCAATAGATATTTCGAAATATTTATGAATAATATTCTTTGAACTACAGCTACAACAAAAAATCATGAACTGCTTCATTGCTATTTTTGATATTTTTGAATAACATTAAATGTTGCCATTGTTAAATAAAAATACTTAAAACCAAACAATGAGTTTCTCTACAAAATCGTACGTAATCTTATCAGAAGCACACTTCCAGTTATAGGTAACACACTATACGATATCTTATTCTAACGAATGATAACAAGAACATTGATTGAAACCTGAATCCTAACGTTCGCATAGAACAGCTTAAGTTTTCAGTTCACTGATAACAGAAAGTGACAAATAAAAAAGCTGAGCTGAACAAAGTTTTGAGTGCGGAGCGCTACGGACGACGTAGCAGGAAGTTCGTAGCAGTAAAACTTCGTAGCGCTCTCGTAGCGTGAAAGTTTTGATTTCAACGATTTGCGTTGCGGCAAAGAGAGGACCGCGAGGCCACACTAGCTCCGCGACCCTGCGCCCCGCACCACCTACATCTACCCACCGCGCGGCCCACGCTCTCAACGCTGCTTCGCGCACCATCGCGCTGCTGCACGTAAGCATTTCAATCACATCGGTGTTGACTCACCGATGTACATCGTATAAAACGGTCAATCACATATACACGCCATTAGATTTATCCGTTCGTTTATCTCTCACGAGAGTGCGCCACTTGGCTGTCGAGCGACTACGCCCTTACCGTGTTTAGGTGCGTTTTGCAAATCATCTCTTTACAAAAGAATCGTCGTTCGGACGCTTTCCATTCCATGTGCAGTTAACAGAAGACAGGCCAGCCAGTGTCGTATCGCAGCAATGGGGCGTGTGCCGATCGATATCGTGGCTGGTCGTTATGCCGCGTCGGAAAATTCATTCGGCGGTAATTTTAAACTGTCGCCAGCCTTATTATAATAGTGCTGTGCAATGGTAGACTTTAGAAGTGAATTGTGGATTTAAAGTACAATTAAAAGCGAACAGCAGTTACACTTTTTTCTCATTGGCTAATATCAGAATGCTTATCGCCATGACTGAGCTGAATTCGATTTGTGCAATGGGCGATTGTGCGCTGAAGTAAAATAAAAACTGCATGACTTCACCCTTCTAGTCTGATGAGCCTTCTTCGAAACAAAGAATAAACCAGTAATACAGCTTGTATTTCACTAACTATTATTATTATTAGTAGAATATTAAGTTTGTGAAGATATTTACTTGTTGACTGAGTTCCTAACTCAGTCAACAACATAAACAACCGAAAAATTTTCAATATTTAATTATAATAAATATTCAAGCGATAATAAATTTACAATATGGTATGGTATGGAAAATGTTTAAACTCATCTATTATAATATCCACCATTAGCTGTCCACTAATAAACAAAGGCTTTCCCCATAAGGGGGGTTGTGCCAATAATTGTCACACTTGGCGAGTGGGTTGGCAACCGCAGTTCAGATTTGTTCATGTTTTACGAGGAATGCTACTCTGCCTATCCTTCTACTGTTTAGTTCCAGAGGAAAGGAAGGAGTGGTCCATTCTATGCCGAGACCACATGTTCGAGCTCATAGAAACACATTATTTACAATGCTGATAACCAAACCGATGGTTTATCTGGTAGGAAATGACCACAGTAGTTTTGGGGGAAAGGGATTGTTAGTAATGGGGTTTAATACCTCCATTGCTAGCAATGTACCCTATCAGGTCGACCTCCACGCGGTTCCCCCTGGAAACCATCGTAGTTAATTCTCGTAAAATTCTTCACAATGGGCTAACTGACCTGCTCTCATCCTCACTTGTCATCTTCTTACAAGCTAAACAACCAAAACCAAAACATTATTGGTACTGCATATGTACGGCATTACTTGATTAATACCCAGTCCTCAGTAATTTGAATGCAGCGTCCTACCTTTCAAGCTGCTTACCAAACTGAAGGTAAGGCAAAAAGCTGAAGGTATGGCACCGGTAAAACATAAGGACGTATGAGTATTGCCTACTTACCTCTTTTAGTGTGGGGAGGAAAGGATTGTTAGTAATACGGACTACCAGTCTCATTGCTAGCAATATACCCTGTCAGGTCGACCTCCACGTGGTCTCCCCTGGAAACCATCGAGCTAAATTCCTGGTGTATCTGTAACGATGAACTAACTGACTTGCCTTTTAAGAGTTTTATTACCATCTTCCACTGTCATCAGCTGTTAACGTCCCCTATAAAGGGAGAGTTGCCTTATAAAGAGGGGTTTTACCTATAGTTGCCACGCTTTGCAGGCGATTTGTAACCCTATTTAGCCTTGGTGATGTTTTAAGGGGGACGCTGCTACCTATCTCTCGATTATTAAGTTCCCTCAGTCACCTCTTGCGATACCCACGGGACAGGAAGGGGTGGTCCATTCTATGCCGGGTACACGGCACTGTCAAAGATATAGAATCTTATAATCGCAGTTCTTTGTACGTGCTTATTTAAAAAAAATCTTAAAATGACATTTTTGAAATTTGTTATTTAAAAATATAACGGTTGCTTATTGTGAAGGTATTCTTAGACGCTTTAATGGCTTTATCAATTATCATGAAATTTAGCACTAACATAGCATTTTTTTTAATGGATAATAATGGAATGGAAACCCCGCCTGCACTATCGGTATACACTGACGGGGCAGCAGTAAGAGATGATAGGTGGATAATGAAAAAGCAGGTCAGTTAGCCCATCGTGATGAATACATCTGAAATTCAGCACGATGGTTTCCAGGGGGAACCGCGTGGAGGTCGACCTAATAGGGTATATTGCTAACAATGGCACTAGTAGCCCGCATTACTAACATTCTCTTTCCCCCCCGGACATAGCATTTGAGGTAGAAAAGGATATAGGCTACTTTTTATCTCGGTCAATCAAAATATTCCAGTCATACGAACTAAGTTGCGGGTATAGACTAATATGTGTATAAATAGATAAATATTTGTAGATAATATGCACAGATATCAAAGCAACCTTAATTACAACCGCGTAGAGTTGTTTATCTCAAACAGACACGTCGGACTAACTGCGCCATATCGGTTCGATTCACATAGCAAAAACGTCTCTATAACATTCACAATACGTTACAATATTGAATGAAATATATTTATAGTATGCTTGAGCATAGACTTGCTTTTACTGAATCGGACTAATTGTGAGATTCTACGGATGCTGACATAACCAGGTCCAATGTTGCCAATATTAATAAATATGTATTAAATGTTGCCTTTTAAAACTACATCAGAATTTCTTCACTCTCCAGCTAAATTCTCATTCTAGTTATTATCTTCCCAATGTCTTCAAACTCATGTCATTTTAAGCAATTTAAAAGAACCTTTCTTTTTCTCTTAACTCGTATGTATTTTTTACTATATTTTGGAATGATAAACAAGTGGACAGATCACCTAATGGAAAATGTTAACCTTCGCCTATAAACATGAATATGGGAGTTAAAAAGATCACGAATTATAATATAGTTTACCCGTCTTTTACCTAACCCGCTGAGTTTAATAGGACTCTCGTGCTGAGAACGCAATATTAACAAAGCGGTATATTTACATCGGCGGGTTATACGAAGCAAATCGTATTATGATTCACATACAGTGCGGATTTTAAACTCCCCAGCGGTATGGACGTCACAAAATACATTGTAATGCTATTGGTAACTTCAGAGGTTACCATACCTGAGGACTAAGGTATTTTTTTGCCGTACTCAGTTACTTTTTAATGGGATGAAAATAGAGTGATTTCTCCACCTGCACTATCGGTATACATTGGCGAGGTACCAGAGACTGATGATAGATAAGAATGAAGGCAGGTCAGTCAGCCCTTTGTGATAAATTATCCTAGAATAAACCACAATGGTTTCCAGGGGGAATCGTGTGAAGGTCAACTTGAGTATATAACTAGTAATGGAATCACGCGATTCCATTACTAACAATCCCCTCCCCCACTGTAGTTATGTTACACGAACACGTCGTCAATTCTATACCGTTTTTGATAATGCTTTTATCAATTTATGGGGGTATACTTTCGTGTTGGTCCCATTAGTATGTGCAAAAAGCAGCCAGCTTTCTCCTATTTTTCATTTTAGCCGGTTACTGTCCACTGCTGAACACAAGCCTTTCCCATAAGGGAAGTTTTGCCAGTAGCTGACATACTTGGCAGGCGAGTTGGTAACCGCAATTAGGCTTTTAGAGATGTTTTAAGAAGGATGCTGCTGCCCATTACTTTACCATTAAGTTCCTTAAGTCGCCTTTTACAATACTCACGGGAAAGAAAGGAGTGACCTATTCTATGCCGGGACCACACGCCCAATCTTTCTAGCATACTGATACCTAAATAAAAAATTGAATTGTAAATAAATAAATTCAAATTTTAATTTTACTACAACTGATTCTACCCTTTTTCATTGAGCATAAAAAAATTGTTTATCACGAAAAATAATCTACTTGTAAAGATAAAAAAAACTGTTGATTTCAATGCAAAATCTGCTCATACAAACGTGATTCTTTCCTTCAAGAAATTCAAGTATTTTTAATCCAATGTATCTACGAAATATCTCGTTGTTAATCGGTATATATGGGTTTATGATTGAATTTTTTTTGCTAAGTATTTAGTTTGTTATTTGTTAATTACGTCATTGCAGGCTACAGTGGGAGTGGTCTTTACATTACTTCAGTGACATTGCAATGTTACCTCGAGTTCAATAAACCTAATGACGTTACAGACCGACTTGACTTTGGCATAAGAATAGGAGTTTCTTTTTATTTTAGTTTCAGTCCATCTAGTTAAAATTTTACTTTTAAATACGTTTTTCAAATCTCACTTGTACAAATACAAAAGTGTTGTATGTGACAAAACATTTTGTAGTACTCCCAGTACATCACAGATTAGTAGTATTTATTATTAAAATTTACATCAAAATACTAAATTAGTTAACTTTTTTTTTATTAAATTTATATTATCTTTGTTTTTTATTTGTCTGAAAGAGATTGCTTAGCAATAAGAACGCCTTTTGTACTGCATTTTCCTTATTGAAAATCCTTCTACAATTCCTGTAATATCGGTGCAATAAAGTGTTACATAAATAAATATTTTATTCGATAAATGTTTTTCGAGAATTTACTAATTATATACCGTGATTTTATTACCATATATTTATATAAAAATTTTCCTATATTTTGATTTAGTATGTTCTTTTTGTAACAAATAATAAATGAGATAATTAATTCAAAACTAAATAGATTGCAAACATCAAAATATTCATAAATATTGTGATAAGATTTAATATACAAATATATAATATGGTAAATTAGCATTAGTGAAACAATAATGGTATAATTTTAGACAATATGTTTGTAATATCATACACAAAGAATACAAAGAATGTTTGTCTGATTGACTGACAAGAACGCGCACACCAAAACCGCTGGACGGATTTAACGGAAATTTATCTAGAAAACGTTATGACGGACGCAAGCGCAATTTAAATAAAGATTTCTATAAGAGATTCGATAGGAATATACATTTTTCATCAATCGCTAAAAAGAATGAAATCAAATTAAGCCAAAAATGTAGCTGAATGTATTAGTTCTTTTATGGGTTTACACTATTTTATGTTGACCACGAAGTACCAGTTAGAGATGGTAGATTAGGATGATGCCAAGTTGGGTCAACGAACTTAGCATTAGAGTGAATTCACCAGAAATCAACAACAGTGTCCCTTGAAGAACACCACGTAAAGATCGACAGGGTATATTACTGGTAAAAGTCCCTATTACTTACTAACAATGGTGTGGTCCCGGCATAGAATGGGCCGCACATTTCTTTCTCGTGGATGCCATAAGAAGCGACTAAAGGAACTTAATGGTCTAGGCATGGGCAGCAACAAAATAAAAAAAATCGCTTAATCAAAAGCGACTAAGAGAACTTAATAGTCAATGGATGGACAACAGCGGCCCTTTTAAAATATCACCATATCCTAACTGCACTTTCTAACTTGCCTACCAAGTGTAGCGATTACCGACGAAACTCCTTATGCGGAAGGCTTATATTCAGCACTGGACAATTAAAGTGGTCAGTAACAATTTCTTGTAAATAAATAAAATATATAAATAGTGGTGGGAATTAATATCCAAGAAAAAGAAAAAAAGTGGAATAAATACAGTCGAAATAAAAACACAACTAGTATCAGAGTTGTAAGGCTAGCAGACCGCGTTCATAATCAAAATACAGTGCGAGACCGAGTTGTTTGAAAGTGTCAATAAAAATGAGAAAGGGCATGCAAGTCATGCGACGTCGGATCGAGTATGTAGAAAAATGTCAAATAAAAAGACAACGAAACATATGTAGGTACAATGCAGAAGTGGAAGGGTACCGAGGGATAACGTAGGCACCCTGGGAGTGGAGTTGAGAGTCTCCGAAAGTGTCATATAGGTAAATTCGTTCTTTCTGCTTACTTAACCTGTAAAGAACCTGAAGTATAGATAAAAAAAGAAGATTAATTTAACACAAGAAAGTCTGGAGACAAAAATACACAATGCGAAACTACTGAATGGATCGGAACGAAATTAGAAACAAAACTTTTGTAACAAATCTACTCAGACCAATCCGAAATCTAAAAACTTGCCTCTCTATTAGGTGTTAAGGTTCTTACTAATATTATAAATGTTAAAGTAAGTTCGTCTGTTTGTTTGTTATAATGTCTTAAAGGCTCGACCAGTCACTGTGAAGTCTGGTATACACGTAATGTATGAGATGGAGAAAGATATTGGCTACTTTTTGTTCCAATTATTATACATATATTAAACAGTGTTATTAACCAGAGGTAAACTTTGTACAAGAGTTATTTGTTTAGGTATCTCTGTCCCATTCGTGTTTTTACCGCGAAGCAGTCGTGTTTGAATTGCGGTATTTCGGTGTGAAGAGTGGGATAAAGCAGTAAATTTACAAGTACAAAGGCATAACACCTTAGTCCTCAGAATTGGCAACGCATGGGGGTATCATGGGTGAAACAGTATACTCTATTATGTCCAGGATACTGTTAAAGTCTATAGGTGACGGTTACCACTTTCCATCAGGAGGGTCGTCAGCTTGTTTGCCATTCTAAGTTGCATAAGAGAAACAAATCCAGGTTACGCGGACAAAGTTGCGGGTAAAAGCTAGTATTTCATAAAAAAAAATATTTATGTAAAGCTAATCGACAATGCATACTCGACTAGTATCAAAGTACGCTGTTTTAACGCAAGGTGCACGAAATGGGACACGAGCATGTGCCATGTTCCACACATATGTAGGCACACTGCGATGCGCTAGCGCCGGTACCACATTTCGCTGCGCTGCAGTTTACAAATACTCGTCGAATCATGATACGAGCTGACTGTACTCGGTGTCAGCTTACGACGTCTACATATTTGAAAATTGAGAGTGCAGGACAGGCGCTTTAATATTGCCTATCTTTATAATCCAAATGACACTTGTATATTTAGGTCTGTATAATAATAGAGACTTCAATTATGACACTGATTAACGACAAGGTGGCTTTCAAGTCTAATGTGCCTAACATTTGATTGAAATTGATTGATTTGATTGAGAGCCCAAAGTTTTGTATATATAAGTAGATTTTGCTTCGCAATAAGCAGGATTTTGCTCCACAAAATAAAAAAAAAACAGTGACTTCAAACACAATTGTAACAAAATTAATATAGTACTATTGCGGGAATAAACTGTATCGATAGAAAAAAAAAATATTTATTTAAGTAATCTAAATCAAAGCAAAACTGAAAAATACAAACGAATTGAGACCTTGTTTCTTTTCTAGAAAGTTAAAAATTTTGCATTTTTTACCCTTCTTTCAATAAAAACTGTGTAATGTTTTTCGAATCTTTGCATGTCCAAATCTTTGGAGCAACGTACTTTTGGCCTTAACAAATAAATATATTTGGGGTATCGTTAGATTCGTCTAATTGTGAGAATTCTATAGATAGAACTTTTATCCTCAGCAACTAATTAACTGAATTTTAATTTACCCTCATTAATGCTTATTTATAAATGAAACAGTGAATCAACCTGTTGCATTTTTACAGTTAACCTACCGAATCTGTTTGAATGATGAATTGAATTTGAAATCCAAACACTGATTGTAATAAATGTAATGTCATGACTAATTGACAATATATACTGCGCAGTGTTACATAGTAACATTCGCAACATTTCTTTAGATAAACGAAACTTAAATTCGATTCTCGGTCGTCAATTTAGAAGATAATTATACGAGTAAACTTTAGTGAATTTTCTAGGTTTTATTCCTGTAAATATTTGTACATGTCTACATAATTACAGATATTCAGATGATGATTTTTTATGTAAATTCGAATTTTCGATTGACTGGCTACAATGCAATTTTTAATAAAAGATATATTAATACTCAGCAGAAGTGCTCAGCTCAGCACAAGAGCATCGTAATTTTTTTATGCAACTTAGAATGGCAAATAATCTGACGGTTCACCTAATACAAAGTGGTCACCATCGAATATGAATAGTACCATACTGTAAATACTGAAATACAAGTCTTATATGAAGTATAAAAAAAATTATTGACTTTATATATGGATATATAGAACATACAATAATAAAATGGAAACCACGAATAGTAAAATATGCAAAGAAGAAGTAATAGCCCTTTAGAATGTACAGATAGTGACTAAAAAACTTGAACATGTTCGAATCTAGAAGCGCTTTGGAGGAGATCTATATCCTGTAGAAGAATTAAATATTTAGGTGGTTTTTATCATACAAGCCATAATTTTATTTATTTATTGCATCAATTACAAAAATAAGAAATATAATAAGTTATTTAAGGTGAAGTGATAGAAAAAGCGGTTTTTATTTATTTATTTTACATATAGTGTGAATATTGTACTTCAAATATACGAAAATAGTACCTTTCGCCTATAAAGATGAACATCATCATGGTAGAATATCTTGTGAAACCCATGATACCTACTAAGCTTTGCTATTCCAGAGTACTATACAGAGTGCCTTCGTGCCCTATAATTTCATTGCAATATTCCTCCATTCAAACCGAAACAGCCATGCATGCATCAGCTAAACATAGCTGCGTCACAGAAACACGAGTGGAATGGAGGAGGATTTCTGTAAAAAGTAAAAGTCTCGTAAATTCATGGAAAATAAAGAGAAGGTTTTCTTATATACCTTCACCATACGAAAGCAAAAAACAACTGAGATATTCAAGCTAAATTTATATTTTACAGCTATCTCTTGTGTCCATAACAACTGTATTAAGGAAAATAACGTAGAATTAGCAATGGAGTTACACGGAGTGAGACAGGAAAATGAAATTAATGAGTTAGGTACTTATAGTAATTTACATTTTTTTTTACTTACTTTACTACTAGATATAAATTTATTTAAAGAAATTTAATAAATAAATATCTCTTATTTCCCTTATCCTTTAATGCTTTTAATGCCACGTGTTTAATAGAAAGCTTAATAAAATACAAGTATATAATTAAAAATATATAGAATAAAAGTTAACGATATTAAATTAAAACAAATTGCTAGCGACTCGCGATATTAAAAAATAAAAAAAATCAATTGTTCCTAAACAAATTCACATATACGAGTATACATATTATAAATTCATAACCATTTCTTGTCTATAGATTAGATCTAAATAAATCTAGATTTTGTAACACTATACTTAAATTATAATTTATACATTTATCTAATTCTTATATCATATAAAAGTTTAAAAACTTTTGTATAAAATATAAAGCATCGAAATTCATTATCAAAAATATTAATTTATGTTTAGGACATGTAAATTTTGCTCTGCAAAAATATAACATTTTCAGTCTCGACAAAATATTAATATTGCGATTAGTAATCGCAATATTATTATTTAAAAATAAAAAAATGATAGGTTTCAAAAGTTTTTAACGTTAGTTTTAAAATATTTAAATTTGGAAAGCCAAATCGCGTGTGATTTTGCTTCGCAAAGGAAAATAACGACTTATAACCTGTTTTTTTTTTCTTTCAAACATGAATCTACCATAAAGCCTATGCAAACAAACAGAAAACGGCATCACACATGGTCACATTAATACGGTACCAACATGATAGTAAATTTTATGGATAACATAAAATTTTTACATAGAATTTATAAAAAAAGTCATCAAAACCACTTCGAAATTAGCGAAGAAATCACGTATTTTTGTGTATATATATATATATATATATATATATATATATATATATATACACACAAAAATACGGGTAAATTGAGAATCTCATCGCTTTAAGAGTGGTGCTTTTCATGGTAAACAGTTATTTATATTTGCTATAATAGTTATGTGTCCTGTAGATGATATTGTGTGGTGAAAACCCGCGATGATATCATCACTACAAATATACTGGCTATCTACTTTACAGTCCATTGCTGATTAAGTAAACTGACTGAGTAACTGCTGTGTAATCGACAGCGCAATGTACAACGAAATATAGACTCCATTTGTGATAAATATTGTAGAATTCGCAAACTTAAATAGAAATAGACGCAAGGAATTTGATAAATGAAAGTATCACTATTAAGTTACTCTATGTGATGTTAGAAAAGTTATTTAACTTTATCAATAAATAGAATATTCAGGCGGTGTCGAAAAAGTACTTTTGAGCCTGATTAGAGGCAAAAATTAGCACAATAAGTGCTTGAGATATCTCTATAAATTTATAATAAAAATACAGATCTAAAGGTATATTTCTTTATAAAACCATTTTATAATTTAAATTAGACCCTGTCTCCTAAATTAGTATTAACTGTATTTTAATAGCCAGTGTCAGTAGCCAGTAGTCATAGATAATAAATACATATAACACTCTACTTGCCCGTGTCTTTTCAGTAATCATAGTAAAAAAGTATTTTACTAATATATATATATATATATATATATATATATATAATATAGGATTATTAAGTCACACAGAATCGAACTCGTTACCTCCATGAGCACTTTCCAACTGAACAAATAATTTGCAACATAAAGCTATCCTATGCATAATAATAATATCTGTATACGTAAATATTATAGATATTCCTTTTTTTGCGAAAAAAAAGCACGAAATCATCGACAACGCATTAAACTTTGCTGTTAATTCCGACAATTTGTTTAATATTAAAAAAAAAATCTATCAGTTCCAATATACATAACCCACTTTATCGTAACCCATTTTGCATCGCTGAGCTATATTTCTCGCTAACTGCTGAAGAAATTCTTAGAACTTCTAACAATTAGACCTATGCATGTGAGAAACTGAACTATACTTACACAATTGATAATTTAATTGGTTCTTAGAGTATATCGGTAGGCTTTAATACCTTGTGCAGCCACGAAATTTGCTTAAATTATTGCAAATTGACAAAAATATTTCCATTGATCCTAACAATACTGTACCATCTCAAAATAATGTTAAAATACGTTAGATGAACTATTCTCTCACTCTATCAACTTACCTTATAATTTCATAAATTAGCTAATTCTTTCTGCATTCCATTTACACAATCAAAATTTTTACCTTCATATAATTCTTTTATTATTATTTTTTTATACCACTGAAATGGTAAACAAGCATACGGCCCACCTGATTGTAAGTGGTTACCGTAGCCTATGAACACCTGCAATACTAGAGGTATTACGCGCGCATTTGCCAACCCTGAAGAAACCTCTTTACCCCCTTTTGAAGAACCCTATGCTGTAATCTCTTGGGAAAACCTCGAAAATTTATATAGTAAATAAAACTTTTTAAGATAGAATCCAAAGAGTTTGGGTATCGTTAATTCCAAGTCGTGACTGAGGCCAATTTCAGGTAATCTATTCTCTCATATTTCCCCATTTGTAAAATCTTCTAATCACAAAATGATATTTATCGTAACAATTATTATTATATTTAATAATCATCAATAAAGCTATATTTGACTTCTAATTAAGTATAGAAAATTCTTTACTTTGGAAGAAAACTATATTATTTGAAATTGTTTGAAAGTTAAAGTAAAACTAAGTGCGACAAAATGCAGATACATTCAGTTTGTAATTTATTTATTAACTTAGAACTAAATCTATAAAAGTGCAAACCTTGTTTTGTTTACAAACACTTTAACATTTACTTAAACAGTGATTAAATAATTAACATATGCAAAAAATTATAATTCTTATGAAGAGCATTATTGTATGAAAATTACTAATCGAATGTAGACAGGGGGAGATGTCCTGTAGTAATAAATATAATATAAGTTAATAAAAATATAACAAAATTGTTGTTTAAATCATCAACATTAAGGCGTGATACATATGTCTGTATGTATGTATTACAATTAATACTCTAAAAATAAAATTAGTAACAAATCTAAATGTTAAATCAATTAATTAATTTTTATTTGCACTACTACTAGACATCAGAAGACTGTCTTATGATCGAGACAATTAGTGCTTTGTTTATACTTTTAAAAAATTCTGTTAAAACAGACTATCGTTAAAAATAAATACCGTCAATCACATGATGAAGAAAGTGGGCCCCAACAGTTATACCATACCTTAACAGCCCATTAATAGTATACGTGCATTGCCACCAAGTTCCCTTCAACAGTTCTCGCAACCTCAATAAACTACGAGTATATAACAGCCAATCACATGGCGTAACGTATAATTTAATATTTTTTTATAAAAATAGAAAAGACAACTTATCGAAATTAATTCAAAATTAATGAAGAGAACGTGTAACATACAGAAAATTGTTAAAGACTGGCTTTTATCAGCAAAATCATCCGCGTGACCAAGATATCTTTACTGACCAGGATAAAAAATAGTCTGTAGTACTTGTATATCAAATTTCATAGTGATTAGTTGAGCCGTTAAGGTGCTATGAGGTGACAAACAAACAAACTCACTTTCACATTTATAATATTAGTAAAGATTTTGATCCATAACAAAAAAATATGCCTTTAATCGTGACAAAGCTCGAATTGAATCAAAATGGGAGTAAATTCTATCGAATACAAAAAAAAATATCTGAATTATGCAAAAAAATTTTAGAATATGTCAAAAAATTTGTATAATATACAAATAATATTAAAGATTTAGGCAAATATTAAAATTTATTTTTCAAAACTGTTGCTACGAGTATATCTTATTATTTAGTTACGCTCTTCTATAAGTCGAAGGTTTTTTATCACGGGTAGTTGCAATGTCGCTACACTCTACCTCTCTAAAATCTTCACTCAGATAAATTATGACGTATACGGTAGCCCTTCATAGACAATGACTCACTTTCTCTCATGTACGTACTGCCCGGCCACCTTTACTCGCTATAGAAAATGCATGAATCCGCAGACCGTGCCACTACATATCATTTCGGAAAACTGTAACTTCATTAGTTTTGACCATATATTTTAACTATTATTTTAAGCACTGATCCGCGACAATAAGAAAAAGCACGTCACGCACGAAAACAGTTTTATGTGGCCCTACACGGTCATCGAAGTTAGTAGACTTCGACTGCATTTAGTACTTATACTCTTTGCTATTCTTTATATTAGTAGATATACCAAATATACTGGCGGTCCACCTGATGAATAGCTGTATCTACGAGTATCTATTATTTATAGGCTTTAGTGAATTTACAGGACACAGAGCAATAACATCTGAGTCCTCAGGAATGACAACGCATGGGGGGTATCATTAGCGAAACAGTATACTCTGTTATATCCATGGTACTACTCATATTTATAGGCGACGGTTTCCACTTTTCATCAGGCGGGCCGTTAGCTTGTTTGTCATTCTAAGTTGCATAAAAAAACATGATCAAGACAGAATATCGTCGTCGTAAACATATTCTCGTCGGTGATGTTGTCTATGACAATTATTATTCGTTGCTGACACCTGAGAACTAAGGTATGCATCTTGCCTCAGATATCCTATGTTTGATCTAATTTTGTTTATCTAAGTTTGAAAATTAAGTATAAAAAATATTAAAGAAAACCTCATGTTCTTGTGAAAATACATATAAAAATCTATTTTCACAAACTTACCTCAAATTTTTAGTTACTAAAGTAATTCACCGTTTTATTTTTTTTTTATTTCTTCAAGAGAACCTAAAAATATTCTGTAGTACTAATTTTTAATTCTCGTCCATAGACACGAAATCCTCTACCTAATAAAGTGAATAAAAAAAAAAATATTATTTAACATTGATGTTGCTTAAAAAATAAAAATCGAAAATCCTTATAATATTATATATCTCAGTATTTTAAGAGGATGTTTCAAAATTGAAAGTAAACAAGAGAAGTATTGTGCAAAAGTTGTGAGCTCGGGTACCTCTGTCCCACCCGTATTACTGCCATGAAGTATTTCGTTTGCTATTCTAAGTTGTTTTAAAGAAACGTTCTTTCCTTGTACATCAAATAAACAAGACGCTTACTTCGGGATGACTACTGACAGTTTTTTGAATCATCGAGCAACATGTGTCCGTCACAAACGTTAATTCCCATGTGCCGTCAGATATCACCATCGGTGTTTATTAGACTTGATTAGTCTTCGCTATATACTCCATTTAACTGTTTCAAAGTGACACATCAGACATGCTATTTTTCAACGAAGTCTTTATTATTTAAGATATAAAGCTTATAGTGGAATAACAAAGCGGTTTCAATTATTACATGTGATGTCGTCAAAAAAATTTGAACTGTAATATGGTTCAATAGAGAATATAAAGCTATGCGTTTTTTTTAATGGGTGGTAATGGAATGGTTACCCCACCCGCGCTATCGGTATACACCGGCGGGGCACCAGTGAAGGATGATAAGTGAGGATGAAATAGGTCAGTTAGCCCATCATGACGAATTCAACAAGAATTGTTCACGATGGTTTCCAGGGGGAACCACGTGGAGGTCGACCTGATAGGGCATATTGCTAGCAATGTCGAACTTTATTGCTAACAATCCCTTTCCCCTCTAAAAAGCTATGCGTTTATAAATATAGTTTGTTTTTCAGGAAAGTTCAAGGATGGAAAGGAGTACATATAAATTATTTTATGGATAATAAGTTTCATTTTGGGCTTAGTTATAGTTTTAATGGTAAGCGGTTACCGTAGTCTAGGAATATCCTCAATACTAGAGGTACTACGCGTGTGTTGCCCACAGTTTATTCAGTTGACCACAGTAACTGATAAAGTATCGCTTTTAACTAAGTAAAAGAAATTACAGGGACGGAGGCTTACCGATATATGTAGTCCCCAGAAAAAGCAACACCTGAAGAATACCATGGATACCACAGTGTATTTTATGATATCTATAGTTCTGTTTATGTCTATAGGCAAGTGTTACCACTTTTCATTAGGTGAGCCCTCAGCTTATTTGCCATTCTAAGTATCATGAAAAATATATTTTTTATGTTTACAGATAAAAAAATTGTTATAAATTACTTTTATACTTTATTGCATATAAAAATATATTACATATATGTAATTGTTATGTATTATAATAGATGATAATACTCAAATAAAACCTGAATAAGAAATGAAAGTCTTAATAAATTACAACTGTTAGCTATCAGTATTTTAGTACATTTATACCAGAGGGAGACTTTGTACAAAAGTCGATCTGTTCCATTCGTGTTTCTATCGTGAAGCAGTTGTGTTTGTATGGCTGTGTTTCGGTTTGAAGGGTGGGATATGGCATGAATTTACAGGGTACAGAGGAATAACACCTGAGTCCTCAGGAATGGCAACGCATGGGGGGTATCATGGGTGAAACAGTATACTCTGTTATGTCCATGGTACTGCTCATCTATATAGGCGACGGTTACTACTTTCCATCAGGTGGACCGTCAGCTTGTTTGCCATTCTAAGTCGTATAAAAAAAAGACAAACAAACGCTGAGGACATATTTTTTGATAACTACTTATATGTTTTTTCATATACATTTCACATTTTGTAACCCGCTCAAATAAAGTAGCGAGATGCCGTCTGGGTGATATTACACTTCGTTACATTATGGGCGCAGATTGCATTAAAAGTTTGAAATCGAGCATTCCACATGCTCTACTCCTTTGAGAGTAACAGGTAAAGTATATTTATTTAGTTATCTTTATGAAAAAGGAAATGAGGGCAGGTAATGAGATAAATCAATTGAAATAATCATATACTTTTGCGCCAATTTTAACTCGTGTTCGGCTATTACCTTTAAACTCGACGTAACTAATAACAACAAATAATATTATAATTTAAAATTGATAATTTCAATAAATTGTTTTAACAAAAAAACGTGTAAATATAAAATATTAATTATATTCCATATTGCAATACAGATTATAAGGAATTCTACTACCTACGACGACAGCCATCGACGTAACTGTATCCTTAGTGATAATCAGTTCTTGAAAATTTATTATACTTGTTTATTAAAATTTATAAAACTGTTTCTAGGTAATATTCAATGAATGTTAAATTGCAACTAGTTTTATATTAAAACTACTTCATCTTGAAATACCCTTAGTATTTCAGGATGAAGTATCTCAAAGATGACAAATTTCTAATTATAAATTTCTAAATTCAAAATTAACCATTACATACATATTTCATCATAGTCGAAGTAAAGATCCATCTGTATTCTACGACTATGACGATTTCTGAACAATATTATGAAGAGGTACCACAAAATGCACTTAATGAGTGAAGCCATGTTTTAGAATTTAATGGCAAAGTATTATTTACTACAAATCAAATATAAAATCAGTATATAAAATTATGTGCATTCTATTCATTTTCTATTAATTAATTTGGAGTTTTTGTAGATTTAAATAATATTTCAGAATATTGAAAATGATCTTGTTGTTTGATATTTGTAAGATATCTTAGGCTTCCGCAACTGCATTGGAAGGTTGTTGTTGATATGTTTTAAGAGACATTTTATTATTAAATCTGCAACGAAAACGAATGGACTGTTGTTTATATTGTTATTTATATTACTATACTAGCAATATCCCATGGCTTTATCCGTAGTTGTATCGTATAGCTAACCCACTTACAACTAGACTAGTAGTTCCAAAAGTTAGCATTTTCAAAAAAACAAACAAACTCTTCTAGTTTTTTATATTAATATTAGAAAACGGAAAAGTTTGTTATACATAAAAAATGCATTTACATAATATATCTGTGGCCGAACTTTGTGAATAACTGTGATTATAATTTCTGTTTCCCCCAAAAAATACTACCTTATTGTCTTAATGTATTTGTCTTCTTTAACGCTGTAGAAAAAAAAATTAAGTTAAATGTTTAATAATGAGCATTTAATTACTAAGAATATATGTGAATACGAAGCCATATACATACATATATTAATCTCTGAAAAGTAAGATCACTCCGTGAAGCCTATATACCAGGAAGGTATCGCAGAGCTTGACGAGTTATGTTAGGTATGACACTACATACATAACAGGGGGAGAAGGAATTGTTCGTAATGAGGATTAGCAGCCCCATTGCTAGCAATACAGGGTGCAATCAGGTTTACCTCCATGAGGTAACTGACCTGCTTTTTTTAACCTCACCTATTATTCCTCACTGGTGCTCCGCCATCGTATACCGTTAGAGCATTTGGTCAGATTATTTTATAGGATCATAAATTCTTGGACATTTACCATAGACTGCCAATAACCATAAGTTATAATAATATGAATGATTTCTAAATTCATTTGTTATGATTTTATCACTAGATAACAGAAACAATGGCGCGAGAAAACAGCGCGCATGTTAAAGAAAAAACACCACCAAAAGAAAAAACTTCTTTTTTGAAGAACCCTATCTACGTAAGTAACACAGTGACTGTAAAGTTCAAAATTTTTAAAGCATAATATGATGGATTATCTAGTCTTGTACACGTTGTTTTAATATACAATTCATTATCAGGACCTTTTTCTTCAAAATTCATGTTTATTTACATATGTATATAACCATGAATTTTGACCAATCTCACGGTTAATAATTTAAATGATTTTTCGTGAGATTCATTCTTTTCGCGTGCTCTGTAATTATAGAACTGTTCCATAGCTATTTCTTAATCTGATTTCCCAGTCTAAAAAGTGATGATTTTTTTTATATAATATGCACCATTACTGTCGCGTAATTTGATCCAGAGTTCTGTCGGTTTTCGTGTTTAGAAATGAAACCTTTTTATGTAGGGGGAGAATATTGGATTTTGTCCATTCCCAAGGCCATTCATCAGTAGGCCAGATTTTATCGTATAATTTATTTTCGACGTCTATTCCTGCAAACCCGTGGCCTTGAAACACACCGCTGGCGTTTGATCTAGCCTGAGGGCTTTTTCCTTAAGCGCGATTGTACATCTAAATAGCATGGCGTTTGAGGATTTAGCTCTTACCAAATACAGTGGTGGTTTCTTGTACTTTCAGATACACAATATGTTTCTTAATCTTCTGTAATTTTATCTGTCACGGAGTTAGTGCCGCTCTTATTCTCAATCGTTTAGATTCCTTATCTTTGTAAAATTTTGAGTGCCATTTCATCATTTTAAAACTAATCGAGCTTAGTATTTTCACGCACATTCTCTTTAACTTTTTAAAAAGAATGTTTAAAAGGTTTTTCGCATAATGATACTGTGACTGTTATCCTGAAACTGTATCAGATTTTGATATTGTTAGATGAAGATCCAAAAATATATGATTAGTATTGTTTATAGTTAAAATTATATGACAGACCCATTTAAAGACTCAGCGGTTGTATCCTTGGAATTTTAAGAAGAGATATCTATTAGAAAAAGTATCAGCTAATAGTGTCTTGACAAAAGAACCTATAGGTGTTGTTTGTCTCTTTAAAATTGTATCCTTAAAAGTCTACTGTCCAACCTTCTATAAAAGTAAACTTCTAAGTCAAATTCGGATTCGACATCGAAACAATAATAGCAATATACATATTATAATTTACTAGTATGTGATAATTACCTCTTCTAATTAATGGGTTATTTACCCATTAATATTACACTGATGGGCACGGTTCTTTTCCAATAAAAGAAATATTCTAGCCTCCTATGATCAATTGGTAACCAGGCATCATCATATCAGCTTTTAACTGTCCACTACTAAACATAGGAGGGAAAGGGATTGTTAGGGATGAGATTTAACAGCCCCATTGCTAGCAATACACACCATCAGGTCGACCTCCACGCGGTTCCGCCTGGAAACCATAGTGGTTAATTGTTGTTCAATTGATTACTATGGGCCAACTGACCTGCCTTCATCCTCATTTGTCATCCTTCACTGGTGCCCCGCCTGCGCTATACCAACAGTTACCATTCCATCTTCATCCATAAAAAAAACTGCTAAACATAAGCCTTTATAAGGGGAATTTTGCCAGTAGCTGCCAACCAGACATATTGGTGTAGAATACTAATTTCACGTTTTCTTCCCTTATTGCACTTTATATATTCACAAATTTGTATGGGTACATTCGTTCTATCCGTATTTCTGGCATGAAGCAGCTACGCTTGCACGGCTGTGTTTCTATGTTTATTGAAGACAGTCACTGATTTCCATCCGGTAGGCCGTCAGCTTGTGTGCTATTCTGACTGTCATAAAAAATTGTTTGCATTTTAAAAATAGATACAAATTTTGAAAGCGATGTACTTCAACACATCCCTTAATATAAGAGGTATATTCAAATAAATATAAATATTTATATTAATGCGAAAATTTATAAAAAAATTCTTACGCTTAAAATGTTAAATACATAGATTTTAATAAAATTTGGCACACGGATAAAATATATTTTCCATTTATACATAGAATACTTTATTTATTATTGAAATGGGCGAAGCCGCGGGTTACAACTAGTAGTCCTATATGTTTATACATACAAGAACCAACCTAACTTGTTTACTGTTGTGGATTGTTCGACTCCGAAACATGGGCATAATGCCCCAGTTTTTTCTTTATACCGCTGTGTAATGACGATATTTTTTTATACGTATAATAACGTTAATTTAAAAACAGATTCAAATATAATTAAAATCAATATTGTTATTTAATTTATATAGAATTGAGTTATTTATCTACTACATCAGTGCAACTTGACGCCTCTCAAATGACGTACTAGATTCGATCGTGCAATACTTAATGTAATTAATGCTACATTGTAAAATGCACTTTTTGTCAATATAATAAGTATCACATTGCAGCGACAGAAGACAATACAATTACTTAAATTGGAGTTGTTTGTAGTAATATAATTCATTGATAGTTCGCAATGAGACAGAATTGAAAGCTGCAAAGACGATGCGCAATGTAAGATGTCCAAAACAATATAATCTCCGAATGTGATATGAGGTGTGATATTTTCGGACGCAGTTTTTTCCGTTCTTCGATGCACGTTTAGCGCATAAAATTTGAGAGCTAAAGTGGAATAAACATATAAGGGCTCGGATCCACTGCAATGGCTATGCAACAATATAAAGAAACGAAATATCTAGAGAAGTTAGAGAAATTCCACTAGTCAAATTTTGACACTGTGGTTGAAAATGTCTTTATTATGTTCAAAATTAACATTTTATCGATGACTTGATTTTGACCATGACTTGATCTGTGTGAGTGGGATATATTGTTTGACCGGGATAAAAAGTAGTCCATCTCCATCCCAAATAATATGTGTGTATGTACTATGTCCATTCCAAATTTCATGACGATTGGTTCAGCCATTAAAGTGCAAAGAGAAAACCATCAAATTCATTTTTACGTTTATGCTCGTAGTATTAGTAAAGATAAGATTCTAGCAAACTAGAAGGTATCATGGGCGAAACACTATACTCTGTTATGTCCATGGTACTGCTCATGTCTATAAGCGACTGTTACCACTTTCCATCTGGTGGGCCGTCAGCTTATTTGTCATTCTAAGTTGCATAAAAAAAAACTATAGAGAAAAGATTATATAATCTATAAAACAGCAGCTGATTATTAGACTGTAGATCTGTAATTATTCCATTATTTTTCGTCTTGAAACGCTGCGTATTATTATTTGATATCACTCCATTACAAATATTAACGCAACTTTTTAGAATTGTTAGAAGTATTTAAATTACAATTCTAGTCTATTGAAGACAAATAATATTTATTTATTTAAATAACTTTATTGACCAAAAGAAAATATGGTACAAAAAAACGGATTTAATGCTAGTAGCATTCTCCACCAGTCAACCTATGGGATGAAATGTGTATCATGAATGCGGTACTTCATTAGGTATTGGGATTATGTCTTGCATATTTTTAACCAAGTAGAGTTGGTTATTAATTATTGATCCTATTTCATTGAAAATAGTTCAAATATATGTCAATCACATATTTCATAATTTTGGAGTTAGTATTTCATGGTAAGTTCTTAAAAAGACCTTAAAAAAAACTTTAAAAAACAAAACATAGCAAATTTTATTATAATTCCTGTAATCTGGACATTTTAGTCCCTAAAAACCTACCCTTCGGTCAGAAAGAAAGAGCACACAAGAAAGAAAAAGAGCAGCGCATACCGCCGTCTCATTCTATCTCATGGAGCCACTAGCGATAGCGATTCTATCGATAGATTCGTTTGTACTTTATGTAGGAGGACTGGGACTTTAAAAGTCTCACTATAATCATAATAAAGTTTGCTTTGTTATAACCCGCCGATATGAATGTACTATTCCGTTAATATTATTCCCTCAGCGTAAGAGACCTATTAAACTCGGAGGTTTATACAAAGCAAATCCTATTATAATTCCAGTAAGGTAGACTTTTTGTCCCCAGAAACCAGATCCATTAAAAACAATTTATAATCTATATCAGTCGCAAATTTCTAAGTAACTAATTAGAGTTGGTATTCGACAGTAAGTACGTAGTCTTTTTTTGTTATGGGTAGACAATGGAATAGCAACTCCGTCTGCGCTTACGGCATACACTGGCGGGGTACCGGTGAGGGATGATAGGTGAGAATTAAAGCAAGTCAGTCAGTCAATTGTGATGAATTCGCCAGAAATTAACTATGATGCCTTCCAGGGGCACCGCGTGGAGGTCGATCTGATATATCACTAGCAATAGGGTTATTAATCCCTATGACTAATAATTATTTTTCCCCCAGTAAGTACGTAAAACGGATCGAATAAAACCAAATGGCCTACAATGAAATGTTTTCAAACATTTCGGGACCGAACGAAACACAAATTTGATGTTAAAAGTACTGTTTAAAAATATTAAAATATCGTTTCGTTGGAATTTTATAGTAGGATTTATGACGAACGAAATTGTAAGGCTCCATTTATTTGGCCAATTTCGGTATGAACAAAAACACGAAATTAAGTCCGAAAATCGGAAATTTAATTTCATGGTAGACCCCCAGCACTGTGTGGACAGCACGTAAACTAAGGCGATATAGAAAATAGCAAGCTAAAGCTGAATACTGCAGAGTTATTCTGCACGTGAAAGGTAGAGGACGCTCGTATTCCCGACTATCGTCTCGATGTTTTCCTTGCCGCTTTATCTCCTTGGCTCTGCTCTTTGACATCGTCTGACGTACTCGACCTCAGAGTAACGACATCGACCCTATTACATTAACAATAAGGCCGCTATTCCCCCGGTAACGGTGAGGTCGAATGAATTTTGGGCTCATTAAGCGGCATTTGGGAATTTTGGAACTAATATTCGCTGTGCGCAGTATTTTTTTTTTTTAAGAAATAATTGGTAGTAGGTGTGCGATACCGGTTTTTTTATATCGCTATATAAGCTAGAAATCATTATAGAAATTATTGGAGTTAACTACAATAGAAAATACCTATATAAATATCTAAATATGAAGAAATTCATTAACTACATAATTAATTGTAAAGCTGTGATGTAGACTCATATCGTTAACATACTAAAATAAGAAAAGACCATTGCTTTTTATACTATGTGCAAAATACGGAAACAGGGCTAGCGTATTTGGTAATATTGGAAGGCTACCCAAGGCTAGCATATTTCGGCAGTGTGTGAAATGCGGGCATGTGATGGCGGCGCTGCCGTGCGGTGCGGCGACGTCGAGCGATTGTCAAACCGCCTGGTACACGAACACGAGGCCCGCACGCTGACGCAACGCTCGACCTCTTTGTCCGGCCCCACGGACTCCGGCGGAATGTCCGCCGAGTCGGCCTCGCTTGCGCCGCACCGCCATCCGCGCTCGAGTAATTACGAATGTCAAATGTTATCGCACGCAACCGTCCGCCGTCGCCGTCCGAACTCCGCTGCTCCGCTCTTCATAATAATAAAACCTGATATTTAAAACGGAACGTCCTTCTAACGCCGTGTAGTTGCGCCGACGCCAATCTACGATAATAATAAGCCGGGTACCTCCGAAGCATTGCGCTGCAGCGCTGCTTTCCATTGTACCACTAGACGGTAGTGTGCTGTAAAGCGCTACAGCGCTATCTGTGTTCGCTACGTAGCGCTCACATAAGTACGGCCAGTTCTATGCGCGCCTGTATAGCTATTAAATGTATATAGAATATATAGTAGTAATCGCTCGACGCAGCGGTATTATGTCGGAAATATACCGGCCGGGCGGCGCCTCAAGCCGATGTACACTTTTGCTATTTAGTTTGTATGGGAAGTTTAATTTTGATTTTTTAAAGGCGTAGATAGAGTTATTGATTTCGTTCTTTTGATAAAATATAAAGTAAAAAATAAGCCTTCCTTGACGGTATATGGAGTGGTGCTCCGAGCTTAACTTTATAATTTAACCTTACAACAATATTTATCGATATCGACATCATAGAAACTGTTTATAACCCCTTATACAGTAACCAAACAACATTATTTAGTTTTAACAAATCTAAGTAGTAATTAATAGAAATTTTTTTTTCGCATACAGTGTTGTCATTTAATTTGTATACATACTAAAATGCAAATAACATAAAATAATATTTAAATTTAATTTAATGCAATTTTAGTTCATTTAAATATTTTTCTTTATTATATTATTCATAAAACAGCGATTTATAGAGTTTATTTCATGTTAATGTAAATAGGTAATAACAAAAAAAATATGTACCTGCATAAATAATAAAATTATATCTAATAAATTAATAATTGGTTATATATGGATAATTTATATAATATTAAATACATATCGACATATAAATAGAACATATGTCTGGAATAAAATTTAATCAAAAGCGCTATTTTTATTCATTTCATTTTTGTTTTCAACTCACAGAAAAGTTTTGTAGTAAAAGAAAAAAATGAAACTAGTGAATGAATGAAGTAATGAAAACTCTTTAAATAATGATGCAGGTTATAGAGATTAACAATATGTATACAAACAAAATTAATAATTATTTACATAAACTAAATTCCATACAATAAAAAACTAGATAATGAAGCCACAATAGACCTTATCGCTAAATAGCGATCTCTTCCGGAAACCTTAGAATGGAAAGGTATAATTAAAATTGTGTCTAGTTAAAACGTAATAGAAAAATGTAACATAAAAAAGGCTAAAGATAATTTAAATGCAGTATAAACAATATAAATAAAAATATACTTACGCATAACAATAATAATACTACTATTATTGTTTTATTATTTTTGTTTAAATATAATTAAATATGGGTATACATATTTATACGTCAGTATGGTCCTAGCATAGAATAGACTACCTCATCCTTTCCTGTGGGTGCTATAAGAGGCGATTAAAGGATTTTAATGGTAGAGGAATGGGTAGCAGCATCCCTATTAAAACATAGTTGCCAACCCGCCTGTCAAGCGTGGAAACTACTGTCAAAACTCCCCTTGTGGCGCCCTATGAGATTTAGTAGTGGAAAGTTAACAGCTCAAATGAAAATGGTATGCATATTTATTATTTTAGTTATTAAAATGAAATAATAAATTTTCTACAAATTTATAATGTTATTTATCTTTAGATAATAAAGAATTAATAGAATAAAAAAAATAGATAATAATCTTCTATTTTGTTAATATAAACATTTTATCTGTAGGAATAACTTATTTAAGGTCCCATTGCCAGGCCTTTGCTACATCTTTATCATAAAAATCAAAATACTGCTAATAATAGACATCTGTTATACTGTTTAGATTATAGATAGATTGTCAAGCTCATAAGGATGGGTAGAAAAACTAAATATCAAATATATTATCTCAATGCTACACAAATAATTAAAAATATTGAATCAGTATTGAAATGATTACATCAAAAAAATGCTAATTTACATTTAACAAGTAGTAAAAATCGAAGTATTAGTGTTAGTTATGTACTTTTTACTTCATTAACTTTCCCAATCATTGTTTATTAAATAACTTTTTTGAAAAAATTCAATTTCAAGACTTTGAACTTACTTATATGGTCGATTCGAAAATTCACATGTAGTATTTATTTATAATAATTTTTGATTAATGCTGATAATTTTATAAAATCCAAATTAACAAAAGACTGTCAGTTTCGGTAGTATAAGATATAAAAGTTAGTAAATAAGAATATATATATATATATATATATATATATATATATATATATATATGTATATTTTATTATTAATTCTAATTAGCTAAGTATACTGACAGTACATTTAAGTATAGATTTAGGCTAAATAAACAATAAAAACATAATATTTTTCTCGTTATTTTACTATTAATTGTAAAAACGACTTAATAAAATATGAACATAGAAAATAAATATAGCTAAATGCAATCGGCCTGTGGCGCGGCCCGTCCCTCCGTCAGCTATAGCGTGGCCTTATAGATGGTTGTTTGCGCTCACAGAGTGCGGTGAACAGCGCTCACCGGCGGCGCGCCTGTGTGGGTGTACACGTACGCGGGCACACAGCGCCGGTACGCACACACACAAGCAGCCCGTGTACGGGTGCGTTCCGAAACCGCTCTCTCTCTATTCTATCTATGCGAAGGCGTCGTATCGCCACGTATAGCGGGCACGCTCGGGGCGAGGAATTTAGAGGCGGGGGTCGTATCGTTAATTGTTATGAAGTTGATTTCGGTCCTGAAATTCCGAAATAGGTATTTTGAAATAACGCCTCTTTTTCGTCAAGAGAACTGCGACATTCTATCATGCAGAATATTTCGTGTTAATTGTTATATTAATCATTAGTATAGGGGATCGAAACATTTTCTTGGACCGCTGATACAGCGAGCTAGGTCATGCTCGCGCGATTGCAAACATATGTTTACTTGTTGTCAGCGCGCTCGTGTTATCACTGCGGGTGTGATAACGACTCGAAATGCGCCGTACGGCGTGATCTTTTAGGTCTAGAGTTGTATAATACTTATTCCGTAGATAGAGTTAGTGCTGTTCGCAAAACAAGTCCATGGCTAGTGAATTGGGTGACCGCGTGGGGTCATGGTAATGATGGCGCTGCTGAGGAGTTACTCTAATGAGTTTGTAATTAAAAAAGCATTTAAACCTGTCAATAATTAATCTTAGGGCCCACATGAAATAAAAATAAAATAAAAATATCTATTTCACAACATAGTTCGACAGTTTATTTTTCTGTATTGGCAATAATTACTAAATAATATAACTTAAATGTGTTTAATTAATATTAGAAAAAAAACTTGAATTATTGTTTCATTATCACCAAAGATTTAAAGCGTCGATTAAACAAAATTTCATCTAATTCCTTATTTAGTATTATTTTTTAATATAATGGTCTAATTATAAATATAATATAAAAATATATAATTTAACATTGTTTAAGAAATTATTTTATCAGTTATTTAATGTAAACTAAAGTTGAATTTTTATCGCGTGAAATTTTATTACTTACTCGTATAACTAACCTAATTTAATTAGATAAAACTAATTAAATTAGCGTAAAAAATATTATATGTGTTAATTCATGATTTGATCTATCTATGTGTCAAATTTCATACAAATCTGTTCAGCCATTGTAATGTAATTGAGTTACAAATATTCAAAATATCTTTATAATACGTACACGGTATTTATAGATATGTCATTTTAGTAAAATTACTCCATGGTAAGATTAATGATATTTCATAATAATAAATAGAAATAAGCAGGAATAATTTAAGTAAGTAATAATAACAAATTAAATAATATATTTAAATTATTATTTACATACTCAAGATTTATTTAAATAAGAGTCTTCCATGTAATATAATTTCTTTTAAAAACTAACATCATTAATTGTAAAGACAATATTAAAAATCATATATTTTTTTTAATGGATGATAATGGAATGGTTACCCCACCCGCGCTATCGGTATACACCGGCGGGGCACCAGTGAAGGATGATAGGTGAGGATGAAGTAGGTCAGTTAGCCCATCATGACGAATTCAACGAGAATTGTTCACGATGGTTTCCAGGGGGAACCACGCGGAGGTTGACCTGATAGGGTATATTGCTAGCAATGGGGCTGTCAAACTCCATTGCTAACAATCCCTTTCCCCCCTAAAAAAATCATATTGAATAACAATATCGTATACTAATTTATCGTTAGTGATTTACCATTATTCCTACTTTCTTGTTGTGTAGAGTTACATTTGTATTAAGTGAATTCTTGAATATTTTCATTTCTTTTTCTTTATATAACTTGAAATTTCCACACAATTTGACGGCCTACCAGATAGAAAGTAGTAACAGTCGCATACAGATGTGAACAGCACCGTGGAGCATCGCAGAATACACTGTGACGTCCGTGGAGGCTCTCACTAGTTGATATTCCTGAGAAATAAGTTGTTAGTCTTTTAAAATATTTGAAAGTATTTTTTTTTAGAAATTATGTAATGGTAACCCCGTCTACGCTATTGGTATACGCTGGCGAGGCATAAGTAAAAGACAGGTAAGGATGAAAGCAAGTTTGCCTATCGTGACAAATTCCATAGAATGAGCCAACAACCAGGGGAAACCTCGTGGAGGTCGATCTGATAGGGTTATCAGCAATGTGACTATTAGATCCACATGACTAACAATTTCTTCTCTCCCCATACCATGTAATTTCAATACCATATTCCACCTTTAAAATCAAAATACGTCCCTGCAAGCACAGCTGTATGACGGCATGAACACAGCTGGGACAGAAGTACCCATGCAGATCACTTAATAATTCTTCTATACCTATTAGTATGTACTCCATTGAAATATAGAATCATTTTTACAATGATTATATATTTTTGATATCTGTCTAGTAATATACAACTTATACGTAATAAAACATCCCGAGGTCTATACTTAAAAACAGTAGGTGTGAACCAAGCGCCATCTGGTCGCGATATATTGAAACGCGTGGTCGTAACTGCGTCACGCGAACTTTGGAGTCGAATCGACTCGAATATGATCGAAAACGCGCCGCGATTTGTGATACTCGTGTTGATTTTAGCATTATCTTATGTTGACATCCTTATCACGTCTTAAACGTTAGAAAGGGATGGAGATATTAATAACTGTTTTCATAGGTGGACACGAATCGGTAGAATGATGCTACTGTTGTTTAGTGGCGATAAATTGTCAGCGTAATGTACAGAGCGTCGTGCATTCGATTTCCGGCAGTTATATTTGATAAACAAACAATTAAGTATTTTTAATTATCAATAAATAGAATCAATATGCTCACGACTGTAATCCTTGACAGGATAGCCAGAGACGTTTGTAGACTGATCGCGTTGGGATGAACGTAGCACTCGGCATATCCACCTGCCCATATTTTTTTTGATGGGTGATAATGGAATGGTAATTTCGTCTGCGTTATTGGTAAACGCAAGGGACCAGTGAGAGATGATAGGTGAGGATGAAGTAGATCAGTTGGTCCATCGGCATCGTGACAAATTTATCAATGATTAACCACAATGATTTCCAGGGGAAACCGTGAGGAGTTCAATTTGATAGGGTGCATTGCTAGCGATGGAACTGTTCGTCCCCATTACTAACAATCCCTTACCCCCGTCTGCCCATATTTCGACTAATATATTATATTTGAATCCAACATGACTGGGATCGATCCTACCGTTGTCAGTTAGATCAATTTTCTTGGAAACCTTTGTGGTTTATTGTTAGTGAATGCACCATGATGGACCAAATGATCTGACTTTATCCTCATGCCTCATTGTTCCATCGTCCATTAGTGCACCGCTCACTGCACACATAGTGCAGACGGGGTTACTATTGCATCTCCATTCATAAAAAAATATGATAATTTTTTTTTTTAATAAGGGAACAATCTGAGTGTGTATTAATAGAAAACGGTGTTTCTTATGTCATTTAGATTCGTATTCAGGATCTTCGGGATTTATAGGTAAGGGTCAATTACGTACAAATTTTACATAGTATAGATAAAAAGAAAAATTTTTACTTCAGATTAGACAAGTTTAAAATGTAACGGTACCCACCTGGAGAGATAAAACAGCCAATTTACGTGAATCATATAACTTAACGAGCAGTTCCCCGTGGCGTTACCCGCATGCATCTATATGCATGTACTATATGTAAAGTATCCTATATGTTAGGCCAGGATATATAACCTACACTTGTAGGGAAAAGGGATTGTTAGAAATGGGGATTGATGGTCCCATTGCTAGCAAGCCCTGTCAGGTCGACTTCCACGTGGTTCCCCCTGGAAACCATCGCGATTAATACTTGTTTGTATTTGTCAGGATGGGCTAACTTGCTGTCATGCTCATCTATCATCCCTCACTGGTGCGCTGCCAATGTTACCATTCCATTATCATCCAAGAAAAAAAGAACCTACACGTGTACCAAACTTAATTAAAATCTGTTTGCCATTTACAAGTAATTAAATTAAAAATATTAATTAACACCAAAAAAATATGTAACAATTATACATTTTGTTTGCAAGACTTCACACTAGGATTCTCTGTGTCGTGAAGTCATGGGCCCTATTCTGCTTACAAATTTTATTAATTATTTTACAAACTAGTTATATAATCAATTTAGACATATACACATCTTAATACACATAGTTTATCCTATATACAGGGGGGAAGGGATTGTTAGTAATGGAGACTGAGAATCCCATTGCTAGCAATATACCCAACCAGGTCGACCTCCTCGCGGTTCCCCCTGGAAACTATCATGGTTAATTCCTGATGAATTCATCATGATGGCTAACTGGCCTGTTTTCATTCTCATCTATCACCCTTCATTGGTGCTCTGCCAGCGTACCCGTTGGCGCAGGCGGGGCTACCATGTCATTTTCATACATCAAAAAGAAAAAAATCCTATACAAATACATCTACAAAATTACGTACCAAACTACCAATACATATTTACATATAAATATAAATAATAATATGTAATTAAATAACAAACATACAGTCATGTTCACAAACTTACACATTTATAATGTTAGTAAGTAAGACTAGCTGTAACCCGCGTGAGTACTAGTCCTCTATGAGTCAATCTAAGATATGGTCTGTGTACCAAATATTTCATTAGTCATACAAATCATCAGTTATTGACCTACCCATTGACTCAACTTTGTATGAAATAGTGAGTACTGTGTTTCCACATACCCCTTAACTTATTAAAGCCCCTCTGCTGGACACGGGTTCTTTGATAAATTAAGAAGATATTTTTTCTACTATTTTTATGTGTAAACTAATATTATAAATTGGAAAGTTTTGATATTTTATTTTTAATGAATAAACTCAGAAACTACTTAACTATTTAGAAAATTCTTCCACCTATAAAAAGCTAAATTAGTAGCGAGTAACATACGTTGTTTTTTATTTACAAAAATATCGTACGAAGCCAGGGCGGATCGTTAGTATAATATGTATGTATTTAGGTTTAAGTATTTTTTTTTTGATGGGTGAAAATGGTATGGTAACCCCGCCTGCGCTAACGGGATACGCTGGCGGAGCACCAGTGGAGGGTGATAGATGAGAATGAAAACAGGCCAGTTAGCCCATCATGATGAATTCATCAGGAATTAACCATGATAGTTTCCAGGGGGAACCGCGAGGAGGTCGACCTGGTTGGGTATATTGCTAGCAATGGGATTCTAAGTCTCCATTACTAATAATCCCTTTCCCCCCAAGGTTTAAGTATTAAACCTCAATACATACATACTAACAGCTGTCTAATACTTATTTGTTGTACAGTTTTTTTTTAATAGGTGAAAATGGATTGGTAACCCCGTCCGCGCTATCGGTATACACCGACGAGGCACCAGTGGAAGATGATAGGTGAGAATGAATGCAGGTTATTTGGCCCACCATCATGAATTCGACAAGAATTAAACATGATGGTTTCCAGGGGGTACCACGTGGAGGTCAACCTGAGAGGGTATATTGTTAGTAATGGGGCTATTAGACCCCATTACTAATAATCCCTTCCCCCCCCTACTTGTTGTACAAGCTCTGCCTAGTTTGAAATTAGATGGCGTTGTAAGAGTATTTATTCATTGTCATGACTGCCATGTGCCTTGACATAGAGTTTTATCTCGAGATTTCCTTTTGTTGCACTGCTGTAAAGATACACGTGGATAGTGTATTACACAAAATTTCGTGCAGTGTAAGTTTTGCGCCAGACTTTGCATATTTTTTTTTTTATTTATTGGAACCAGATAAAATGTTACGAATTACAAAAGTAGGGTAGTGTACGATAACAATATTCGTCATAGTCGTAGAATACTGACGGATCTAACAAATATTACATATATAAATCCGTCAGTATTCTACGAATATGACAATATAAATGAAAAAGAGAATTTTAACTGTTAATCCAAGATTCGATCTATTTGCGTACCAAATATTTCATATAAATCTATACAGTTGTTTGTGCGAGATTGAGTAACAAACATCTAAACATTTTTGTAAACTTTCACATTTTTAATATTAGTATAATACAACCGAGTTAAATAGGTAACTCGCGCTGGGCAAAGTAGGAAAGCAATATTCACCGGTCGGATTATACAAAATTAAACGTACCTCATATGATTCACAGAGAGGGAAGGAATTGTTAGTAATGCCATAGTATATTATCTGTGGTAATGCGGACTACCAGTCCCATTGCTAGCAATATACCCTGTCAAGTCGACCTTCACGTGGTCCCTTCTGGAAACCATTGTGCTGAATTCTAGGTGTATTCATCACCATGACCTAACTGACTTGCCTTTTCATCCTCACCTATCATTCCTCACTGGTGTCCCGCCAGCGTATACCGTTAGCACAGACGAGGTTACCATTCCATTATCATTCATCAAAAAAAAAAGAAAAAAATATGATTCGCATGAAGTGGTTATTTTAAATCCCCTATAATCAAATAAAAAAGGGACTAAATAAAGTCTATGCATTATGTGTATATATTATCTATAATCCCTCTGTCGGCATTACGGGAATCCAAAAAATATCTAAATACCCATATCTGTATTGACATACTGTAGGACTCCATACATCAATTTATTTATATTACTATACTAATTTGTTTAAATAATAAATTACTAATTAGGTATTATAGATTTTTTTATTTATCTATGTACTAAATTTAATTTAACCCATTAATCTGTTAAATGTTCTAAATGTTATTAAATCTAAGCAAACAGAACATTATTTTACGATATATATTTAAATAATAAATTAATATATATTTAAAAGTCTAATATTAGATTGATTCTAGTATGAGATTATATTGACGCGTGCCCTCTAGTGACATAAAATGGCACTTAGCACGTATTGTTGGAAAATTCGTGTATTTACATTATTTTTATCTTGTATTGTGTTATTTAATACATGAACAGTTTACATGTTTATTTATTTGTTAACTAGATATACAAACATAGACATAGACGAGTTATTTATTTATTTGTTACAATATTCACAACTTTTCTAACAAAACATTAAAACATGCATGTTTTAATCTCTTAGCCAGAAATTATTTAATATATAAACTTATTTTAATTATTAGTAAAATGAGATAAAAATCTGTGAAATAACAGGGATGTTTAATGTTTTAACCACCAGCTAGGCGATAAACTATGGCGCGGTGACATCACTTTGCATGATTGTTCATTCAAATACGAGTCAGATCAGATTGCGAGGGATAGCAGTGCCCATTGCACTTTATTACCGAAATTAAAATTGCTATCAGTATTTATAGTAATATAATATATTTTTTGTATTTTTCTTTATAGTTATTATTATTATTACAAGCAATCTAACCTGGCTTCACATAGGTAATTTGAATTTTTAAAAATAGTTATAGCCTATGTTACTCGCTGAAAATATAGCTTTCTATAGATAAAAAAAAAATTAAAATCGGTTGAGTATTCATTGAGTTTATCCATTACAAACAAAGAGTCAAATCTAGTGTTTATTTTTTAACCCATGTATATAGTTGTATAAAGTAATATTATAATTATAATTATATATATATATATATATATATATATATATATATATATATATATATATATATATATATATATATTAGGAGTACAAATAAGTTTCCGCCGTTTTTTAACACAAATTAAATATTTATTATAGAAGAACGGTAATATAGATTTATATAAAATATTGCCCATCACTTGCAACCACTTTTTCCCATCTCTCAGGCAGCATTCGAATTCCACGTCTGAAGAACTCCTTGTCTTTTGAGGCTATCCACGAATCAACCCAATTTTTGGTATCCTCATAAGATGTAAACCGCTGCGTCGTCAGAGCATGTGCCATGGACCGAAACAGGTGATAATCGGACGGTGCAATGTCTGGTGAATACGGCGGGTGGGGTAACACTTCCCAATCAAGTGTTTCCAAGTACTTTTTTACGGGAGCCGCAACATGTGGACGAGCATTGTCATGCAGAAGAATAATTTTTTCGTGTCTAGAATAGTATTGAGGGCGTTTTTCTTTCAGAGCTCGGCTCAATCTCATCAATTGTGTTCGATAGAGGGCTCCAGTAATTGTTTCGCTCGGATTAAGCAACTCATAATACACTACACCTAGCTGATCCCACCAAATACACAGCATAAGTTTTTTTCCGTGAATATTCGGTTTTGCTGTTGATGTTGACGCGTGGCCAGGTAATCCCCATGATTTTTTTCTTTTTGGATTGTCATAATTTATCCACTTCTCATCACCAGTTACGATACGATGTAAAAAACCCTTTTTTTTATGTCTAGCTAGCAGCATTTCACTTAAGCATAATCGGCGTTCAATATCTCTCGGCTTTAATTCGTACGGAACCCAATTTCCTTGTTTATGAATCATTCCTAATGATTTTAAACGATGTGAGACTGCTTGCTGAGTGACTTCTAATGTTAGAGCAAGTTCTTTTTGTGTTTGAGATGAATCCTCCTCCAATAATTCCTCCAATTCTGCATCCTCGTAAATTTTTGGCCTTCCACTGCGATCTTTGTCTTCTACGTCGAAATCACCGTTTTTAAACTTTTGAAACCACTCTCGACACGTTCTCTCACTCAAAGCACCCTCACCATATGCTTCTACGAGCAATTGATGCGCCTTAGCAGCAGATTTCTTTAAATTAAAGAAGTAAATTAATATTTCCCGCAAATGACGCTTATTTGGCTCAAATTTTGACATTTTCAAGTTATAAAAATTATATTTTACCAATATCAAATCAATAATATTAATAGGTTATGTTGGTCTTGAATGTCGAAACTATTTTTTAAGCCGGTTATCATCTGCGAAAGCTAACCGAAACTCCGTGCCGCGCCATCCACAATAAAACGGCGGAAACTTATTTGTACTCCTAATATATATATATATATATATATAGTGGCCCATATTACGCGCTGATAATGCAACATTCTATAGAGCTATATGTATATATACTTTCTCGTATAATATTTATATGTATACGAGAAAGTATAGCCTCTTAGTCATCAGGAATGGCAAAAGGTGTAGAATAAGCGTCATAGTGAAGTATGTAATGTTTATGGTGCCAGCCATGTCTATAGGCGATGACCACTTTTCATTAGGTGGCCCGTTAGGTTGTCACTCAAAGTTGTATAAAAAAAGGTTGCAAAAAAAGTGATCTCAATAAATTATTATTATCGAATATTTTTCTGATATTGCAAATGTTTTTTTTTTTTTTTTTTTGATGGGTGCAAATATTATGATATCCCCGCCTGTGCTAACGGGATACGCTGGCGGAGCACCAGTGAAGGGTGATAGATGAGAATGAAAACAGGCCAGTTTAGCCTATCATGATGAATTCATTAGGAATTAACCATGATAGTTTCCAGGAAGAACCGCGAGGAGGTCGACCTGGTTGGGTATATTGCTAACAATGGGATTCTCAGTCTCCATTACTAACAATCTCCTTCTCCCCACAAATGTATTATCATCTCATTTAGATATGATAGTGTAATGTTATTATTAAAATTGTAATCATAGTTTGCATCTAATGTGCCGATCTTCGATTTAGCATATATGGCTAGATACAGTATAACTGATTTATATCGTTAAATCGGATTTCCCCTGGTATCACTTACATACAAAATAAGTAAAAACATACTATAATTGTATGTAATAAAAACATACTATATTTGTATTAATATCTCTCCTACTTGCTGTGCCCAACAAGGTCCATAATTGAAGTAGAAATGTTATCTATCAACAACATTACACAACCAACTATGGAATGCAATAAGAAATAAATAAATAAATAATTTATAGGAATTACAGCATAATTATCATAGTGCTATATCTTACTTGAAATAAATATAATATAACTTTAAAACTGAGTAACAGACAACTTATAGCCGAAACCTGTGTAGTAACTTAGATTTTATACAAAATATCCTTATACATAATATAGTTGAGTACTAAAAAAAGATTTTTTTTTAATTCGAATAAATTATCCTACAATCACATTATGTAACATCATTACTTATTTAATAATATTAAATTTAAAAAAATTAGAATACCTACAACGTAGCGATACGTGTCGAGACTAAAATTCTCCGATTCGGGAAGAAGACGGCTAATAAATATTACTCTTTTACTGATTGACAGATAAAGCACGGCCTAAACTAGTCGGTCTATAAGTATAAATATAAATTCCTTTTATAATGTAGATAAACGTTAAAAAAGGAAAAAAAATCTAATTAGATTTATTTAATTTTAATAAGAGTTAGGGCATAGGACAGCAAAATTATCTGGCTTGAAAACGAAACTTATTTAACTGGGGAAGAAGATGGCTAATATAACTGTAACATTAACTGACAGACAACTCGTAGCCTAAACTAGTGCGCTTAGAAGCATGATATTTTGTGCAAATTTTTTTTATTTAACACTAAGGAGGAATTTCTCGAAGTTTCCACTGGAACAGAAATTAAGAGATTCAACATTTAGTTGTCTGAATTGATAGAAAGTTTACACATTTATACAAAAAGATCAAGTACATTAACATTAAATTAAAAAGTAACATCATCTGTTGTCTTGCAGTATACTTTGAGGACATTTGTATATTAAACAAACTTAAAATGTACGTTTATATATTCACATTAATGTACGTATGCATATCTCTAAATATATTTATGAAAATAACAGAGTTTCATGCCTCTAGTCAAACTGTTTATAATTACTCTTCTCCATCCAAAGGTTGCCTGGAAGAGAGTGCTCTTAGCGATAAGCCCGCTCATTGTTTTCTTAGTGTAATTTTTTCTTATAATTGTTTGTATTTATAATAAGTTTACTATTGTAATTTTGTAGAGGAAACAAAGAGTAATTAATATTAATATGTCCATATTGAGAATATCTGTGACCTTGTGACAGAAAGTATCTGATATAATTCTGGATTGTGCTGTTTACTAAAAGTCCCCGTGAAGGAGTTCAGACCTGCAAACTTATTGAAACTTCCCAGACTCGTATCATGTAAGAGATACTTAATAATATAATCGTTTGACATTCCGACTGCGTTAATGAAGAATTCAACAACCAACAAATGTGAGTGAATATGAAGATGGTAGCTGCTGAGTTTTTAGAGCATCATATTGTAAAATATGTATGATTACAGGACGATATTACCCATATTACGCCCATTGCAAAACTACCTCCATTTAAAAAAAATTAATTAAATTAATTGATTATTTTTACTGTTATTTTATTATTATTCATTATTTTACTAGTACCATTTTCAAATGGTACTTGACCGTTAAAGGAACATTTAAGATAAAAACATTCAAAGTGTAATTACAAATAATTTGCAAATATAAAATCTTATTAGACAGATAACAAACTTAAATTTAACCAAGTTGTAACAAGTTTCAATTTGAAATGTTTACAAAATTTTATGCAACTGGAAATGACAGTCAAGCTGACGTCTAAATTTTATTAATTTGAATGTCATCTACTGAACGTTTTTCCCGAATTCTAAAACTAAACGTCTTTTCCAAAATTGAGAATTTTTTAAAATATTATTTTTTCAAATAACGAAATACAAAAAAAAAATTATTAAACCGTTTGAATATTATAAAAATATTTACATTTTTACCGTTAATTAATTACAGTAAGTAGTTTCATTGGCAAAATTTTAATAAGTTAATGATTTCGATTTCTGTATACAAGTATAAACACTAGCATTCATTTTTACATAATATATAGACACTAAAATTAGATATATGTAAATCTCAATTTCATCATCATCATCATCATATCAGCCTTTAATTATCTACTGCTGAATATAGACCACCTCCATAACGGGGGTTTTTCCAGTAGTAGCCATGCTTGGCAGGCGGGTTGGCAACTGCAGGTAAGGTTTGGTGATGTTTAAAGAGGGACGATGCTGGTCATCCCTTGACTATTAAGTTCCTATAGTCATCTCTTACGGATACCCAAGAAAAAAGAATGGGTGGTCTATTCCATGTCGGGACCAAACGGCGATCTTAATTTATACATTAACTATTTTACTATTTTATTTTGACACGTGCGTTGTGGTTCAAATAATTCTTAATTTAAGATTAGGTCCAGTTCTAAGGGAATAGTAGACAATTTCATACTTTATTTTAAAGTTAAAATGTGCGCGCGCAATATTCCCGAAACTCTAATAATTATTTCAGGACGACGAAAAGAATTTAAAACAATCTTTAACCAGTAAATTAAGTTTTCATAGAGTCAAAAATTGTGAACACTGAATGAATAACTTATAATGTCCATACTGAAGAAGTGTGCAGTTTCTTCAATCACTTGCAAAAAGAATAACTAAAATAGAAGGAAAATTGGCAAAGATATAGCGTACCAAACACATAAAAGTTGCAATCATTGTCGCTCCATAGAGCAATGGAAGCTCTGGAAGATTCAGCAAGCAATGGAGACGGTTGCGCTAGGTATTTTGCTGTTTCTCTTAATTAAAACAGAGGAATAAAACATAACATTAAAAACCTATTTACGATCTGATAAAACAATAATGAAAATAAAATGTATTTGATCAAATTATGCACTAATTTCTAACAAATCATTTCATTAACATGAGGGAGGCCTATTTGCAGTAGTGGATAGTTAACAACTTATTTGACGATGATGGACTTTATTTTAAATGGCAATTAATATCCGCTATTTGATAATAAATATAACACCAGCTTAAGGGATAGCTTGAGAAAATCGAATATTTAAAAATATAAATAATAAATCTTATTTTAAAAAATGCATGTTAATTTAACTTATGACTAACTTTCTGATAGATGAAAAACACCAATAACAAACAGATTTATCGGAGATTTGTCGCCTAGCACGTTAGATTTAAATATACTCAGCAAAATGCGAGCGTAATGCGTAACAAGCATTAAGTTCAATACAACGGCATCTGTCATATATAATTATATATATTATTAATCTCATGTATCGATGTGACACCAAAGATTTATTTGGTGAATTCGTCACAATGGCCCAACTTACCTGACTTCATTCTCGCCTATTCACTGGTTCCATTCAATTTTCTGCCCACATTCCATACCATTTGCATCCTATAATCCTATAAACACCTAAAATCACATTAAATAGGTGTATCAACTCTTTTCCTGTTACCAAGATATGCTGAGTGTAAACTTTCAACATAAGCTGCGTAAATCAAATTTCCACAACGCTGATACGGTGAAGAAAGATAGAATTTTTGCAACTGGCCTCATTATATCTTTTCTGTGTATAAAGCAACGGAAACGAGTCTACATTGTCGTTCGGATTAATTAGGTTAGTCAATTATTGTGGCTCAGTCAATGGGGTTTAATGAAGGAATTGACTGGAAAATTACAAATTCTTGGACGATTGTTTTTGTGTTGACCAGAATCTGTGTAGTCTGAAATGGGCCACCCCATCCTTTCTTGTGGATGTCGTAAGAGGCGACTAAGGGAACTTTATGATCGAGAGATTGGTAGCAGCGTTCCTTTTAAAATATCACCGAAATCTAACATTAATTGCCAACCCGTCTACCAAGCGTGACAACTACTGGCAACACTCCCAATAGGAGGAGGCCTATGTTTAGCAGCGAACAGTTATCGGGTGATATAGCAGCTTCTTAAACCAATTCCCAATCCGCCTACCAAGTATGGTTCTGGTACTGGTAAAATCCACCTAAAGGTAAACTACCATAAAGAATGGTCCCGTTGCCTATGACAGTCTATGGAGGAGTTATCAGGTCGACCTCTATGTGGTTCCCCTGGAAACTATCGTGACTCATCAGAAATATAGAGTCAGGTTAAATACATTTATTATCACTTTGTATGTAGTACACTAGATTTATAACATTGATTTGGCTTTTGCTGTTATGTTATTGTATGTATGTATTTTTAATGAATAAATAAAAAAAAATCTCGTTAAATTCGTCACGATGGGCTAATTGACCTGCCTTTTCATCCTCACCTATCACCTCTTACTGGTACCCCGCCAGTGTATACCAATAGCGCAGGCGGGGTTAACATGCCATTTATACCCATAAAAAAAATGGCTGATATAATGATGATGCTGATGATAATAATGATGACCAGAATCGAACATGTGACCTCATGTTTGTGAATTAGGTTCTTTAACCACTTTTACAAAAAGAGTAACTCAACAATATTTAAAACTAGCGACACGTTTGTTTGCTTGGCACGTTTTTGTTTTTAATAAAATACAGTCTATATTACTCGCTGATATTTATATGATTTAGTTTTCTATAGGTAAAAAAGAATTTTTAAAATCAGTTGAACAGTTTCTGTGTTTATCCATTACAAACAAGCGAATAATCAAATCTTTCCTTGTTGAAATATAAAGCTGTGTCAAACAGACAAACTAAAGTTTAATGAGGAGGGTTTCCTTTCACTTTTTATATATTACGGAAATCTAAAAATGTTTTTGAATTTATTTAAAATTGTTTATCTTATGACAAATAATATTATGACATATTATACTTATTACGCTATTCTACCTGATCTATACTTCTTTGCCGATTTCCACTGGAAACTCTTTATTAATGTCTGAGGTAACTCTCCCTCCTAACAAACAAATTCATAAACTTTTTCTTCATATAATATCATCCTTTGGCTCAGGTTGTTCTCGACTGTTTCATAGTTTTTTTCAAATGACTTCAATAAGAAGGTTTGATTTGATTGAAGGAAGGATTAGACAATTTGGTTGTATTTTTTTTTTTCTTGTTTGTTACCTCATAACTCCGTCAAATCTGAACCGATTTGGTAAATTATTTTTTCATGTGAAAGGATGTACTTACAAATTAGTCCATTGAAGTTTTATCAATATCGGTTCAGTAGTTTAATTTTTAAATCAAAATAATTGGTTTTGCCACAAATGAAGTAAATTTTTTTGGGGGACGCAATCTTTAATTATAAAAAAAAGACATCAACGCATACAATTACAAACGCAACACTGTCGAACATCTCCTTTAACTGCATATCCTATAAACAAATATATTTCTCAGTCAATGTCAAAATTAACATTTTGCACTATAGCTAAGTCAATGTCTCAAAACAGATTAGAGGTTGAGCGACTAAAATGAACAACAACGCAAAAACGTCTTTGAATAACGAACAAAAGCATAGAAAACCATTCTATAACTAAATGTAGCTATAATAAAGTAATGGTCCATGAGCATAATGTAGCATGAAAGAAAATTCTGAAAATATAGTAGATGCGAATATACTCTGTGGCTGTGACGGTGGCGCTGAGCCGCGCCGCTAGGTGGCAGCACATAGCTCGCTATTCACAGTATATATTATTTACTGGGTTTATATATATATATATATATATGTCGTTATATAAGCGAACAGAAAGCTAGGTTCGACGCGCGGCAACGAAGCGGCGGCGCGCGGGTGAGAGGTGCGGGGGCCGCGGCGGGGGCCGTCCGACCCACGCACACCACGCCGCACCCACGCACGCACACACACACCGCCGCGTCCGTGTATATTGAACGAGCAAGCCAACCGACCGACTCGACTCGACGTATTCTTATTATTATGAAAGGAGAAACGCTTTTTGTAGGGCAAGAACTAAATTTGTAGTATTACGGCTGCCGATAATAAAGATCGTAAACGCATTTCAGCTCGCTGAAGTTTGCACGGTCGCTCATAGATGTCGCGCTGTCAGCTCGCTTGGCGTTTGTGCGAATTTCCGCGGTTGTGTTTTTCGCGATTTTCCATTATATGATTGTATGGCGGCACAATGAACTTTAAAAACATAAACACGCGCCGTCTGACCGCAAATAATACAATATAACGCTACGAGCATATTGAACCGCGTGATGTGATTAGTGGAGTCCCATACAATATTAAACAGGACGGCGACTTCATAGCACCTACATTTTTCATTTTTAACGAATATAAATAATTGATGGAATATTTTTTCTTTTTATTTAAGAATGGAAAATAACAAACTCGAAACGAAATAAAAGATTTTATTTTTTACATAAATATTTTATATTTTAAATAAGATTGTCTTCCATAAAAAAACAGACGTCAATAATGGCAAAACCAGTTACTTCAAATAAAAATTACTGAATCGATTTTGATAAAATATCAATGGAAACAATCTATATGTATATCCTTTCAGATAAAAAATAATTTTCCAAATCAGTTTACAACAGCGGTAGCAAATATAGAAAAAAACAACCGAATTGGGAACCTTCTTTTCTTTTTGAAGTCGGTTAATAACAATCCTAAAATGCGATGTGCAGATGTGAACAGTGTATTTAGTAAGTAATATAAATTAATTAAAGTTAGTTTAGTATATATACTGACTATGATAATAACAATATATATACCTACAATGTAAGTACGTATATCATTGCTTGCGTTTTCTACGCTAACTTTCGCTTGCTCCTTTGCTCGCGTGCAGTCTTTTTTACTTTCAAAGCAATATGTTGAATATGTACGAGTCTTTTGAACTCTGCAAAAATTTATATTTATACATTTTTAGTTTTAATTAAATCCGAATTTATAATATTAAAACAAATATCTCAATAAACACTAAAAATACATAACCTACTGTACAGTAAAATTGTCTCGCATCTAATAAACAAACAAGTAATTAAAAAAAGAGTAACATTTTGCGATTATATATATATATTTTTTTGTTTGTACTTTTTGGTCGATATAGTCTACTGACTATATCGACCACTATTTCGGATTTCGAAAACTATCGATGCATAGTAATGCATCGATAGTTTTCGAAATCCGTAAATTCAATATAACGTAAACACACCAGAGGGCGTTACGTGTACATTGCGAGCAATATTTTCACAGCAGAACCCTAGTATGCACACTTTGGAACCTAGATCCAGATACACTGGATGGATAAAGCGAAGCAACAAACAAACAAACTGACCTTATTTCACATTTATACTTGATATTTCTAACAATTATAAATTTTGCGTGTCAATGCATTTCAATTTAAGTTCAATTTAATTATATGGCAGTGAAGTTACAGGGTACGAAGATATAACACCATAGTCCTCAGGAATGGCTACGCGTGATACGTACCAAAAGCTTCACAGAGCATTGTGTTGTTTATTTCTATAGGTGATGGTTACCACTTTCCATCAGGTGGGCGGTGAGTTCGTTCGCCATTCTAAGTTGCATAATAAAAAACATAAAACTTACTTTTTTTTCTCTTGAGGGTTATACATTGTCTTATTAGAAATTAATATTATGTGTGATTATATTTTATAATCATATTAAGAAATAAAATTGGGTTATTTAAATTAACTTGATAGCTAATTTTGACAGTTATTATTTTGTGTGTCCACCGCTTGGTTTAGAATATTGTTATATATGATAAATAAACCTTAGTATTTACTTTTTTATACGTAATTCATAAATTTTAATTTTTTTAGCATATTATTAATAAATATCACGAACAGCGTATCAGTTTCTATTAATCTCTATTTATATTATTAATATAAAAGTTTGTTGAGTTTGTTTGTTTGTTTATTATCTCTTGACGCCTTAACTTCGTAATCAATTGCTCAAAAAATTAATATAGATATTATTTGGGATGGAGAAAGATATTGGCTATTTTTCCCCGGTCAACGTATATATCTGGGTCACGCAAATGAAGTTGCGGGTAAAAACTAGTATATTATATTATTTTTAATCTGTATATTTTAAAATAAGAGATAAAATAATACCAAAATATAATTTTAGTACAAATTTTTTAGTACATTTTCTAACGTTGACGTAATAAACAAACTGACGTCAATTTCAAAATGGCTTCTATTGCTTATTTTTAGTTTCTTATATTATTTCTAGTACAAAATTATGGAATAATGTAACCATGGGTTAATAATTATATAATGTACCTAAACAGGTAATAAGTATTTTAAATATAATATAATTTGTTATTTCTTTAAAATGCCACCAATTTCCTTAATTTACACATAGCGAGGACGCCCTCTGTCGAGGTGTTCAATCATTTCCTTGTAGATCTGTTTGCACACAAGACTACTAATAACTCGGACAAATATGAATGAATTGTGATAGAATGTACCGTACATGTGATAGAATGTACTAGAATATGATCTATAATCAGAAGCAAATTTCACACAAAACTGTTCAGTCCATTGTTTTATATAGAAAAATACAGCTATAGTCCGCGTATTGCAGTGTTTTTTGCAATTCTTACTATAAAAACCTGCATAGAGTAAAATTTTTGTACTTGAAGTCTATCTAATAATCGTAATTTCTTATGATCAAGTGTATTGTTGAATCCGTAAGTTAAGATTTAGATTTTCACGCCATGTCGCCCCATGTCATGCTGAGTTATGCCGCCTACATCCTACCAGATCTCAGCTTAAAAATAGTTTTTGTTAACACGACAGATTAAAAATTATTTACCATCTGTACCTTATTCATCTTGTTACTATATCTGACTTTACCAAAGATCAAAAATATGTCTATGGTCTAACAAAAAAAAGTATATTTTGTATTGTAGGAGCAACATTTCGGTCCAGACAGGTAAATAATTAAAATTATTGTATTATATTGAATTAGGAATACAGCTTAGGTTGAATATAGAATGTGAAATTTAGATTTTAGAAATACATACATATCTGTCACGCCTGTCTCCCATTAGAGTAGGCAGAAACAATGGAACGCCAAATGCTTCGATTCCAACAAACCTCTTTCGCTTCTTCCACATTCATCAATCTTTTCATACGCGCTCGCCGGTTACGGGTACTTTTAATTTGGCCCTTCTTCAGCACATCGCCTATTTAGTCAACATACGTAAAAAATAGAAATACATATGTAATCTAATAAAATATTTTTTTGTTAACATTATAAGTGTGATAGGAATATAATTAAAACCAATCATCATACTAGCTGTTAACTGTCCACTATTGAACAAAAGCCTTAGCCTTCTTCATGAAGGGAGTTTAATTTAAATAAGAGGCACTAAAAGCAATAAAACTTCTTAATTAAGACTATAATTTGGCGAACAGAAATTATTTACAATGACGTCATAGGATAGAAATGGAACAAACCATCCCTTACGTCACAGCTCAGGATGTGTGCGTATGTATATACGTATACTTTATGCGAGTGGGCGTTTTATACTCCAATGATATGTTATTTCCAATTTACACAAAATTTCTCCAATTTTCACGAAAGGGCCCATAAACAAAAATATTACATAAATCGAGCTCACTGTTGAACAATTTTTTATAATCGTTTAGTAATTTTTTTTTTTACTTCATAAATATTACTCCAAGACTATTAAACTATATTATTAAATTTAAACTATTTAACGTATAAATTAACAACGACCATAATTAATCGATTTATAAAGTCTTGGATTTATTTTTTTATATTATAATTATATTACATAATTATAATGTATTGGTTAATGAACACCTTAAAACTCAAGAATCAAAGTGTTGTAAAGTGAATCGACATCTTAATTAAAAATAAAATGGAATAAAGTAAAAAAGTTGTATATATATATATATATATATATATATACAACTTTAAAACCATTGTTAATATCCATTAATAGGCTCTTACAAAATATTTTTTCCTAGAATAAAAAATTGTTATTAAAATTAATAAAAACCAAAATAAAATCTAATAAATTTATGTTTAAGGTTTGTATGTACATTCCTATTATTATGTGAGTATAAATACAGGTTGTTCTTTTTTTCCGAGATTTAAATTTTTTTTAAGTTTTTATTAATATTTGGTAGTATTTAAAAAAAAAATATTTTTAAACCCTATTACACTAGTTTCAAGAATCGATTAGGTTAATTAACATACTGTATATATATAATTTATCACGATGTTATTTTACTTTCATATATCCTAACATATGTAGACCACAGCATGGGGTTCTTCAAAAAGGGTGTATTAATATTTATTCAATGTCGGCAACGAACACGTGATATCCCTAGTGTTGCAGGCATCCATAGGCCACAGTGACCGTTCACCATCAGACGGGACGTATACTTATTTACTACCTTTGTGGAATAAAAAAAATCAAAAGTTAAGCTTTGAACATCGAACGAATAGACACATCAGCCACGTCGGTCAAAAATTGGTGGACCATTTCCTGTCTGGATGTATGAATGATTTATGATGTAAACAAATACGCGAGTCGTGTACGAGACGTATAGACGCCACAGAGCTAGAAGCTGAAGTACCTACTCCGTAAATTTGCAGCATAAAATTCCCGCCAAAATAAAAAGTAAAATATTATTTATAGACTATTCTGTAGCTATATTTGACTAAAATGTAAGACTTTTTTTTTAAAGAGGAATCTGTAGATTTACGTGTCAATTGATTTTCAAAGCTATTCTTGTTATGATACCTAAATAGAAAATTTAATACTTTTTCCGTAATAATAAATTACATTAACAGCTATGATCCAACAAGTCGATAAACCCACTGATAATGATTGATTAAAAATGGTAACCGTCACCCACAGACATGCTGTTCCTGTCTGTGGTTGATGTCGTGATAGTTACCATTTACTGGCTGTTCACGGCAGCACTCTAAGTTGCCACTCTTTAAACATTTCTTAGGAGTAGAGTAAATATTAGGCCTAAATGCCTTGTAATTTCATTATAAAATAAGCATATGGGTTATAAAAATAAATTAATTTATTATAAATCTACTACTAATACCATAGCAACATCTTTAATACTATTTCTAAAACTCTTAATATATGTCGATCTTTTTTCGAAAAATATAATATCAGTGAGAGACCAACTGAGTAGGTAATTTATTTATTCATAGTCAGTTTGAATAACTATTGTATGGATAAGAAGGCCATATTTTAATCAAATATTTGCATTTAATTTTTACTTCGTATTTTATTCATCATTATTTTATTTTTTATATAGTGTAGCCCTGGTTTTTTTATAAATAAATAAATACATAAAATATCTGGATACTTTATAGTAAACAGTTATTTTACATCAATTATTTGATGTGACAGAACTAGTTGTTTTCATTTATATTTCTATGGAACCAATCTGTAAGTATATAAAGAAAATATTCTCCAAATCGTTTTACAACTAACGGAGTAACAAACATAAAAAACACAATCGAATCGAGAACTTTCTTCTTTTTAAAGCCTGTTGAAAAGCGGAAGAGTGTCCTTTACGCTCTAATAACTAGCATTCCTTTTTGAAAAATTATTTTTGCATTTGATAGCTCGTTTCTTGAGGAGGCTATTTAACATCACGATACGACCACACGTAAGGTCGCGGGATATTATATATCATCATAGTTTTCAGGAATAAAACACAAATTGTTTACTATTTTAAGTTACTTCACTTCACCTTACCTTACCTCATCTCACCTCACCTTACCTCACTTCACCTCGCCCTTCCCTACCTCACCTTACCTCATCTCACCTCACCTCACCTTATCTCATCTCACCTCACCTCACTTCACTTTACATAAAAATATCCGGATCGTATCACGAAATAAAAATAAAGAGATATCTAGGAGTAATTTATAATCTGAATGTTATTCATATAAAATTAAATAATTAAAAAATGTGGGTTACGAAGCTCTTTCGATATATTTATAAACTTTTATCTACATTTCACCTATTGGGTGAAATTTGGCGACATTTAATAAAGGTTTAATGCGTAGGTGAGGGATTATTTATGTACACCATGATAGGTGTAAGTCTAGTCTTACAGCTGAAGAGTAACGACTAGCATGTAACATTAGATTGGTTTAATTCATAAAAAAATGTATGGATGCTCTATTTGATATTTATGGTTAATTTTTATCCAACTGTGAATAGTAAACAGAAATGGTAAAGTGGTAACCGTGTTTTTAATGTGGTAAAAATAGAATGGTAACGCCGCCCGCGTTATAGATATACCCAGATGGGGTACCATGAGTGATGATAGATAAAAATGGAGTCAGATCAATTCGCCCATCGTTAAGGATTTACTAGAAATCAACTACGATGGTTTCCAGGGAGACTGTGTAAAGTTTGACCTGACCTAACATTGATATTGCTAACAATGGAAATTGGAAGAGGGATTGTTAGTAATAGGGTCTCATAGCCTCATTTCCAGCAATGTAGGAAACATGTCAGCAGAGAGATTTTTTTACAACACAGGGGGAAAACGAGCCTGCTTGATAGTAAGTGACTACCGTCGCCCATGATCACCCACAACACCAAAGGCGTTGCAGGTGTGCTGCTGGCCTACTAGACTTACTAGAGATAATTTGTTATGGAGAAGTTATTCCTTATTGTTAGCAGTGTATGATGATGAATTGGTAATCCCGCCTGCGAAATACCACCTCATTTACCGCACCGATAGGTATATGCAGGGCAACAATGAGAGGTGATAGATGAGGATGATAGCAGGTCAGTTAGTATATGATGACGAATTCCATAAGAATGAACCACGGTGGTTTTAAGGGGAAACCGCGTGGAGGTCGATCTGACAGGATGTATTAGTAGCAATAGGATTGGTAGTCCACTTTACTAACAATCCCTTCCCCTCCAGCAAGCTTGTGCTGTACATGTGAAATATTGTTCCATGTGTCCTTCCGCGACTTTCCATAGGAACCCAAGATTTCCATAGAAACAACTTTAGGATTCGCTGATTTAGAGAAGTAGCGGCTGACAGATCTCCTGGAAATTAACAAAATTAGATTAATTTTATCGTATATTGTTACCTGTACTTAAAATGATGAGCAGGAATTTTAATAATAAACTTGATGAAAGTTTTGACATTTGACGGGTTCAACTTGTGTGTGAAGTTGATTGACTCTTGTTTTGTCACGAGTTTATTTGACAAAGGATAATTTCTGGTACGAACTTATGTTGTCTTTTTAGAATCCAACTCAGTAGCACAATAGGTATACTGACAGATGGAATACTGACAAGTACTAAGCTTTACGCCCGCTACTTTGCACGTGTGGATTTCAGGTGGCCTACCATGAAATGAAATTCCGAATTTACGGACTCAATTTCTTGATCTTGTTCGTACCGAAATCGACCCAGTAAATGGAGCTTAACATTTCGTTCATTATAAATCCTATCCTAATAGTCCAGAGGAAAGACATTTTAATATTTTTAATAATTTTAAACGGTATATGTTATGTAATTTTAACATCAAATTTCTGTTTCGTTCGTCCCCAAAATTTTGGAAATCATTTCATGGTAGGCCTACAGAAGTTGGAAAACCAATAAAATACATCACTGCTAGATAACGTATTAAGATATATACCAAAATATATACCAAATGTTAAGTTAGACCTTCAACAATACCTAAAACAAACACACAGACAGACAACATTTTTAAAAATTAAGGTTTGGATGTAATTGGTTTTAATAAGTCCTCTCAAATCAGTTTTTCTTAAATATCTCCTGTGTACAAACATCGTGTCATTTACTATTTTATTACATTAATAAGATAAGATAATATACTTATTTGTTATGTGCTAGTTAATAAAAAAAAAACTACTTCAATCGTAAGAAAAAAAAACCAACGAGCAACAAAATGTTTCGTTTATTAGAAAATATTTGGCTTCATAACTCGGAATCCTATAATTACAAGCAGATTTTGCTTAGCAACAAGCAGGATTTTGTTCCACAAAGAGAAACGGTGGCTTCTGTAGTCAAAAATCAATATCCAACACGGGAGTAAAACTTATCAATTGTCGGGAAAGGGAGTGTTAGTAATGCGAACTACCAGTCTCATTGCTAGTAATATACCTTGTCAGGTTGACCTCCACGTGATCCCTGGAAATCTCGTGTTGAATTCCAAGTGTATTCATCGCGATGAGCTAATTGTCCTGCCTTTTCATTCTCATCCATTATCCCTCGCTGCTGCCCCGCCAACAAATACTGTTAGCGCAGACGGGATTACCATTCCATTACCATCCATTAAAAAAAAAAACTTATCAATTGAAAAGAAAAAAAAAACAAAAATGTAAGTAATGTAATCGCGTAGCATGAAACTCATGAAAAAAAGATCAGACGAACTGAGAACCTCTTTCATTTAGTAACAACTATAAAATCAATTTTGAAAAAACGACATTATCTGAAAATATTGTCTGTAGTTAAACGGGCTGAAATGTTCTTACAGATATTGTAAAAATATGACGTTTAGAGATGTATTTTTACAAAATCTGGGTTTTATATTTACAGTACGTAAGTACTTACATTTGTATTTTGTATATATATATGTATATATATATATATATATATATGTATATATATATATATATATATATATATATATATATATATATATATATATATATATATATATATATGTATATATATATATATGTATATATATATATATATATATGTATATATATATATATATATATATATATAAATAAAAAGATAAGTGAAATATCATAGAAGCTTAATATTTTTAGCTCATTTCAACATATAATAATATAGATATTTATGTATTATATTTAATCATTGGAGTAAAGCACAAACGGAAAAGTTAAATAAATGTTAATAACGCTTAGTGCTGTAACGTTTTCACAAATTACTATATCAATATGAATAAAAATGTTGCCAATAAGATAGCCTTGAGCCTGAGAGAACATGGCGTCTGATGTCACCAAGAGAACGAACTTGCAGATAATATGCTAACCAGCTATAATATATAGAAATACAGTTAAATCTGTCTTTTTCTATTCTTGACTAAAGACTCTTAACTCTCTTATCGAATTTAAACAGCTCTTTAAAAATAAAATTAAATTGTAGTAATAAGGTATATTTTTATTTATATGTATTATTTTTTTTGGGTGAAAAAAAAAAAATATGCTCCTGCGCTAACAGGATACGCTAGCGGAGCACCAGTGAAGGGTAATAGATGAGAATGAAAACAGGCCAGTTAGCTCATCATGATGAATTCATCAGGAATTAACTATGATAGTTTCCAGGGAGAACCGCGAGGTGGTCGACCTGATTGGGTATATTGCTAGCAATGGGATTCTCAGTTTCCATTACTGACAATCTCTTTCCCCCTAATAAGGTATATTAATTATTTGTTTCATTTAATGATAAAAATATCAGTCGTCAACTGTCGACTGCTGGACATAGGCCTCCCCTTATTGGGATGATTTGACTATAGTTGCCACCCTTGGCAAGTGGATTGGCAACCGCATTTAGGCTTTGGTGATGTATAAAGAGGGCCGCTATTGCCCATCCTTCCACCTTTAAGTTCCCTTCTTTCGACACCCACGGAAAAGGAAGCAGTGACCTATTCTATACCGAAATCATATCACAAGACATGCTTAATGCATTGTTTACTAACTAGTGGTGTTAAGAATACCTATAAAAAAAACAGATTATACATACCCACATATTTTTTATCTGATATCAATGTATAGAACAATAGGCACTCGTATTATCTTTCGATTTTCAGCTCAGCTGATATGAACATAATTGTAAAGATTAGTAAAGTGTGTTTCAATTTTTTTACTCACGTGTGTTTACAATAAATTCCGGTATTATATAGAAAAATATTTTTGTTTATCATATACTATATGACTAGTAGAGAATGCTTTGAGTTAACATTTAATCGTCCATAATCATGAATATTCTTATATGAAAGGTTAAATTGTAGTGTAAGAAAATTGAACAATATTTTTAATTTCCCCTCCGACTTCGCACGGATAGATATCTTGGTGGGAAATCTTTGCCTTTTCTTAAATAAAATACATCTTATGTTACTTATTAGCTTACTAAGAATGACAGAATTTTTAAAATCGTTTAAGTATTTTTTGAGTTTATTTATTAGATCTAAATAAAAACTCAAATCCTTCAATATTATATATTTCCAAATGCCAAAAAATATGTGAATAATTAAGCAGCTACATATACAGGTACTTCTCTTTAGATAATGTA